>NC_090646.1:531983277-532290777 GCF_040937935.1 Hyperolius riggenbachi | reverse complement strand
GCTTGAGGGTGTGCTACTAAATAGCTCACATTTCTTATACTGTACACATTGTGCATTACAGTTGCAATTGTTTACTGAAGATATACTGTATATTGTTGCAAAAGATTATGTAGTTTGTAATGGAAGATCAATATTAGTGTTTTTATACATTTATGGTCCATCACCCCTTTTTATGATTAACAATAAGTGTAAATTTGTTTTGCATATTGTGACTTGTGACTTGGTGCTAATGATTTCACTAAAGTACAAGTTATGGACCGCTTGTTTATTCATATGCATTTTATTCTAGAGCAAGCGTACCTTCCCCATGTACACATATACACATTTTAAATGTTATAATTTTTTATGATGGTGGTCCTTTAAATTCGACCTTTATGCTATAATTAAGATGACTGAGTCAGGTACACCTGAGCCTTTATGTCGGTTTTCTTGCAAGATCAGTTTTAAAGTCTAGTACACACATTTTTTAATTGGCCAATAACTGGCTACATTTTTCCACTTCCATGTAGTATGAGAGCTTCGTAGTATGAGGAGTTAGGAATACTGGTTGATAACAAGTTAAGTAATCAAAGACAAGCCAAGCAGCTGTAGCTAAAGCAAATACAATTCTGTGATGCATAAAATGGGGAATAATATCTCGAGATGTTAGTATACTACTCCCTCTGTATAAATCACTTATGAGGCCACATCTGGAGTATGGGATACATTTTTGGGCACCACACTTTAGAAAGGACATTGACCTTCTAGAACACACACACACACACACACACACACAATATTTTATAAGGATCCTCTATACCAGGGGTGCCCAATAGGTCGACCGAGATCTAGGTAGATTGGGTTGGGTAGATAGTGGCCATATCCATTCAAATTTTGATGGCGGCAGCTGTAGATCACGGCCGTGTCCCATCAAATTCTGCTGCTGGCAGGCAATCAGGGAGGGGACAGGGAGAGGAGATGCGCGGCTGAAGGGGAGAGGGCCTCTCCTCTTACGCCACGCACCTCCCCTCCCTATCTCCTCACTTATTGGCCACGAGCAGAGCTGACAGCAGAATTTGATTGGACGCGGCCACGTTTGCCATCCGCACCGCCTGCTGGACCAAACGCCCGCTCTCTTGGTCGCCAGCCCTCTATGTAGAAGGAGGAGCTACAGCTGAAGGAGGGGAGATCGGGACGAGCCACAGACACCACCACTGGAGCTGGAGGCAGGTAAGTGATTACTTTACTAGACACCTATACTTAACTACCTATACTGGGCACCTATACTTAGCTACCTATACTTTGCTACCTGTAATGGGCACCTATAGTTTGCTACCTGTAATGGGCACCTATAGTTTGCTACCTGTAATGGGCACCTTTACTTACCTACCCTGTAATGGGCACCTATACTTCGCTACCTATATAGGTAATGGGGGCACCTATACTTGGTTACCTATACTGGGGGCACCCATACTTGGCTACCTATAAACGGGGCGCCTATGCCTGGCTACTTATACAGGTGGCACCTTTACCTGGGGGCTGTTCATGACAATGTGTGGAGGTTGGGGGGAGAAGGATTCCGCAGCTATTTGCTATGCTTAGCATTCGAAATGTTAGTAGTTCTCTTGGTCTCTGCAAATTTAAAAGTAGCTCGCAAGCCGAAAAAGTGTGGGCACCCCTGATCTATACACCTCATTATCTAATAAGCCAAAACATAGCAGTACAAAGTATACAATAATGCTAATACAATTCCGTTTCAGTTAATGTTCACATAACAGCAGAAAAAGAAAACATGTTGCTAGTGATACTGACCAAAGCATATGGATATTAGCAAGGATCCTGAAACAGATTTTAAACATGGAAAACATTTCAATCATTTATGACAGGACAGTGTGCCAGCATTAGTTGCATTGAGGGGATCTTGGAGTGGGTATGAGGTGTGTGTAGTGAGAGTTCTTGAATTCTGGTTTATGTTGGTGCCTTTCATCAACTTTATATTTTGCCATTTTAAGTGGTTCATTGTTTAAGCCGATTATTAAAAAAAGAGAGTGATTACTCTCAAAGCACAGGAGTTACTGTTTAATGACTTTATTGTTTTCACAGAGTGAGTTCTCTCAGTATTCTCCTTGCTGCTGATCATTGCTAAAACTGGTAGGCGCACTGCAACCATTGTGTTTTTACCAATAATAGCGTCCTGACCACCCAAAACACCCAACAGAGAATGCACAATCTCCTTTTTACCTCACTGAAAGTTATAGGCAAACCTCATTCTTTATGAAAGGCGGGTGCTCCAACCAATGTTTAATGTGCTGCAGTACCCTCACTGCCCTCTCCAAAAACATCCACTGATGCCTACAGAGAGACATTCTATAAACAAAATAAGTTTTGAAAAGTGTCTGTTGGTAGCTATCATAAATATGCAAACCTTCCTATAATAGAGACCTAAGTAAATCATGTGGTTTTATTTATATTTTAGTTTGAGAATCAATTACGTAAAATAAATGTTGTACTTTTCATTAGATTACCTTGTATTGTATTATTAGCTGGCACCTAGGTTCTACAATTTTCTGTCCACTTCTTAAAGGACAACTGCAGTGAGAATAATACGGAGGCTGCCATATTTATTTCCTTTTAAGCAATACCAGTTGCCTAGCAGCACTGCTGATCTATCTTGCTGCAGTAATGTCTAAATCACACCAGAAACATGCTTCTTCAGGGTCTATGGCTGAAAGTATTAGAGGCAGAGGATCAGTAGGTTTAACTTGATTGGTCCAATTTCAAGTTGCATATATTTGCATATAAATTCTGAAGAATTTGCATATCATTGATAATCCCTACTCAGCACTAAAGCTTTATACAAACACTAGCTGTGTCGGACAAAATCATTGTTCATTTTAACTGTCTGATGTCAGTCCAGGCATCCTCTATCTTCTATTATAGCCAAGTAGTAACTGGCCAAGTTAATTGTTGTTTATAAATCAGTTGTGTTGTTTTGTTTACTTTCCTCCCTCTCCTCTCTCCATAACTGTACATGCATATTTATTTATACACAGGCTGTTGGCAGTGGCTTAGCAATAAGGGATGGAGGTTTTGATTGCACCAGAACCCCTAAATCAGAGTGGCCCACCAAAGGACCTCCTACTTCTGTATTACTTCTTTATTGGTGCATACGATGGTAATAATCTTATCTATATGTGCTTTGAATAGTGATAGTAATAGCTCAGCTCGTCCATTACCGCCGCGGTGGAGTGCTCAGCCCCTGGTGGGTCTTTTTTTACAATTTTTTTTAAAAACACGCAGCTAGCACTTTGCTAGCTGTGTGTTTAATTCGATCGCCGCCGCTCGCCACCGATCCACCGTGAAAGAGGCCCCCCCCCCCAGAGCAGCCTGGCCAATCACCGCCAGGATGTGCTATGGGGTGGATCGGGACTCCCCCTGATGTCATGACGTTGATGACGTCATTCCGATCGTCGCCATGGTGATGAGGGAAGCCCTAACAGTAAATTCCATTCCTGTTGGGTATGATCGCCCGCGGGGATTGGAGGGGTGGGCAGGATGGCTCAGGGAGGGGGGAATCATGTAGCTAGCGCTAAGCTAGCTACATGATAAAAAAGAAATAGGTTAAAAAAAAATGCCGCAAAACAATAGAACGCCAGGGTGGTTAAACGCCTTTTTCAGTAGAAAATGAAACATATTTACACATATCTGTACATCAGTCCTGAAAGAGCAAGGGTGTCAAACAACTACAAAGTGGGCAGAAATTGTACACTGGACCTAGTCGCGGGCCAACCTCAATGTCTACTGGCCACCTTCCTCACTTATAAAGTTCTCTGGTGTCTAATGGCCCACCCTCCCCTATACAGTACCCTGGTGTCAAGAGACCCCTCCCCTATACAGTTCCCTAGTGTTTAGTGCTTTCCCTCTACCTCCCCATATGGCTTCCCTGGTGTTCTAGGGCTTAGTTAAACAGGAAGAAGTGAGCAAGCATAATAATGCAATAATTATTGCTAATAAAAACACAAATGCGTCAAGGGAAAGGGGGTAAGGTCATCGATGTAACTAAAAGACTTACAAAGGCAAAAAAAAAAAAAAAAAGGGAAAAGCAACCCCCATAAGATATAGAATATAATATTTAAGAACAAATAACTGGTTCAAAAAGCCAAAAGTAAATGCAAAATCTCTCTTTATTAAGCCGATTACAAAAGTTTAAAAACAATTTAAAAACAAGGCACCGCCGTGCCCAGCCCAAGAGGCCCCTAGTATCATATATTGGTGGCAATAAGCCCTGCAATCAGTATTAACAAATGCACAACAATTGCACCATAATAGTGTGCAAAGCAGTGGTAAATAAATTAATGTGCAATTGTGCATTTGTTAATACTGATTGCAGGGCTTATTGCCACCATTATATGATACTAGGGGCCTCTTGGGCTGGGCACGGCGCTGCCTTGTTTTTAAACTTTTGTAATCGGCTTAATAAAGAGAGATTTTGCATTTACTTTTGGCTTTTTGCACTAGTTCTTTATTCTTGAATATTATATTCTATATTTTATGGGGGTTGCTTTTCCTTTTTTTTTTGCCTTTGTAAAACTGGTGTTCTAGGGCTTCATCTCCAATATAGCTTCCCTGGTGGTCTAGAGTGGGCCAAAAATAATGCAAAGTGGGAAAGCCACTCGAGGGCCAAATTTAATGGCTCTGCGGGCCGAATTTGGCCCACAGGCTGGAGTTTGACAAATATGTGAAAGAGGGACAAATGAGGAAGAAAGAGGGACAGGGGAATTGGACCTCAAAGAGAGACTGTCCCTCTGAAAAGGGGACAGTTGGGAGGTACAGCTTCACTGTTGTCTGCTGGGCAGACTGTCAGCTAAATCAATCTCAAATGAGTGCTTGAGCTAGGAAGATATAATAATTTTTATTGCAGAGACTATCAGGAGGTTTGCCTGAAGGTAACCCTGAAGCTCTGTATACAAAACATGAGAATAATAAATGAGGAATGAGAGCAATGTCTGTAAACTGTTTGCGTGTAAACAAATGTTTCCAGCTCATGAAATGTCATGTCCTATTGCAAATGCAATTATTCGCCATGCATAATCTCTTTAGCAACTGCACTCCAGGATTCCACAGCAGCGTAATGCATTTATCAACATGGAAGCATGGACGTAAGCATTCTACACTACAGAGATCCCCTTCCGCTCCTCACTCTTTTCCAGCCTTCCTGGATATCAGTCCTATGCTGCAGATTGGAAGCACACAATGGACAGTAAAAGGCACTAATCCTTCTCACTTTGAGGAGGCTTTTACACTTGCAGGTAATTCCTGTGTTGTTATCCTATTTTACCACAAGGGGCCACAAAAGCAATGAAAGTACATACAGTCTTTCACACTTATTGCGGTCTGTTGTGGTGTGCTGGAAGTATTTGAGCCAAGGCAAGGGCAGCAGTGTGTTATTGCAAGCACCGTGCTTACTGCGCTGTGCTTGGTGTAATGGAAATGGGAGAGTGGGGTACGTCGCCGCAAGCATCTGTGGACCAATGGGAATTCCAGTGATGTGCTTCCTGTCCACCAGGGAGTACGACACTGAACAGGGGGCGGCGCTATGCATATGACCTTGTTGGTGCACTCTGCCGCAGGGTCATATGGCATTTTATGCATTGCGGTGGGATTTGGCAGGAGCATCGCATCCCCACTGCAATGCAAAGAATGTGTACAACCGGCCAGGTGTGTACAAAGCTTTGATGGATGTTGCCTGTCGGGGACTGGGACCCAAGCCCCTTAGGCAACACTGCTGGGCCATTATTCACATCTCTGTAGTCAGAATACACTTTACCAAACATAAAATAGAAAACCGCAAAAGAAAACAGACATAATGCCATCAATATTTTGCTGGAAGTAAAGCATTGCATACCCTATGCTTCCCATTGTACATTCATAGTACTTGCCCTAGGGACATCAACCCGCGTCACTGCAGTAACTGATTATATAGAGTAAAATTGGTGGTAGTCTGTATACAAAGCTTAACGACCACCACATTTTCAGAGAACACCTTCCGAAACAAAGCTCTCCTGAGGCCACTGGGGTCCAACTACAGATCCAACTGCAGGCCTGCCTTTACCTTCCACTACTTCCTTATCTCCACATTGGTGAAGAGTCTTGGCATGACGCACAGAAGGGTGAACAAGGCAGTAGTGAGGGGGGATGGAATTCCATGCCAGGGAGCCCAGACAATTTTAAGGGAATTTTTTTTGTTGGGGGGTGAGGGGGGGGGGGGGGGAGAGTCAGAGGTGTCTGCACCAACATGGCGTGGTTGCATAATATTGGATTCTATGCTAAGCAGTCTTTCTCAGGGTCTTGGTCACCAACCTGTCCCCAGCCTGCTTACAGAGCTAAGAAGAAGCACCCTGTCCCACTACTGACTTCATCATGCTTCCTCCTCTGGACAGAGCTTGCACTGTCAAAAGGAACCCGAGGTGAGAGGCTGGCATATTTCCTTTTAAACAGCACACAATGCCTGGCTGTCCTGCCGATTCCTCTGCCTCTAATACGTTTAGCCACAGACCCTGAACAAGCATGCAGCAGATCAGATGTTTCTGACAAGATTAGATGCATGCTTCTTTCAGGTGTCTGATTATTGACCAGAAAGATCAGAAGGACTGCTGCCAGGCAACTGGTATTGTTTAATAAGAAATAAATATGGCAGTCTCCATAGGACTCTCACCTCAGGTTCCTTTTTAGCTCACCACAAATGTGACCATCTCACTGTAAGGCATTTATACTACCCTAGCCAGCCTACACATTATATGCCATTTTTTTCTGGTTTTAACCATCAACTGAAAAACAGCCAGATCTGTCATTTATTGAACAAATTTAATTTTATTAATTTTTTTCCTAAACAATGAATCAATGTATCCAATTCACATAAAATTGAATGATTTGTTGGTATCATGTGTGGCCCTATCTGAAAGTGTCAAGGTGGCCATACACATCGATTTTTCATTTGATTCCTTGCATATTTAATTTATCTGCTGGGAACTTATTCCCCAAAATGTCAGATCAATCAGTTTTGAATGATTTTAACTAAAAATCGCTCAAAAGTATCGATCGGACAGGATGCAAATAGTAAAACAATCGGGGGCAGGGCAAGGCCATGGGCAAATCGATGACCTATAATTTTGCACTGCATCGACCAGTTGATTTGCAGTGTATGGTAGGAAACAATTCCTTCTGAATCAATCCTTTTCAGAAATCCTTTTCAGAAAGCTTAAAGGACACCTGAAGTGAGAGGGATACGGAGGCTGCCATATTTATCTCCTTTTAAGCAATATCAGTTGCCTGGCTATCTTGCTGATCCTCTGCCTCTAATACTATTTGATATAAACCTGAACAAGCATGCAGCAGATCAGGCGTTTCTGACATTTATGTCAGATCTGACAATATAGCTGCATGCTTGTTTCTGGTGTGATTCCGACACTATGGCAGCCAAATAGGTCATCAGGGCTGTCAGGCAAATAGTATTATTTAAAAGGAAATAAATATGGCAGCTTTAAAATTCTGATCACTACAGTTATCCTTTAAGGTAACTCTGGAATGACAAGCAGTGTACAATATTCCAAAGTCTCATTGCTGAGCATAACTGACAGAGACCTATTATTCATACATATCCAGGTAACAGTATCATCATTTCAACTTGAATCATCTGCAAATTAAACTATACTTGGTAATTTAAAACAAAAACATTAGCACACATTTAAAAAAGGTAAGAATGTTAATGAATCAGCCTAAAATAAAACATTTATTGTAATAGACGATGAATCCAAGAGGAAGCACAGCATAATGAAATGCGAAGAATTGTTCATTGCCTTTATCAGTCTAGTCATCATCATTACAAGCATGGCCTAAGAAGATATTCCAGGCATTATTCAGCTGCTAATAGACCAGCCCCTAATAAGCCCACCATCAGAACACAAATGGCATTCGCTTGAGAAGGGATACACCAATCTCCTTCAAAACTGCTTTACCAAAAAATAACCACACACTGAAAAGCCAGCCACACAAATGAGCAAACATAAACACAGGACACCATTTATCCAAATGAAGCAGAACTGCATTAAGCTCTTCCCTAGAGAATGATTGCCTAACAACTCACCGCTAAATACCATGGCTGCGAAAAGGTTAACACTCTTCCAGTCAGGCAACCTGGGGCTATTTATAACACTTATTCTGCATGGCACTTCAGCCCTACGTCTCAGCATGGTGATGTCTATGTAATATACAACATGCCAGGGACACTAACCAGCCACCTCTCCCTCTGCAAGCAGCTATAAACACACAAGCCCCGAGTGATTCACCTGTACCCATCTGTGATCACTGACCTTGGCAGCTGATGGAGAAAGGAAGAGCTCGCTGGTAGGACATGAGGCATAGATGTCCGATGAAGTTTAGGCACATTATTCCTTAGAAAGGCGACTGAAAACAACATGTTCCTTGCAAACCCTCTCCTGCTACTGGGAACTGCTTACTCAACAGAGCTGACCAGTGCGAAAGCAATTTACCTCATCTCCTCAGACTGCCATTCAATCAACACAGCATAAATCCCCAATACATCCCAATAAGTCAGTGCAAAGCACAGTGCATTGCAATAGTGCGCCCAGCCAACACATACAGATGCAATTATAAATAGATAAATATAAACACACAGAGATTTACAATAAATATAAACTTTAACAGATCATACCTTACATGTTCAGTTCACGTTCATGATATGGTTTTGCAGAGATGGGAGTTAACAATAGTGATTACACAACACATATAACAACTATCTCCGAAAGATAACAGGCTAAACAAGAAGTGTGAGCTGCTACCAAACAACTCTTCGCTGTGTGACTGGCTGCGATCCTTTGTCTCTCAACAGCCTGAATATCTAAACTGCTCTTGTCACACTCTGCTGCTGCTTCAGTACCTCAATGCACATCTCTGGACAGGTCACATCACCTGGTTTACTGACATGACAAGGAGCTACAGGCATAAATCTGAACGCAGGAAAATCACAAAGAGAAAGAAAGTGCCTTACTTCCTCACAGATGCTGCGCCTGTCCTCTAGGATGGAAGCAGAGATCACAAAATGCTCTGCTCCTTGAGAGGGAGTGTTGTCAGGAATAAGGGCAAGTTCCTAATCCTTTCCCCTGGTGTACCCACAGGATTCCTGAGGAGAAGCTGCGAGTCGTGCGTCCAGTCCCAGCTGGTGCTGGGTGACTGCCAACTTCAATACAAAAGCCTTGCACAGCTTGTGTCATGTACAGCAGCTCAACAGAGCCCCCCTCTGTCAGAAAGGAGATGATTTCCTTCCTGTCTCATTATACAGCTTCTCATGACTATGGATGAGGCGGCACCATCCCAACATATAGCAATTGTGCAAGTTTATGCTTCTGACTAAATTGCAGGCGTCCCTGCCCTCTTCATGGAACTATCAGATAATCAGCCTGTTTAGGCTTGTCACACAGCACTGAGTTACACTACACAAATAAAGACAACAGGAATTATTAAACATGGACGCAATCTGTTTTAAACAACATGTCAGGTGACCGAGCAAAACACCTGAGGTAGAAGCAATTATGAATGTGTGGCTCGGCTGTCCCCACCCCAGAGCATTTTCAGCACAATGGACAGTAACCAGCACACTCTGCAATACCACGGCATTCTATGAATGAGGAGACTATCATTTATAGGCTCACTTTAAAAGATTCAGAGAATAAGCTTTACTATAAAATAATATCTTATTCAGACATCCTGTGCACTAGGCAAAATCCTATAGAGCACAATTTTAGGCTAGGTTCAGCTGTCCTTGCATTCCCTGTAACAGCAGGAACACAATGGAACTGGAAAGCAGTGCTGCAGTTTGCGCGTAGCATACAGTCAATGAAAAGTATGCTTCACCGTAACGGTTTGGCGTTCTGGCCACCGGGTAAAGTTGATGGTAGAATATCGGCAATATTGCCTATATTCTACTAAAGGTGGCCACTAATGGTCCAATTTCTAGCGAAAAATCGTTTGAGCGATCAGAAATTCTAATCAGATTGGTTGAAAATAATCTCAGTTGATGGGCACAATCGATTATGAACGATTATAAAAATAGTCCTCGGATTTTCGTCAAACCAAAATTTTCTTGATTGGTTGTGATAGACTGGAAGCAAAGATTGGTTCGTTGATGGTGTAGTGAATTATTTTTCTTCCAATCAGAATTTCTGATCGCTCAAACAATTTTTCGCTAGAAATTGGACCATTAGTGGCCACCTTAAGGCTTTTACCTTGTCCTACGCTAATCCTACACCTACCTACTCCTTAATCTAGCCCCTACCGTAAACCCTACACCTAACACTACCTGCCTCCCCTCTGAGGGCCCGTTTCCACTTGTGCGGTGGGAATCGCCGCGGGAAAAATTCACATGCGGATGCGAATTTCGCATGCAGTTGTATGCGAATGTTCATGCGAATTCGCATACGATTTCGCATGGTTGACTATGTATGCAAATTTAACCATGGCAGTGCCTGTGTGCTTTTCCATTGTTTCCATGCGAAATCATATTTGCATGAAAATTTGCATACCAAAACCGCATGCGAATTTCCTATTAAATACATTGTATGTGAATCGCATAGCGGTATGCGAATTTTGATGGCTCCTCCGTGCAGATTTTTTCTGTACAGAAAAATGCTCAGAAATCCTGACAAGTGGAAACAGTCCCATCCACTTGTATTGTCTATGCGAATCTGCATGCAGGAAACGCATGCAGATTCGCTCTAGTGGAAACGGGCCCTTAATGTTAGGACTTTGGCTATTGCCAGTATCAAATTACATATACACCTGGGTTATTGCAGTCTATGGCAGCACCAAAATCACGACTCAGAATACATTTGCATCACTGTATTTCTACAGTTCACTCAGTTGTTGATATATTAAAATTATTTGGATTTATATAGCATCAACATCTTCTGTGGCTCTGTACAATAGTGAATATAAATGACAATTACAAAATAATGGGAGACGCATAATAGACAACTCAACAGATTGGCTATTGCATTGTATATGCCTATCACCAGACTGTCAGACCTAGAAGGGTTAACAACAGTTAACCAACGTACGGCAGAAGTACCTCTACGGACTACACCTCTCAGCATGCATTGTGGCCCTCGAGAGTGTCGTCTTCCCCGGGAACTACGAAATTTGGTAGAGTGCGGGCTCCCTTGCGGAACACTGTGGCTGCCGTACGGATGGGGAGAAGGGGCCGACTAGGGGAGTAATACTAATCACCCCAGCCCCACTTTGTCACACTTTAATATGAAATCTCTCCTATAGGGAGGTTGATTTTATATATTTTAATTTTCCCTGGTGCTTCCATGGCAGCATACTATGGGTTGTGGCCCCGCCCCTGAACCCTATTGGACACCATAACTATAAATTTGTTGAGTGTATCACCCACCAGTATTCTTTTTCCTTTGTCCTCCCCTTTGGACACTATTTCTATTTTCTTTCCTTCTCTTCCTTTCTTTTTTCAGTCCCCTTTCTACCCCAGGGTTTATCCCTTTCCCTGGGAAGTCTCTGCATGAGTACTAAATGTATCTTACACAGAGAGCCCGGTCTTCTGGTCCCGGAGATATACATGTGTGCTAAATGCATACGAATGAGCAATGCCTGCATCAGTATCCTGTGCTAAATGCATACAGGTGAGCAATGCCTGCATCAGTATCCTGTGCTAAATGCATACAGGTGAGCAATGGCTGTATTACTATCATGTGCTAGATGCATAGACATGAATGCTGGCTGCATTACCTTCATGTGCTAGAGGCATACAGGTGAGCAATGGCTGTATTACTATCATGTGCTAGATGCATAGACATAAACGCTGGCTGCATTACCTTCATATGCTAGATGCATACTAATGAGCTTTGGCTGCATTACCTTCATGTGCAACATGCATACTAATGAACTTTGGCTGCATTACTTTCATGTGCTAGATACATACCAATGAACTTTGGCTGCATTAGTTACCTTCATGTGCTACATGCATACTAATGAACTTTGGCTGCATTACCTTCACATGCAAAACACTTACAAATGAACTATAGCTGCAGTACTTGCATGTACTAAATGCATACAAATGAACTATGGCTGCATTGCTTTCATGTGCAAGACACATACAAATTAACTATGGCTGCATTACTTGATCTATGGCTGCATTAGTTCCTGTGCTAAATGCATACAGGCGTGCAATGGCTGCATTAGTTACCTGCCTGTCTGTCCTTTTCTTCCCTGCTTTCTATCTGGTTCTATCTCCTTCCATCCTTTCTTCCTCATCTCCTGGCTGGAGTAGTCTCATGGTTTTGTAAATGCCAGTTCTCTGCTTTCTGCAGTGGCAGGACAGTGTGGATTGGTGGGGAGTGTTCACGAGCTTGCAGGCGTGTATAGCACGCGTGCGCGAGTGTGCACTTCCTTATATAGGCCAGTAGCTTTTTCCTCTTTGCCCATACTTGGGTGATGTTGCAACCACCTTGGTTGTGGGCAGCTTGCTTCTGAGCATGCTCACAGCCTTCTGAAGGTTTAAGGAGTATCTAGCCTAATGCTGCTATTTGAAAGTTGCAGGGACACTGCTAATACTCCTGTGAGAAGTCATTTTCTCCCAAGGGATTAATTTACTCTTCTTAAAAGTATCTTACAATAATATCCTGAAAAAAAAACAAAAAAAAAAAAAAACTTTCTTACTATTTAACTCTTGCAGCCTATTCCTGCTGGAAATATGGCACGCAGCTCTAAAGACCAGACGGAAGCCCATAGAAAGGGGACTCTCGGGCAATTTTTAAAAGGAGAAAAAAAAAAAAAGGGGTCATTGGGTGTTGCAAATACGAAACTATATTCCATTTCAGCCCCTCTTGACCTAATAACTCTGAAGATTGGCGTTCTCAAGAAAGTTCATGACATTGTTGGCATTCACACTCTTCATGAAGATATTCTGATGACAGGAGTCATTGGGCTTGATTCGCGGGGGGGTGCTGGCTGTTGGCGCGGCTGCTTTCGCATTGCGCGCGGTGGCGTTTTCGCGCACGGGTGTGAATTTTCGTGTGAGATCGTTTTCGCGTGGGGGTTTGCGCGCGGGGATGTTGTCGTTTTGCGCGGGGGTTCGCTGATTTACGCGGGGGGTTGGCACTCTTTTGTGAATCAGGCCCATTGTCTGAATAAAGGGCATTCTAGAAGATCTCCTTCCTCAAGATTGAATTGTCATTCTAGATCCAGGTCGACTCGGCACACTCCGCCTCCACTGATCTCCAACCACTCGACAGGAAAATCAGCTTACTGGAAGTGTGGAAAAATGACGATGCCGGATAAGACTTGTGTGAATTGTTATACTGAAAATTCTGAAGACAAATCTGAAGACTCCTTTTAGAATGTTACATCTTTATGAAGCAAGCAGTAAGAGGGGAAATGTGTTCCCAAGCGCCAGTTGCAGTTCTGTCAACTTCACAGAATGACAGACCTTTCCAAGTCAAATCTAATCAAGAGGTTGTTTCTGAAACAGAAGGTAATGGTATTTTCCACTAAAGAACCTTTTACAGTGGAAAGAACCAGAAGATCCTTCCATAGAAGTAGGTAAATATTATCCACATCTTACCGAGGTTGGACTTGCCTTTCCTTTAATGAAAGAAATCATAAGAGTGATTCTTGAAGAAACGAGCAAAGTCGATAATAAACAGGAGGAAAATCTCGAGATATTCCTCAAGATAGAAGACTCAAGTTACAAAGATTTGTACAGAGAGATCCGTTCCAGCCAAGATTCAGGAATTTTTGTTCCTATAAACCAGATAAGAATTAAAAAAAAAAAAAATAAAAAAAAAATTGCAAATTTCTCAGTCAGCCCTCTCTAAGGCAATCAAGATTGCTCTAGCTAATCAACAAACCCAAGGAAAGTCCTTTTGGGTCTCCATCCGTCCACACTTCTGGGGGCGGGGTTTCAAGCAATCTCTGAGGGTTATCGGTGGAGATTTAAATCACTCTGCAAGATATGTTTATGCCTACCCAGAGAGAGAAGTCTGTCGTCTTCAATATGCCAATTAATAGTGCAAGATGCAGTACTGGAGGTACCTTGCTCACAGAGAGGCAAAGGGATGTACTCTCCTCTGTTTGGCAAGAAAACAGGAGTTTGGCAACCTGTCATAGATCTGGAATATTTTAAACAAGTACACACTGCTTCCAAAATACAAGATTGAATCTCTTCAATCCATTATCCTGACAGTCCAATAAAACTATTTTCTAGTTTCAATAAACTTAAAAGATATTTATGTATTCCCACGCATCCTTAGTACCAACAGTTTGTTTGGTTTGCAATTAAAGACATTCATCTTTCAGCAAGGAAGTGTCTTCAAGTCTTGGGAATGTTAGCAGCTACAATAATGATGAAGTGGCCACACTGGCACATGATGCATTTTTCAACTCCCTTTCTTATATTAGTGGGGCAGAGTGTCTCTACAACAGAAAATGGTGATTTTACACATCAATGAAGAATTCTCTTATCTGGTGTTGCAATCAGGATTATTTACTCAATGGATTCTGATTCTGTCTCAATTGACTTATGTTTCAGGGATGCTGGTCTATTGGGATGGGGTGCATGGTGCCAAGACCAGGTGGTTCAGTCCAGATGGCCATGTCACCCCTTAACAAACAATTCAAATCCTTTGGAATTAAGATCCGCCTGTTTAGCTTTTCAAGCTTTTGCACATCTTCTAGTAGGGAAAACCGAGTGCAACAGGACAGTCAATTATACCACAATTTTTCTCCCGGATTTATTGTCAAGCAGCAGTGAGAATAGATGCTCTATCCCAGTCTTGGCCGCCTCCTGCTTCGGTACGCTTTTTCTCCAGTACCAATAGTCTTTCGGTTTCTGAAGAAATTTAAGAAGGAGAAATCAAAAGTTCTTTCAATAATTCTATACTGGCCGTACAGACTGTAGTTTCCACTTCTTCTTCTCCAATTATCTCAGACGGAGCCAATGTTTCTCTCGGTCTGTACGAAACAGTTGTCTGAGCCATTGTTATCTCAATCAGCACCTCACAAATTTTGCCTGGTAGCCTGTATATTTAAGGGGAGAGGTTAACTAAGTTGGGATGTTCCAAGACAGCAAGTAAAGTATGAACAAATGTGGTATGCCAGAAAGTCTGGAACCGGTTTCAAGACTTTGTTTCTGGAGACAATTTTGATCCATTCTCCCCATCAGTAAATAATACTTTAGACTTTCTTCAGGCGGGATTTAACCTTGGTTTTAGCTACAATACCTTGAAGGTCCAGGTGACGGCACTGTTCTCATTTTCTGGAGACAAGTGGGCCTTAAATCTATTGCAGCAATTCTTAAAGGCAGCTCTTAAAATAAAACCTTCTAGAAGAAATGTATATCCCAAATGGGATTTAATGTTGCTGTTGGATTAACTTAGTTTTCCTCCGTTTTTTATCCTATGGAAGGCTGTCTCATGCCAATAGTATCTGCTAGAAGAATGTCAGAATTGCATGCTCTAGGTTGTGAAGATCTAAGCTTTTATCATGATCAAGCTACCCTAACACCAGTGATGAACTTTTTACCCAAAGTGATATCAGTGCTCTACCTAGATAATGATTGTCTTTATCAAAGAAAAAAGGGTAAAATCCAATCTGCCTCTAATACATCCTCTGAATGTGTCATGCTCTTTTAAAAGATATCTGCAGATCACAGAATCTTTCAGACAGTCAACTCATCTCCTGTTAGTTTCTTCTGGTTACAGAAAAGGTTAAGAAACACCTTACAGGATGTTAGCGGCTTGGATTCGGGAATTCATCTGCTGTGTGTGTAAGGCTAAGGTCTACCTGGCCAGACACTAGCTCACTCAACCAGAAGTATAACTTCATCGTGGGCATTTCTTGCCGGTGTGTCTACAGCCACAATCTTTAAAGCTGCATGGTCCTCGACATATACTTTTGTTGAATATTAGAGTTGACCCTTCAGTCCTTAGCTCTTCAAATGTGGGAAAATTAATTTCTGATCCTACTAATGTAAAAAAATAGTGTTACTTTACCCTCCCTGTTTGTTCTTGCTAGTTAAATCCCATAGTATGCTGCCATGGAAGCACCAGGGAAACAGGAAAATTAATACTTACCTATCGGAAATTTTCCTTTCCTGGTGCATTTCCATGGCAGCATACGAACCCACCCTCAAAACGGGGAGGACTATAGTTACTAGAATACTGGTGGGTGATACACTCAACAAATTTATAGTTATGGTGTCCAATAGGGTTCAGGGGCGGGGCCACAACCCATAGTATGCTGCCATGGAAATGCACCAGGAAAGGAAAATTTCCGATAGGTAAGTATTAATTTTCCTGTTTCTTGCAGCACAGTTCCATTGAAGGAAATTGAATCTTTAGAATCCCAAAAAGCAAACAGAGATAGGGTAGAAAGTATCAACATTAAAACAAAAACCTGCAGTACTATTTAAAACATTTTCTGTTTCCTGATAATGATCATCTATTAGTATATTTTAACTTACTACTTTTCTGTGTGGTAGGCTGATGGTGTAATGGTTAAGGGCGCTGCCTCTGACACAGGAGACCAGGGTTCGAATCTCGGCTCTGCCTGTTCAGTAAGCCAGCACTAATTCAGTAGGAGACCTTTGGCAAGTCTCCCTTACACTGCTACTGCCAATAGAGCGCGCCCTAGTGGCTGCTGCTCTGCTCTGGCGCTTTGAGTCCACAAGGAGAAAAGCGCAATATAAATGTTATTTGTCTTGTCTTGTCTTGTAAAGGTTGTGACATGTAAAACAACAATCACAGGAAACAAAAGCTACCTTACATCTCTGCCTCATTCCTTTGGCAATACATTTGTTTATCTGCCACAGTGTATGTAAAGAATTCCATATATGTACATTGCCTTTGCATCCTCTATCCACAGAGAATAGCTGTATGTACTGTGCGTGACCTGTATGTAATTAGAGCGCATTTCATCATCGAGTAATTGGGACATACAGCCACTACAGCTGTGCTCAATTCACATGCAAGACACAGATGTGCTTCACACTACACATACATTACATACAATATTGTGCCGTTAAGTATGTTGCATGACAAATGTTCATTTTAGAACAAAAATACGATTGTGCATATTAAGTACCTCCGGGGAGCTACAACAAAAACCTATACACTGCATAAACCGCAATATACAGTAGATGCATCTGCAAGCAAAGTCAGTAGAGTCAATGCATAAAACATTATCTTAGGTTCTCTTCAATGAAAACTACATCAATCTACACGTCTTGAGATCTGGGGTGTTGAAGACGGCCACCAACACCAAGGATTTTACACTCCCTCATCTCTTAGGCCTAGTTGACATAAATTGCCAGTGCAATCGCAAGCACGTTTGTGAGAGTTTTGTAATAGTTTTTCCCATCGCTTTTTGAGAGATTTTAATTTTTTAGAAGCGCTTTTCTAAGCGCTTTTGTTATGCGATTTGAGCTTTTCTTCCTGCAAACAAACAGGAAGTGAACTCTTTGACCTAGAAATGAATCGCTGTAGTTTACTTTCTGAAGCAAAGCGCTCTGAAAATTGCTTTTTAAAGCACTTTTTCAAGCTTAGCGATTTTCCTATAACTTTTACTTGAAGTGCAAACGCTCAAGAAATGGTGTAGGACCGGCATTTGCGATTGGAAAGAAAGCTCATTGCTCATGTGAGATTACTCACATTGAGAAACATACTGAAACACATTACTGAAGATGAGGCCCGCATTATCTCACCTTACTCATTATTGTGCAATCTCTTGGACATTCAGAGCATGGCAATCCCAAGCTATGCCCCTGCTCCCTAACCCATTCACTAACAATGTTGCATCACCAATGACTGGGCTGAGTCAGGAGAGATGGGCCTAATCCTTAGCTAGCACCGACCAAATAGCTAGACCATCAAGAAGAGGAAAGTGAGATAAGGAAGGCCACCATCTGCCTAGGGTGTGCTGTTGCTAGAATTTGTTATATCCCAATCTGCCTATGACTAACCTCTGCTTGTTACTGTCTGCCCGTAGCGTATGAGCTATGACTAAGCGCTGACCTGCGCCCGATATGTGTAAGCCATGTACCTCTCTCTCCGATGAGTTGATGGCATAAGAAAATTTGGACTTTTAATAGTTTCCAGTTGAGCAGATTACTTTCTTTTCGAGTGTATGGGTGATTTTGCTTGCATCAATCAAGCTCCCGGGTAGTTACATATAGTTACATAGTTACTTTGGTTGAAAAAAGACATACGTCCATCGAGTTCAACCAGTACAAAGTACAACACCAGCCTGCTCCCTCACATATCCCTGTTGATCCAGAGGAAGGCGAAAAAACCCTTACAAGGTAAAAATTCCTTCCCGACTCCAGATGGCAATCAGATAAAATCCCTGGATCAACATCATTGGCATTACCTAGTAATTGTAGCCATGGATGTCATTCAACGCAAGGAAAGCATCTAAGCCCCCTTTAAATGCAGGTATAGAGTTTGCCATAACGACTTCCTGTGGCAATGCATTCCACATCTTAATCACTCTTACTGTAAAGAACCCTTTCCTAAATAAATGGCTAAAACGTTTTTCCTCCATGCGCAGATCATGTCCTCTAGTCCTTTGAGAAGGCCTAGGGACAAAAAGCTCATCCGCCAAGCTATTATATTGCCCTCTGATGTATTTATACATGTTAATTAGATCTCCTCTAAGGCGTCTTTTCTCTAGACTAAATAAACCCAGTTTATCTAACCTTTCTTGGTAAGTGAGACCTTCCATCCCACGTATCAATTTTGTTGCTCGTCTCTGCACCTGCTCTAGAACTGCAATATCTTTTTTGTAATGTGGTGCCCAGAACTGAATTCCATATTCCAGATGTGGCCTTACTAGAGAGTTAAACAGGGGCAATATTATGCTAGCATCTCGAGTTTTTATTTCCCTTTTAATGCATCCCAAAATTTTGTTAGCTTTAGCTGCAGCGGCTTGGCATTGAGTACGATTATTTAACTTGTTGTCGATGAGTACTCCTAAGTCCTTCTCCAAGTTTGATGTCCCCAACTGTATCCCATTTATTTTGTATGGTGTTAGACCATTGGTACGACCAAAATGCATGACTTTACATTTGTCAACATTGAATTTCATCTGCCATGTATGTGCCCATATAGCCATCCTATCCAGATCCTGTTGCAATATAACACTATCTTCCTTAGAGTTGATGATTCTGCACAATTTTGTATCATCTGCAAAAATAGCAACATTGCTCACTACTGTATCTACTAGGTCATTAATAAATAAATTGAAGAGCACTGGACCCAGTACAGACCCCTGTGGGACCCCACTGCTAACAGTCTCCCATTTTGAGTATGATCCATTGACCACAACTCTTTGTTTTCTGTCCATTAGCCAGTTCCCTATCCAAGCACACAGACTCTTCCCCAGTCCTTGCATCCTCATCTTTTGCACCAGACTTTTGTGGGGAACAGTGTCGAAGGCCTTAGCAAAGTCTAAGTATATCACATCTACAGCATTCCCAATATCCATATTAGCATTCACTACCTCATAAAAGCTGAGCATGTTAGTCAAACAGGACCTGTCTTTAGTAAACCCATGTTGATGCTGAGAAATAAGATTATTTTCTACTATGAAGTCATGTATAGTATCTCTTAGTAACCCCTCAAATAGTTTGCATACAACTGATGTTAAGCTTACAGGTCTATAATTTCCTGGATCTGATTTTTTGCCCTTCTTAAATAATGGGAAAACGTGGGCTGTACGCCAATCCACTGGGACTCTGCCAGTTGCAAGAGAGTCACAAAAGATAAGATAAAGGGGTTTATCTATAACTGAACTTAATTCCCTTAGGACCCGAGGATGCATGCCATCCGGGCCAGGTGCCTTGTCTATTTTTAATTTATTTAGTCTTGCCTTTACTTCTTCCTGCGTTAAGTATTTAATATTACAGTTAGAAGATTGAGACTCTTCCGCCTCTGTAATTTGCAACAGTGCTGTTTCCTTTGTAAAGACAGAAGCAAAGAAAGCATTTAATAACTCTGCCTTACCTTGGTCATCCACCATTGAGTTTCCACCTTCATCCTTTAGGAGTCCTATACAGTCAACCTTTCTTTTTTTAGAGTTGATGTACTTGTAAAACTTTTTTGGGTTAGATTTGATATCCCTAGCGATTTGATTTTCAGCTTCGATCTTTGCTAGCCTAATTTCTTTTTTACAATTTTTATTGCACTCCTTGTAATTGCTGAGTGCAGCCTCGGACCCCTCCTGTTTTAGGACCTTATAGGCATTCTTTTTCCTCTTCATTTTATCTCTAACCTTTCTATTCATTCATAGAGGCCTTTTTTTATTCCTAGACATTTTGTTTCCATATGGGATATACATACTACAATATTGATTGAGAATACGTTTAAAAGCTTGCCATTTCCCTTCAGTGTCCTCCCCTTGTAGTACATTATCCCAGTTCACCAAACTTAGTGCCTGCCTAATTTGATTGAACTTTGCTTTTCTAAAATTCATAGTTTTAGTGGTCCCGCTGCCCCGTGGCCTATCAGTCACCAGATCAAACGTTATCATGTTGTGATCACTATTTCCCAAATGTTCTTGAACCTGCACATTTGATACATTATCTGGTCTATTCGAAATGATCAGATCCAGTAACGCATTCCCCCTAGTTGGTTCCGTTACCATTTGAGTCAAGTAATTGTCCTGTAGTGCTGCCAGAAATCTGCTGCTTTTACCAGAATGGGTAGCCTCAATACCCCAGTCGATGTCTGGAAAGTTGAAGTCGCCCATAACTATGACCTCATTTTTACTTGCCGCTTTTTCAATTTGCTGTAGTAATTGCAGTTCTGCAGCTTCATTAATATGAGGTGGTCTGTAGCATACCCCAATAAGCAATTGGCAACTTTTATTTCCACCATGAATATTTACCCAAACGGACTCCACATCTTCGCAATCTTCCTCCATCTCATCGTTGAGGACAGCTGTAAAAGAATTCTTAACAAAGAGACAAACCCCTCCACCTTTTTTCCCTGTTCTATCCCTCCTGAACACATTGTATCCTTTTAAATTGGCTATCCAGTCATGACTTTCATCCATCCATGTCTCGGTTATTCCCACAATGTCATAGCCTTTGTCATTCAGAATGAACTCTAGTTCATCTATTTTATTTGCAAGGCTCCGAGCATTGGTTATCATGCACTTTATATTTTTACCACCACATTTACCAATTTTGTTTACCTGAAATGGGCTACTTGAAGTTTTACCAACCTCCTTAATCTTTACACTGTCCCCACCCCCCTCTCCACCCCCCATAATGTTAGGCTCCCACTGTCTTTTTACCTTATCTTGTCTATATGTTGAGACTTTATCCTCCCGCCTCCCCCCAGATCCTAGTTTAAAATCTCCTCCAACCGTTTAGCCATCTTCTCCCCCAATGCAGCTGCACCCTCCCCATTAAGGTGCAGCCCGTCCCTGCTGTAGAACCTGTAGCCGACTGCAAAGTCTGCCCAGTTCTCCAGGAACCCAAACCCTTCCTTCCTACACCAATTTCTCAGCCACTTATTTAACTCCCTAAGCTCCCTCTGTCTCTCAGATGTAGCACGTGGCACTGGCAGTATTTCAGAGAACACCACCTTGGAGGTCCTTGCTTTAAGTTTATCTCCAAGTACCTGAAAATCATTTTTGAGGACCTTCCATCTCCCACTAACTTTGTCATTGGTGCCAATGTGTACCATGACAGCCGGGTCTTCCCCAGCCCCACCCAATAATCTGTCAATTCTTTCCGCTATATGCCGAACCCGAGCACCCGGGAGGCAACAGACTGTACGGCATTCACGGTTTCTTCGACAGATTACCCTGTCTGTGCGCCTAATAATTGAATCCCCTACCACCAGTACCTGTCTAGCCTTAGCTGCACTCCTATTCCCTTTCTCGTTACAGCAGTCTGCCCCTTGGTTGCTAAGGAGCACATCCTGCTGCAGCATTGCTACTCCAGAGTCGTCCTCACCAATATTACGCAAACAAGCATACTTATTAGTGAGGGACAACTCGGGACTAGCCTCCCTGCCACTTTTTCCCCTACCCCTTCTAACTGTGACCCAACTAGCGGCTACCTCTGCTTCTTGCTCCGGCTTTACTCCACCCACCTCATCTTCAAGGGTTCCATCAAGTGTCTGGATCGTGAGATCCAAGCTCATCTCCATGTTGTGTATGCGTCTCAGTGTTGCGAGATGCTTATTTAGCTCTGCGACTTCCGCCTCTAACCGAGCAACACGCACACATCCAGGGCAACAGTAAACACCCTCAATCCGCTGATCAAGGCATGCATACATGCTGCAGGATGTACACTGTACTGCATTGTCCAACATGATGACTATTGTGTGGGGAAAATTTATTTAAAGTAAACTATGGTGGTAAAAGATGAAACGGGAGAGTGAGTGACGTTCGGGAGTAAGTGTAGCTGGGGTGGAAGAGGGGGAGGGGTGGAGGAGGGGGAGTGAGTAAGTTGGGGTGGAGGAGGGGGAGTGAGTAAAGTTGGGGTGGGGGGGAGGAGGGGAGGGGGAGTGAGTGGAGCTGGGGTGGAGTCCTCAAAACTTAAAGACTACACCACAACGTGTTAGCACATTCTAACCAATGCAAAAAAACCGCAATATTGGTTGAAGGTTTTTTTTTTTTTTTTTTAGTCCTTACCTGTTTCCTCTCCCTTCTCTCTTTGTGCCTGTGTTGTAACGCCTGTTTTTTAACGCCTATGCCACTTGTGTCGAAGCCACTTAGTGAGCAAGCCACAGACTGAGCAAGCTCAGTACTGAGACCTGAAGCTGTCCAAATACCTCGTGTTACAGCTAATCCCTCCCTCTAATAACCAATCTTCTTCTACTTAATTCAGATGCTAAAATATAGGTAATTTTTACTAATATTTTACTATAACCTAAACTAAGCCTCCTCTCACACAGAACCCTCCATCTACTGATGCCTAACCCCAAGACAACCCCCTCCCCACCCCCCCGTGGTGCCTAACTTACCTTAACACCTAACACTTAAGACCGGTATCTCCAACCCTCCAATATTTTTGCTGCCTTAGGTGGCATTGTTGAAGCTGTAATTAGCGGCTATAAATGGCTTCTGTGCCACTTTAAGCCGAGGACCATGCAATTGGCTGGAAGCTGGTGTCTGGGCTGAGCTTCTCACGAGGGATCATAGCTCGGGTACTGAATAGACCTGGATCCATTCTGTGGTAGTATGGGACTGGACTCCATGAGCTCTGGGTTGAATACTTTTCCTGCATTGAAGTACATCCACAGATATAACTAATTATTTCCTGTCAGAGTTGATCCATGGATTAATCTCTGAATAATAATTACAATAATAATACAAACTACATGGGGAGGGGGGGGGGGCAGTTATATTTTTATTTTTGCCACTGAAGCTCATGATGTGGCCAAGATATAGAATGCAGCATCCTTTTGACGCGACGCCTACTGAACATTGCATTAATTTTATTCAGTGTCGTATGGCATTTTCCTGGTGAAAGAAAAGTTGAAGGAATGTTAGCGCTGGTCACCAGTGTGAACTTGCAGGCATCAAAACAACCCTGAAGGAGCCAATTCATGGAAGAACAAAGCAGAATGGCTGACACACATCTGCGTGCTGTAGGTCATTGATCTATGCCCATCATACCAAAACATATACTTGGAGAAACAAATGCAGTTCATTACCATTCCATATACATTGTAGTCAGGATTTTCTTTAGAACCTAAGCTCAGCTTTCACTTCAATACAGGGCTATGAGAATATGAATCGTAGGCCAAGTGCAATCCACATATGAGTACACAGAACTACCACATGCAGTGATACGAGATTCCCAGATGATCAATCTTGCTTGTATCCAAATTTGATGCAACTTGGAACTGAGCAAGACAAATTCACTTCCTGAGCGTTTTGATTAGCCCAGTTTCACGCTGCATACAATTTGCACTAAGTCTGCATGCAAGCTGGAAGTATTAGCCTCTCATTGACCATCTCAAACAGTGACACCTTGATAAGTAGGACAGGCTGGAACCAACATCTCCACAGTCAGTTAAGAACACACATTTTCCTTTTCATTTTATTTTTAATATCTGATCAAACAAGCTTAGTTCCAGCTCATCTCCAGTTAACAGGGCATCCCAGTATCTAGGCAACCAGTCAATGCATTGATGTAGGGCCTGAAGCTACCTTAAGAATCTTTTGCGTCACAAATGAGCGTTTAACTAATTTTGTCTGGAAATAAAGATGTACGTAAAGACACAGCCAATAAGCTGCTAACTTGGTAGTAATGTGTTGAGCACCAATGAGCAGTGATTCAGGTAAAAGGCCACGAGAACAGGCTCACATGTGCCCCATGATGTCACGCTGCATTATTAACCATTTGCTAGCCATTGCTATAGGGCTTGTGAAGGCTGCAGAGATCACCAGAAACTAGCAGGAACGTCTACTTTTAACCATAGATTGCAAAAGTGGCCATACACTGGTTAATATTTTCCATCGATATCCAGTCGATTCGATTATTTGATTGAATCTGCTAGAAAACCATGCTGCAAACTGTTCATGATCAATCATTCAGCTGAAAGCAATTGAGTTGGTCGATCACACAGCCGATCAGCGGTGGCTAAGGTGTACATTGCTAGTGCCGTTTAATTTCAGGATGACTGACGCAGCAGAGGAGCTTATTCTGACTAGTCCACCAGCCCTGTCTACTGTACCTTCTCTCTACTGTCAAGTGTTCCTCCCAGTCTTTTCTCTGCTGTCCCCCACAAAAATTGCCGCTAGGCTAGCGAGAAGCTATTTATTCAAGATTGACAATCAGCTTGTCCTCCATAGCATGGCTCCCCCCACCCCCGCGCCGATCCCCGCCTCTACTTGCTTCCTCCAGTCGGAAGCTAAGCCCAGCTAAGCCGCAACCCAGGAAGCACTTCAAGCTGATTGACAAGCTCAGGTAAATAGCAGGTTAGCAACAAGCAGAATGGGCTCTATTCTCAAAGACTTCCCGCATGCGGTAAAGTACATGCGGGAAGTTTGCACCCAAAATACCGACAAGTTGGGATTCTCAAAATGTTCCGCATGTTTTTTCCGCATGCGGAAAAAGTGTGATAAAAGTGCGGGATTCATGCGGTAAAATTTCCGCAAAAGTCGGTATTTTCCGCAATAAAAGATCAATTCTCAAAGATGTTCAGGCGCATCATTTCTTCGTTAATTACCGAATTTTTATCACCTACAAGTAGTAGGTGATATATTCCGCATCCCATTGACTTTAATGAAGTGTGGAGGCTTAAGGGCTGTGCTTGGTGGACTTTAACTTTTTTTTTTTAAACACTTTTTCATGCGACCTTTTTACCGCATGATTCCCGCATGAATAATGCCTGTTTCCGCATCTTTTTTCCCGCATGCGGAAAACATGCGGAAAATATTAGTGAATGTGGAAAAAATGCAGAGTTTACCGCTGGCGGGAATATAGCGGTAACATTTTGCGGAAAATTTGGCTCTTTGAGAATAGAGCCCATTGTCGCTAGCCTGAAGGTATTTTTTTTTGAGGGGGGGGGGGGGGGAAGCAGCACGGAGGGGGCTGGGGCCAGTCCAGAACGACACAAAGGCATGTTACTGTGCACAGAAAATGCCTCTGTGTCTTAAGATTTCATAAATCCGCCTCGGGTTCTCTTTAAGCAAAGCTCATGCCACGGTGCCTCTGGTGTTTGGCCCAGTTTTGGTAAAGTTTAATTACTGAACACGGGCACCCCAGGAGACAAGAAACTGAGGAGTACCAGGCAGTGGAGAGAAGATGCTCTGCCGCTTCACTCTGAACTGGTATGGGGAGTGGGAGGGGGTGGGGGTGAGACACATAGGTGGGACGACCCGACAGGCAGTGTGCACAGATTTTCAATCGATTTCATGCTAAAATCTATTGAAAAATCTGTGTACAGTGTACGGAGGTATTCGATCAGATAGATCCTTCCCTAATCAGATATTGATTTGAGAAGGATCTCTCTGGCCACACTGAACAGTGTATGAGGACCTTAAAGTGGACCTGAACTCTTGCACGGGACAGAAGGAAAACAGAGAAATGCACCCTGTATGCATTTAGAGAGTTTAGCCTGTCTAATGGATGATCGGAACCAGCAAATTCCGTTCCGCCGGAAATCACGGATTCCGTCGCTATAAAAATTCCAGCGGATTTGTACGAAATTCAGCAGAATTTCGGATTCCGTCTGAAATTTTTAAAAATCCTCCTCCTCCTCCTCCTATTGAACCCAGGCTGGGAATTGAGCCCAGGTCTCAGTGTGTAGTAGGTATCTGACTTACCCCCTATACCACCAACCACACTACATGTTAAAGCCAGCCTAGCATGTACCATTATGATCAATCCAAGAGAAAAAGTAGCGTGCTTAAGGATTTGTACTTTTTCAAAAGCCAGCTTACATACCATGGCCGGGAATTGAACCCAGGCTGGGCTGGGAGTTGAACCCAGGTCTCAGTGTGTAGTAGGTATCTGACTTACCCCCTATACCACCAACCACACTACATGCTGAAGCCAGCCTAGCATGTACCATTATGATTAATCCAAGAGAAAAATGCCTGTGAAAATCTGCCGGTATCCGTTGATGGTTTTAAGCTGAAAATTCAGTTCAATGGGAGAGAGAGAGAGAGAGAGAGGGAGAGAGAGAGAGGGAGAGAGGGAGAGAGGGGGAGAGGGAGAGTAAGAGAGAGAGCTCATTTTTCTCTTGGATTAATCATAATGGTACATGCTAGCCTGGCTTCAGCATGTAGTGTGGTTGGTGGTATAGGGGGTAAGTCAGATACCTACTACACACTGTGACCTGGGTTCAATTCCCAGCCAAGGTTTGTAAGCTGGCTTTTGAAAAAGTACAAATCCTTAAGCACGCTACTTTTTCTCTTGGATTGATCATAATGGTACATGCTAGGCTGTCTTTAACATGTAGTGTGGTTGGTGGTATAGGGGGTAAGTCAGATACCTATTACACACTGAGACCTGGGTTCAATTCCCGGCTAAGGTATGTAAGCTGGCTTTTGAAAAAGTTCCCTGGAAGAGGATACCCTCCTCCTCGGAGGAGGAGGAGGAGGGGAGAGAGATTTTTTTTTAATTCCGGAAGATTCCGTGGAAATAAAAAAATTTCCGCGGAATTCCGTTTGCGAGGTATAGCAATTCCGTTCCGACCGCCGAAATCGGAATTGAACTAATTCCGGACGGAATCAAGGAATTAAGAATTCTGCGGAATCCAGCAAGCATCCCTACTGTCTAATTCCCCCTCATTGGTGTCTAATCACAAGTTGTAATTTGATCTCTCCCATGTGTCACCTGACTGTCACGGCAGATAAGCTCATTTGAAAGTACAGGATGTTAACAATATGTCTGCTTCCATGAAAGCAGGAAGTAGAACCAGTGCAGATTTATTTTAGGATTTGTATCGGCTGTAACAAAGAAATGTTTTTCTTTTAAAGGTTATTATGCTGTTGTGTATCTTTTAGAGCAGAGAGGAAGTTCTGAGTTCAGGTCTGCTTTAAGAGAGAAATGTACTGTAAATAAAATATCATCACTGTAACCTCAGAAAAATGTACCCTTCCCTTCTAGCCACATTGCATTACATTATGTAGACTAGCATCCTCACTGAAGCCACGCCTCCCTAGGGACTGACACCCAATAGATAAGCTGTCAGACACAAGGAAGGAGTGCCACTTGTGGAGACTGCAGATGGCCTTGAATCAATATAATCACACTTGCAACTAGGGCTGCTTCTGGCCATTTTCGTGCCCCAGGCAAGACACATTTTGTTCCTCCACTCCTTTAAAAAGAAAGGTTGTAGCCTACATGAATTAGTTTTTCTGGCATCATTCACAAACAAAGATATATATATATATATATATATATATATATATATATATATATATATATATATATATATATATATATATATATATATATATATATATATATATATAATGATAATGGCCTCAATTCACTAAGCAGTTTAGACTAGTCTACTGATGGTTTTTAGTCTACTGATGGTTTGGTTAGTTGCACCAAAGGAGAATTCCCCATTACCAAATGTTTTAGACCTGTTTTTAGACATGGTCTAAACCATTTGGTAATTAGGTGGGTAAAGCAGGGGAAATAATCAAAAGATGCAATTCACAAACAAGTAGCTATGATTGACATCCTTCTCCCATGATGAGCTCTCCTCTGCATACAATTAAACTCCTGCACAATTCAAAAGGTTCCATCCTCACATCTAAAATACCTCACAGAATTACTTTACTGACAAGAAATCAGCTGGTCTATTCTGTGTTGTCAGAAAAAGTGGGCGTGGTTGCTCCTTGTTTGCCTTGGTGAATTGTGTAATTACTGAATGTTAGACCCAGGGCCGGCGCTACCATTAAGGCAAAGTAGGCAGCTGCCCCAGGGCCCCAGAGCTTGTAGGGGCCCCCAGTAGCTACAAGAGGAAAAATTTTTTTTTTCAAATCGGCCTTATAGTTTTTGAGAAAATCGATTTTAAAGTTTCAAAGGAAAAAAAATACACATTTAAAAACCTGCCGACTTTAATGGTTAATAGCAAATCCACCTTAAATGCTAGAAACCCTAAATTTGCAGGATATGTTAAGGAGATCATTAGGAATAAGAGGAAAAAACAATTTTTCAAAAAGACCTTATAGTTTTTGAGAAAATCGATTTTAAAGTTTCGAAGGAAAAAAGTATACTTTTAAATGCGGTAAATGTTACTTTTAGTAGCAAACCTAACGGTAGTGTAATTTTACATGCATCAAACGAAAGCGCAATAAATTTCCTGACGGGGTTTCCAGGGGGTCTATACGCAGCCGCAGCGCTTTGGCCAGGGATCGCTATACAGCCGCAATATGGCTGTATGAAGATCCCTGGCATTTTTTTCCTATTTTCCCAATTTTTTTTTTATGTTTAGAGTGTGGGAATTTTTTTTTTTTTTAATTATGTGCGGTCCCCCCTCCTGAAACTTTTTAACCCCTTGTCCCCCATGCAGGCTGGGATAGCCAGAATGTGGAGCTCCGACCGATTGGGACTTCACACCCTGACTATACCAGCTGCAAAAAAGGTCCCCTAATGCCGATTTTTGTTCCGGGGTATATGTTGGAGGGGCCCCCCAGGTTTATTTTGCCCTGGGGCCCCATTGTTGCTTAAACCGGCCCTGGTTAGACCAGGTCTAAAAACAGGTCTAAAACATTACACCAAACCATCAGTAGACTAAAAACCATCTGTAGACTAGTCTAAACTGCTCAGTGAATTGAGGCCATAATGTTTCCCATAATAAGTCTATAAAAGGATACACCAATAATTGCCAGGCCAGATACACCTTAGTTGGCCAAACTCACATAAACCACATAACAAACCCAAGCCTTCCTATAACTGTTATGAGGGGTGTGTAGTCACTTAATAGGAACATTTTGTTTATGTACAACATTCATGGGTCCGGAATATTGTCCCTGAATACCATAAGGCTAGGTTCACAGTGGGATGTTATGGTCGCCCGTTATAAAGTCTTATAACGCTGCTTACCACACTGCAATGATAAGTCTATGCGAGGTTCACAGTGCGATGTTAGCATTGCGGTGTAAATGTTGCACTATGGTAACACACTGCTGCAGTGCGTTACCTCTAAACACACACATTAACAGATACAGGGTGGCATACTTTTCATGACCAATATGTTTCACTGTACCCACTGTATGCAACGTTAATGTTAAGACTTTTTTTGTTGCGTTGTAGTTTTGCGTCACGCCATTAACGTTGCATCACAACGCAACTTTCTTCTGTGAACTTACCCAAAGAGTTGTAACAATAAATACAAACAAAATCTAAGGCTCAACACACACCATACAATCTTGGTTGTTCAATCTTACCACTTTCATGTAGTATAAGAGCTTATCTAATCAATCATTCAAGGTATTTTCAATCTGTTGGCCCTTATACTACATAGATTTGGTAAATCTGTACAACCAAGATTGTATGGTGTGTGTTGAGCTTAAGCCAATTACTGCTGAATTAGCAAATTAACAGCACCTGCCATATCATTATTTATGCTATTCAAGCCTCATTTGTAATGCAGTCCATAACCGTCTGTCCCTTTCTAATCGAACTAGCAATTATGTACAAGAGTTCCATAAACTACATTGAGTTAAGAAAAACTCTGTGGTGCCCCCCCCCCCCCACTCCTCCCCAGGCATCTGCCTGGTTTGCCTATGCCTAAAAATGGCCCTGCATAGGAATTTTCAGGAGGGGATGAAGGCAAGGGAGGGTTTCAGCTATTTAGGCAGTAGCCCTGGTGACTGCTGAGAGCTTGCAACCAAAACTTGTTTCTACCACTTTACTAGGAGGTGGGATCACTTTCTACATAATCCAATGTTAATTAGAATGTCTCAATGCACATATGCAAGCCATTCTTATTAGAAAATCCAGTAAGCTTTGCAGGTGGAGTATCAAAGCTGTAGTTAATACTTATTTGAAAACCTTTTTCCAATTGAAAGTTAACATCCCTTTCCTTACAATCAAATAATTTGTGTCAGTACTATATAACCCATTTTGAATTAAAGATTATTAAAATTCAGCCTCACATTTTAGTCCTCAGTCAGTTAGGGTTTCCCAAAATTAGCCAGAAAGTTTAAATTGTACTTCTTTACTTCACTTTTTTGGTGTATACATCATGCTGCATGCAAAAGCTGCTGTACAGAACAAGTAGTAAATTATTAGGATCCCTTTCAATTATTTTTATAAGTGGTTTAAAGTTCTGAGATTAGAAAACATCTATGCAGCATACTAGATGTGAAAGTGTTTCCACATTAGGTTATCCATTTCCAGAACTGGACACCAGAGCCGGGACAAGGTCCTCCAGCACCCAAGGCTGAGACACCAAAGTGCGCCCCTCCATCCCTGCCACCCGAGCCATCAAACACTGATTGCTATTAGACTAAGAGGCGCCACAGGGCCCACAACCTCCCCAACACCTTAATATCTAATTATCTGGCTTGCAATCACTGCCATGTATCCCCATTTCTTATTTCTTTCTGCTTCAAACACAAGTAGGAATGACAGCTGAATGAATTCTGCGCCCCCTCCTACACTGCGCCCTGAGGCTGGAGCCTCTCCAGCCTATGCCTCGGCCCGGCCCTGCTGGACACCGGAAAATGTGTTGCAGCTTATGACTCTTTATGAAAACATTCAGCAAAGCACAAAGACATGAGATGCAGCAAGAGTGGATTAATCCATCATAAAGAAAGCTAATGTTTTCTGCTGCCTGACCAGCTGTGGAGCTGTGCTTTATATGCTGAAAAGTAAAGCTGGGTTCACACTACGACGAATCTGTGCTGTGGTTGGAGACCTCAGATCCTGACACACCATATATATAGCATGCTATATAATGACACACCCGACTTCCATCTAGTGTACAAAAACATGTGTAGGTTGGGACTTTTCACTCCATCACTGCAACTGATACCGGGCAGAACAGGCATGTCAGCAAATGTGTGAACAAATCCCTTGCTTAACATAGCATCCGTCGACATGTCCGTTGTAGTCCATTCCTCTAAATTGACTGTTTTAGCCTGTTGTGTAAACCCACACTAGGAACACACTAGGAACTTAAGAACAAAGCATTCTCAGTAGAATTGCCAGTAAAATGTAACTCTGCGCCTCCAAGTTTCATATAATATATAGATAGATAGATAGATAGATAGATAGTCACAGTTACTTTGGTTGAAAAAAGACATACGTCCATCGAGTTCAACCAGTACAAAGTGCAACACCAGCCTGCTCCCTCACGTATCCCGGTTGATCCAGAGGAAGGCGAAAAAACCCTTACAAGGCATGGTCCAATTAGCCCCAAAAGGGAAAATTTCCTTCCCGACTCCAGATGGCAATCAGATAAAATCCCTGGATCAACATCATTAGGCATTACCTAGTAATTGTAGCCATGGATTATTATTATTATTATTATTTAGTATTTATATAGCGCCGACATATTACGCAGCGCTGTACAGTATATACATATCTTGTCACTAACTGTCCCTCAAAGGAGCTCACAATCTAATCCCTACCATTGCCATATGTCTATATTATGTAGTGTAAGTACTGTAGTCTAGGGCCAATTTTTTTAGAGGGAGCCAATTAACTTATCTGTATGTTTTTGGAATGTGGGAGGAAACCGGAGTGCCCGGAGGAAACCCACGCAGACACGGAGAGAACATACAAACTCTTTGCAGATAGTGCCCTGGCTGGGATTCGAACCAGGGACCCAGCGCTGCAAGGCGAGAGAGCTAACCACCACGCCACTGTGCTGCCCATGGATGTCTTTTAACGTAAGGAAAGCATCTAAGCCCCCTTTAAATTCAGGTATAAAGTTTGCCATAACGACTTCCTGTGGCAATGCATTCCACATCTTAATCACTCTTACTGTAAAGAACCCTTTCCTAAATAAATGGCTAAAACGTTTTTCCTCCATGCACAGATCATGGCCTCTAGTCCTTTGAGAAGGCCTAGGGACAAAAAGCTCATCCACCAAGCTATTATATTGCCCTCTGATGTATTTATACATGTTAATTAGAATATATATATATATATATATATATATATATATATATATATATATAATATATATATATATATATATATATATATATATATATATATATATATATATATATATATATAGTCTGTGTAGTAATTACCAAGGTGTGTGTCTGCCTGTGTATGTCTATCCATTTCCCTGCATAAGAACAGTGCCAGCCTTCAGTTTCAAAATATTGTGTGTAATTATAATGTTTCTGGTATTGCTATTTGTCTAAAACATCCCTCTGACTTCACGTGAGCCCCTAGAGTGTTGTACATATTTTTCATAAGAGTAACAGAGATAATTGGAGGTAACAGGTCTCCACAGACATCAGTTCTGTTCTATTAATAATGAGAAAGGATGACAACACTGTTTGAGGGCTACCACTGTTATTAAAAACAGATCCGAGAACTATAACACAGTTGTGATCAGGGGGGCTATTAACCAGAAATCACCACTGATCTTGCTGTAGCGTACATTTCTGATAGGGTAAGGGCTGTAAAGTGTTGGGAAGAGAGAGCTAGCAGCTGAAATGAAAGAAAGAAAGCCAGCCATAAATACGAGATGACTAGCACACAATCTAACCATTTCAGCCATATTAGAAAACAGTATAATTTCTGATACACCTGCAATCTGACCAATCCCAGGAGAGATTAACTGAACTTTCTGCCCCATTGATATTCTTTCCCACAGAAAAAAAAAACAAAACTTGTGCTTGGTGGGATTTTTCTGTGCCACCCATGCAACTCTTCATTCATGGCCATAAAGGGAACCTGAAGAGACAGACATACAGAGGGTGGCATATTTATTTTCTTTTAAACAATGCGTCTAGCTGGTCAACTGTCTCTAATACTTTTAGCCATAGACCCTAAACAATCACGCAGATCAGATGTCTCTGACTCAAGTCTTACTGGATTAGCTGCGTGCTCGTTTCAGGTGTGTGATTCAGACACTACTGGTGCATGATAGTTCAGCAGGACTGCTAGGCAACTGGTGTTGGAAATACATATGGCCGCCGTCATATGTTTCTCACCTTGGGTTCCTTCTGATACAGTGGCAGCTGCTAATCAGAGGCTGTTACTGCTTCTGATACAGTGGCAGCTGCTAATCAGAGGCTGTTACTGCTGCTGGCACAGTGGCAGCTGCTAATCAGTGGCTGTTACTGCTGCTGGCACAGTGGCAGCTGCTAATCAGTGGCTGTTACTGCTGCTGGCACAGTGGCAGCTGCTAATCAGCTTCATGGCCCACAAAAAATGGCTTGACAGGATGCATTTGGGCCCCGGGCCTGACTTTGGACATGCCTGGTGTAAGCTGAAGGACAGTAGTTCAAACAGTCGGACACCATTCAGAGATACAATCTATGAACTGTTCACCCTTTTTTACATCTATTTTATGCACTTAGAAGCGATTTTCTTCTATGCAAGAGATTGATGGCTGTAGTTAGTTATCAGTGAGGGTTATACCATAGTCCAACTAGGTCCGGACTAGAGAGAAACTGTCATTTGCATGCTTAAAAGGACTACTGTAACAAGGATATGGAGGCTGCCATATTTTTCCCTTTTAACCCATACCAGTTCCCTGGCTTTCTTGCTGCTCCTCTGCCTCTAGTACCTTCAGCCCCAGACCCTGAACAAGCATGCAGCAGATCAGGTGTTTGTCAGATCTGACCAGATTAGCTGCAGATTTGTTTCTGGCGTTATTCAAATACTACTGCAGTGAAATAGATCAGAAGGGCTGCCAGGCAACTGGTATTGTTTAAAAGGAAACAAATATGGCAGCCTCCATATTCTTCTCACTTCAGTTGTCCCTTATCTCTATCAGTGAGTAAAAGAAAAGAAAACTAAACACACCCAGATGTGTAACTATAACCAGGCTGCCTAGCAGGTACAGTCCTCATGGGACCTCCTGCAGCTATGAGGTGCCTGATCCCCACTCCTCCTCCCTCCCTCTCACCTTGCAGAACATTGCGGAACTGTGTAAATATATTTACCTGCTCTCGTCATCCGGTCTCCTCTTCCTTCTGGCACCACTCCCTCTGCTGCATGCCCAACTTCCGATTCATGTCAAGTGATGCGGTCAGGAGCCACAGCAAGTTGCAATGAGAGCAAATGTATATGCTATTCACACAGCTCCACAAAGGGGTAGGGAGGAAGAGTGGACCCTGATAGACCCTGCCCAACCCCCAACCCCCCCTCCCCACCACCACCAACAGTGACAGGGGGATATTGTTACACACCAGAACGCAGCCTAAATATGTGCAGAAATGGCATACACATGCTTGTGTCCTCATGTCACATGTCAGTTCAGGTACCCTTTATATAAGCTTAGGGAAGCAGAGTGTACAGGGTCATATGAAAGCTAACCAGCTGACCAGCGTATGAAAGCTAACCTTCACAGAATTTCCATAAAGTAAATAATTTCCACTGAAACCTGCTTTATAAGGGCATCCTGGAAAAAAACAGAAAAGTACAGAGCATGAAACCATCCTCTGCTCAAACCCCCAGTGTAAGCTCTGACGAGTGCGCTTATGAGCGTAAACTTGTAAGCTGTGGCTGGATAGTGTAATGGTTAAGGGCTCTGCTTCTGACACAGGTCCTGACACAGGTCAGGGTTTGTATTTCAGCTCTTCCTGTTCAGTAAGCCAGCACTTATTCAGTAAGGAGACATTGGGCGAGACTCCCCAACATTGCTGAGTGTGTTCTAGTACTGTCCACCAGAACTATTATTCTTGTCTCGTCTCTGTAAAGAATCCAACTGCAAGGCTTATCCCCCCCCTCTTACTGCATTAATTTTGTAACGGTGTACCATTATAATGTTATTAATGTTTATTTTATTTTTGTACTAAATGTAATGAGTTGTAACAGCATTTTTATACATGATGCACTTTACATATTGTATTTTACCATACAAAGTTAAACTTGTGCATTGACCGATACCAGGTGTGAAACATGTGAAAACATGATACCAGGTGTGAAACTGTCATGTGCCCCTGTGCTACGTTAAAGTTACTTATGTTCTTCAGACCTATTGCAGCTCAAGAGCAAACTACTTGCTAATGGCTGCCATGACTACAGGTGTGTAAGGCTTGGTGGTGTATTCTCCACAGTCAGCATGCAACGCATGAGCTGGCGTGGAGGAGGTACACACACTAGCACCAGGAAACAGGCTATCCCTAGTATAGTGGAGGGGAGGACTGACTCCAATAGGAGATTGTGGCGCACAGAGCCAGTGCAGATCTGACAGCCACAAACAATGCTTTCGTTATAACGTCTCAGCGCAAAGTAGCGCTGAGCGCATAAACCAGAACTGAGGAGATCAGGACAGGTAGTCAGAATGAACGCTTGCTAGCTAGCGGCTACTTAGCGACAGCAAGCGTCCAAAACCAGACAGACTGGAATGAGGCAGCCAATGCGATGCGGCGATGGCGTGCCTCACAAAGACAGGACAGGATAGTCAGAAAATAGCAGGATTGAGATAGAAGAACGTAACACAGATAAATATACAATAAGTATGTTTTCCTAGCGTATTACAATTACAGCTATCAATGAAACTATTTGTTACGTCTGACTAACATATGTATATATCGGCAATGAACCGATATATGACATAAGCAGGAACGCTGACTAGGAATGGAGTAACACAGGGAACAGGACTCAGAAGGATTCGCTATCTCTTCGCAGAGATGAACGCAATCCACAAACGGTAACAGAACAGGATTCAGAAGGATTCGTTATCTCTTCGCAGAGATGAACGCAATCCACAAACGGTAACAGGACAGGATTCAGAAGGATTCGTTATCTCTTCGCAGAGATGAACGCAATCCACAAACAGAACCAGAAGCAGGGTAACTACCTCAGCACGGGTGGTCACGGTACGCGCAACCTACCAAAACGTGCTGGAAAGCTGACTAACTGCACACAGGATATAAACAGTTCGTGTACGTATACATCAGCGACACTGATGTATTAACGTAACACAAATACAAGGAAAATAATAAACGTGCTGGTATGCATATATATTGGCAATGAACCAATATATGATGCAAAGACCAGCAAAGTATCTTTATAACAAGAAACACGATCGGGGGCTAAAGCGACAGCAAGACAGGCTTAGGCTGAAGCTATGAAAACCCAAGGAAACCCTGCAGGAAGCAGATCTTTATACTGAGGTCATCCAATGGGAGCAGACATGCAGATTCCCACACAGGTGAATGATAATCAGTCACAAGCTGACAGCAGGGAAAGACAGACAAAGCTATGCAACTTGCATGGAAATAGATCAGAACTGCCTGAGCTGCAGCACTATTACTTCCAGTAATAGCTGCTGCAGCAGCGATCATTACAAGGTGTCACCTACTTACAAACAGGAGGTCGTCTGTAAGTCGCACTTGTAAGTCTATTCATGTGTTCTACAAACTGGAACGTCTGCATAAATTTACGGTACTCTCCGGACCTACTGTAACAACATATTTTTTAGGGGGTTGTTTTCAGTGTCCCTTAAAGCGGAATATAACCCTGCATTTTAACTTTGCTCTAAAACATTATTTACAGTATATTATATGCAACCAGCATTTTTTTTTACTAGACCAGCATTGGAAGAGTTACACACAGAGCTTTAAAGTTCCTGGAGAGAAATGCAGCATCCGAAGCTTACATAGATACATTTTGTTTACTTAAATGTATCTAGGTGTGGAATGTGACTCACTCTCTCTGACTGTGCAGGAGCTGGAGGACAGCCAAAGAGTGTGTAACAATTCTCACTTGTTACATTCTATTTAGTTAAATGTATCTATCTGAACTTTGGATGCGTCTTCATATCTCTCCAAGGAACTTTAAAGGGAATGTCCAAGCAAAATAAAAAAATTAGATTCACTTACCTGGGGCTTCCACCAGCCCCATGCAGCCATCCTGTGCCCTCGTAGTCAGTCACTGCTGCTCCAGTCCCCCGCTGGCAGCTTGCCGACCTCGGAGGTCGGCGGGATGCATTGCGTACATTTTTACGCATTCCCGCTTGTGTAGGAACATTAACACATACATTTTTACGCATTACTGGTTCAATGCGTAAAAATGTACGCATTGAACCAGTAACGCGTAAAAATGTATGTGTTAATGTTCCTGCACTAGCGGGAATGCGTAAAAATGTACGCAATGCGGCCCGCCGACCTCCGAGGTCGGCAAGCTGCCAGCGGGGGACTGGAGCAGCAGTGAGTGACTACGAGGGCACAGGACGGCTGCATGGGGCTGGTAGAAGCCCCAGGTAAGTGAAACTCAATTTTTTATTTTGCTTGAACCTTCCCTTTAAACCTCTGTGGGTAACCCTTTCAATGCTGGTCTAGTAAAAAAAATGCTGGTTGCATATAATATGCTGTAAATAATGTTTTAGAGCAAAGTTGAAATGCAGGGTTATATTCCGCTTTAATGTATTCAAAACTACTTACAACAGTATACAATACTGTAACTTGTAACAACAACACAACGTTATATTTTGTACACAAGCATGACTTTGGTAAGTACGTATACTTACCAAAGTCATAATATACATAATAATACATAATAATTGATACGGCGCACCAAAACCTGCCAATGGCAACTACAGTGTCAGAGGTGCAAGAAGGGGATGGGGAGCAGTTTGTTAATGATTACCACTATTCAAAGTATCTATAGAAGTGATTATTATGAGCACAGAACCAATAGAGAGCTAATACTGTAGTTGAGGGAGGGCCCTTCAGGATCCCTTTGGCCCAAGGGCAACCCCTATTGCTACGCCCCTGGTTGTACTATTCATTTTCATGGCAGGCTAAAGCACAGGCGGTTGAGCCGACCACTGATCATGCATGACTTTAATTGTGTCACCAGCATAAACAAAGGTCACCTAATGACATGAGATGGACTTATTTCACCAAAAAACAAGCGCAAACTTCCTTTTGCTTATTCTTAAACATTGAATCAGATGGCCAATGCTAGATGGATGCAGGGGCGTAGCAAAAGCCATAGCAACCATAGCGTTGCTATGGGGCCCCGACCGAGCCCTACTGTCACAGGAGGCCCGCAGCAGGATGCCCCACTAGGTGCTGGAGGGGTGGCAGCATGAGTGGAGAGCTTGGTGGCAGGTCGGCGGGGAGGGGCCCCCCCTCCGTCACCTCGGGCTCTCCCCTCTGCGCTCTCCCCTCCAGCATTAAATAGGCTATATGCAGGCGGCGGGGCAGCGGCGGCAGATACATACCTTCCGTGCGCTCCAAGGATGCGTCTCTCTCTAGCCTCTGACACGACTTCCTGTTTATACCGGAAGTCGCGTCAGAGGCTAGAGAGACCCATCCTTGGAGCGCACGGAAGGTATGTATCTGCCGCCGCTGCCCCGCCGCCTGCATATAGCCTATTTAATGCTGGAGGGGAAAGCGCAGAGGGGAGAGCCCGATGTGAGGGAGGGGGGGGGGGCCCTTCCCCCCTCCCCGCCAACCTTCAACCAAGCTCTCCCCTCATGCTGCCACCCTCCAGCACCCCAAAACTGGCCCTGAGCGGGCCCGGGGGGAGGGGGGGCTAACCTAAACTGGGGGGTGTCCCCTGTCACAACCTAGCTGGGGGTCCCTGTCACTCACAACCTAACCTGGGGGGCCCCTGTCACTCACAACCTAACCTGGGAGGTCCCTGTCACTCACTAACTGGGGGGTCCTTGTCACTCACAGCCTAACCTGGGGGGCGCCTGTCACTCACAACCTAACCTAGGGGGTCCGTGTCACTCACAACCTAACCTGGGGGGCCCCTGTCACTCACAACCTAACCTGGGGGGTGCGTGTCACTCACAACCTAACCTGGGGGGTCCGTGTCACTATCAACCTGGGGGGTCCCTGTCACTCACAACCTAACCTGGGGGGCGCCTGTCACTCACAACCTAACCTGGAGGGCTCCTGTCACTCACAACCTAACCTGGGGGGGCGCCTGTCACTCACTACCTAATCTGGGGGTCCCTGTCACTCACTACCTAATCTGGGGGTCCCTGTCACTCATAACCTAACCTGGGGGGCATCTGTCACTCACTACCTAACCTGGGGGTCCCTGTCACAACCTAAACTGGGGGCTCCTGTCACTACATACACTGGGAGGGGGGGTCCCTGTCACTACCTGAACTGGGGGGCACCTGTCACTACTTACACTGGGGGGCTCCTGTCACTGCCTGAACTGGGGGGCTCCTGTCACTACCTTAACTGGGGGGCTCCTGTCACTACCTTAACTGGGGGGCTCCTGTCACTACCTAAACTGGGGGACTCCTGTCACTACCTAAACTGGGGGACTCCTGGTGCTGCCTTAACTAGGGGGCACCTGTCACTACCTAAACTATCCAGGTCAGCCAGCCGAGCATCACCACCAGCCAACCAGCCCAGAATCACTATTAAAAAGGCCACCACATCACCACCAGTCAGGCCAGCATTTACTTCAACCAGCATCACCGCCAGCCCGGCCACAGCATCACCGCCAGCCAACCCAGCCACAGCATCACCGCCAACCCAGCCACAGCATCGGCCACAGCATCACTGCCAGCCAACCCGGCCACAGCATCACCGCCAGCCAGGCCACAGCATCACTGCCAGGCCTTTCAGCCCGCACATCATCCCCAATCCAGCCAAAAACAGTATTGCCAGGCACAGCAGCCAGTACAGGAGAATTCAGAAGCCAGGTGAGAGGTGTCTACCATATTAAGGGGGCTTTCTGCCTATTTATGCGAAATGCTGTCTATTTATGTGCCTCATGAATGCTGAATTTGTCTTGTTGGGGGCCTCATTTATTGCTGAATTTGTCTTGTTGGGGGCCTCATGTTTTGTTGTGAGCCTCATGATTGCTGAATTTGTCATGTTGGGGGCCTCATTTTTGCTGAATTTGTCTTGTTGGGGGCCTCATTTATTGCTGAATTTGTCTTGTTGGGGGCCTCACGATTGCCGAATTTGTCTTGTTGGGATCCTCATGATTGCTGAATTTGTCTTGTTGGGGGCCTCACGATTGCTGAATTTGTCATGTTGGGGGCCTCATGATTGCTGAATTTGTCTTGTTGGGGGTCACATGATTGCTAACTGCGAGACTATGGATAAAGCTGAATCCTTATCATATGAGACAATAGCATTAAACGTACTTTTTTAGTTATTTTAAACAGAAAATAAAACTGGTAGGATCTAAAAAAATGAATATATTTTTCAGGAGTAGGATCGATGAAATGGTTTATCTTCACAGTTTATTTTCAACTTGGATTTTCCATAATGTTCATGTATGAGTTAAAACGTTTGTACAGTATTTAGTTTAAATTGCTGTTGCCACAAGGGGGCCCAGTGATTTCTACTTACTCCCTTGACTACTACCTAAACTGGGGACGCCTATAGACCTGGCTACTTATACTGTACTTAGAGGGGTGTGGGAATGTTGGGGTGGAGGGCCCTGGAGGAATGTTTGGGTGGGAGGCTCGAGGTCTGTGGCGTTGGAAGGTTGTGTGTGTGTGTGTGTGTGTGGGGGGGGGGGGGGGCATGAAAATGTTTTGCTATGGGGCCCAGTCATTTCTAGCTACGCCCCTGGATGGTTGTCACCTGACTGGGAACAGGACCCGATCCCTCCGATGGCACCCTGTGCCAAAAATGTATGGATGCAAATTTAGCCTTCAGACTGATGATGTGTTCTGTTACAAAGCGTGGGGAGGGGGGGGGGAGAGAGGCAGAGGGCCAATGGAGCGGTGCAGATGTGATTTAACACCGTGGCGGGGAGGACGACACTATCAAGTAAGTTAATCAGCCATGCTGTGCAATGGTTAGGGGCTGCTGTACACATGCTAGATTATTGGCAGATGTTGTCGACCGCCTCAGCTGATTTTGATCACCAGGGCTGTGGAGTCGGAGCAGAAGCAATTTTGGGTACCTGAGTCGGAGGTTTCATAAACTGAGGAGTCGGAGTCAGATTATTTTTGTACCAAATCCACAGCCCTCGTAAGTATTAGGCTAAGGGGTCTGAGCTATTTTGGGTACCTGGAGTCGGAGTCAGTGGTTTCATAAACTGAGAAGTCGGAATCTGACTTTTTTTTGTACACAGCCCTGGTCCACACATCCATTTTTGATTGGCCAATTTTCCCACTTCCATGTAGTAGGAGAGCTTACCTACATAGTCTCTTGTACAGTATAATATCGTTATAGTAAACTCTGATATAGTAAAACTCTGGGTAAAGTAAACTAAATGTACAGGTCATGGCCAAATGCCCCTATAAGTATATAGGAGTAATGCCTGGTATAGTAAACCTGGATATAATTGAGCTTCTGTTATAATAAACCTGTTTTTTTGGACCCTGTGGTATTCTATATCCAGCTATAGTGGAAAATGGGCAGGTGTATGCATCATGCGTCAGTAGGAGAACCAATGAGCTGTGGTCAGTGGGTAACCTGGCAGCCACTTGTAGCCTGCTCGCCATCTGCACACTACTCTGGGCCTGCTTGGGTTACCTCAAAAGAACCAGGCAGTAAAACCTATGCTTCCTGTGCAAGCTGCTGCCTGATTACTGAGGGAAATGCCTGTCATCTGTAACTTGCTTGTGCATGGCTGCAATGCTACAGCATCATCCAGGCTGCACGGACATGTAGACAGAGAAGCACACTATCAGTACTGCATCTGTATTAACTGGTGAGACCTATGCTTTCTGTGCAAGATGTTGCGTGATTATTGCATGCAAATCCCTGCATATTGAGCACTGTGCAATCCAAATTAGACACTGTGCTCAGCTGCTGAAGCACTGAAAAGAAAAACAAAGACGATACAACACTGCAATATACTTTATGTGCTTGAGAATAACAATTTCTGATAAAGTAAATATCTGATATAGTAAACCTATCTGCCCAGAGTTTACAAAAAAAAAAAAGGGTTCTACTGTATTCAAAATCTGTTGGTCATCATTATACTGTAAGTAAAATTGTCTAACTGTAAGCTAATTAAAATTGGATGTGTGTACGCACCCTTTGTGTAAGGATTGCTCCTATCACTTGTTCTGATGTTTGATCACAATTGACACTTGCCTTTAGAAATGTATATACACGGATGTATGCCTGATGACAGTTCCAACTGAACTGCTGGCTGATGACTGAGATTAATGAAAGAAGCACCAGGACTTCTGCTTTTAAAAGGTATAAATTATTCTAATTATTATGCATTTACACAGTGTACTGCTGAGATATTTTCCTCAGCCCTTCACAGTCAAACAAGTCCAATTACTAACTGTCCCTTCCTACCAGAGTCTAGAAACCTACAAAACACTATTAGTTTAGTGGTAGATCCATATATTCCAGGTATTAATCTATTTTCTTATTCTAATACTCTGCACTATTGGACAAGATTTTGGCTAGAATAACCCACCTCTCTTGGTGATAATTTAGCGAGAGTGTTCAAATCATGTAAAAATGGCTGCAGGAATTTAGATAAGCGATTATCCTTGACAGTGGCGTTCTGTCAATTGGACGCTAGGGGGCGTGGCGCACCGGGTGACAGCCCAGAGGGGGGTGTCAAAATGGCCAGCCCAGGCTAGAGACAAGTACATATCAGGGTTGCCAACTGTCCAATGAAACTAAGTTGTCACTAATCGTACTGCTGAAAAGGGTGCCCCATTAACACAATCTTGCACACAGCAGTACAGGCAGGGTGATCCCCGAGCGGCTAAAAGACAGAAGACGTTACAGGCATCCTCCCTCTCTTGTCTCTCTCGTCTCTCTCCCGCCCTCCAATCAGAGTATTTAGGCTCTTTTGCACAACAGGCAACTCTCCTGCCAATGAAAGAGAGGGAGACAGTGGAGTGATCCCGCCCATTCATCCTCTTACAACTTTCATCTGCAGCTGCAGCTGAGTGTGAATGCTCCATGGGGGTCCAGTATAGTGCTGTGGCAGTTAATCCTCTATCCTATCTAAATCTCCGGAGCAGGTATCCATCTAAAAACATAGGTTAGGAATAGGAGGGTAAGAGCTGCCTGCAGCCTCACACATACAGCTGGGGGAGGAATGGACCGAGCAGGAGAGGTGGCTGCAAAACTCTGCACTTTATTACTTTGAGTTGGTGTGCAGTGTGCACAGGAGAGACAGCTGTGATGGCTCAGTGTCAGGCTGTCAGCATGCTGTGCACTGCTCGTCTCCTCTGTTTCCAAACTGAAAGAAAGTGCAGGGCTCTGATGGCAAATCACTCTCCACTAGTGATGGGAATTCCGGCTCTTCTTGGAGAATCGGCTCTTCTGAATCGGCTCCCATTAAAGAGCCGGCTCTTACGGCTCTCAATCGGCTCTTCATTAAATATCACTAGACGCCACTCAGAATCGGAGTAAAAGCCCCGCCCCCGTCTCCATGACAACTCCAGACTGCTTCCCTAGCTCCGGCAATCCCTCCTGCTACTGCTCTTCTCCGCCCCCATACACCCCTACAAGCTGCACAAGGAGGACTACATCTCCCAGCATGCCCCAGCACCCTTTATTACACAGCAAAGCAGAGCTGTGTGGGGCGGCTGAGGCATCGGCTCTTTCAAAACTGGGAGCCGGCTCTTGTCGTTCGCAGCAAAGAGCCGGCTCTTAGAGCCGGCTCGTCCGCGAACGACCCATCACTACTCTCCACAGTCTGTCCCTCCCCCAGCTGGAAGAAGTCCTCTGTTAGCTGGGGTCTGTCTCCTGCATGGGGACTGAGCTAGTGAGCTGCCTCTTATCTGATCCCAACACACTAGGGACAGTTGGACACTCAGCATCCAGCGAGTGAGACTGTCTGAGAACTAATCTGTAATATCTGAGAAAGAAGGATTACTCCCAGCAAGGCAATGTTTGTGACTGCCAGGAAATAGAGTGATAGTGTTGTGTTTTCCATGTGAAACTGAGGCTCAGAAGTGCATCCATCAGCCCTGAAGTCAAATCCTGTCACATGGCTAGTGCTAAACTAGTGGGAAGCCACTGGACCAGTGGCGGACATATGGCCGTGCCACCGCACGAGGGCCCCTGAAGTTCCGTTTTCTTCAGGGGCCCATTAAGTATTTTTTTTTTTATATATTTTTTTTATAATTTTCTCCCCCCGGGGGGCCCCGACTCCTATCCTCCCTCCCTCACCTCGGGGGGCCCCCCTCCCGATATGCGCGGCGGGAGAGGGAGCGAGCAAGCGGCAAATGCAGGAAGTCTTCAGGGCTCTCCAGGCATCCGCTAGAGGGCTCAGCGGCTTGGTCTCTGATATGTCTCCAGTTGGAGACATATTGGAGACTAAGCGGCTGGGCCTCTAGCGTCTGCCTGGAGAGCCCTGAAGACTTCCTGCATTTGCCGCTCGCTCTCCCGGCGCGCATATCGGGAGGGGGCCCCCCGAGGTGAGGAAGGGAGGGAGGATAGGAGTCGGGCCCCCCACCCGGATAGCTACCCACCCGGCTACCTAACCACCTACCCACCCACCAGGCTTCCTACCTACCCACCCGACTACCCAACCACCCACCAGGCTTCCTACCTACCTACCCACCCGGCTACCTACCCACCCACCAGGCTTCCTACCTAACCACCCACCCGACTACCTAACCACCCACCCGGCCACCTACCCACCCGGCTACCTACCTACCCACCCGGCTACCTAACCACCTACCCACCCGGCTACCTACCCACCCACCCACCAGGCTTCCTACCCACCCACCCGGCTACCTACCCACCCACCAGGCTTCCTACCTACCTACCCACCCGGCTACCTACCCACCCACCAGGCTTCCTACCTAACCACCCACCCGGCTACCTACCCACCCGGCTACCTACCCACCCGGCTACCTACCTACCCACCCGGCTACCTAACCACCTACCCACCCGGCTACCTACCCACCCACCCACCAGGCTTCCTACCTACCCACCCGGCTACCTACCCACCCACCAGGCTTCCTACCTACCTACCCACCCGACTACCTACCTAACCACCCACCCGGCTACCTACCGGGCTAGTTACCAACCCACCCACCAGGCTACCTACCCACCCACCCGGCTACCCACCCACCCGGCTACCTGCCTACCCACCCGGCTACCTACCTAACCACCCACCTGGCTACCTACCGGGCTAGTTACCAACCCACCCACCAGGCTACCTACCCACCCACCAGGCTTCCTACCTACCTACCCACCCGGCTAACTACCTAACCACCCACCCGGCTACCTACCTAACCACCCACCCGGCTACCTACCTAACCACCCACCCGGCTACCTACCGGGCTAGTTACCAACCCACCCACCAGGCTACCTACCCACCCACCCGGCTACCCACCCACCCGGCTACCTACCTACCTACCCACCCGGCTACCTACCTAACCACCCACCCGGCTACCTACCTAACCACCCACCCGGCTACCGCGCCGCAGGTTGTAGCCACGCCCATATTTTGTCGCGGCGCGCCGCAGGTCATACGGGGCCCACATTTACAATTTTGCACAGGGGCCCACTGCTGGCTGTGTCCGCCACTGACTGGATCCTGCAGAGGCTCTCATCTCCTCCTCCAGACCATGGCTGGCCACTGCTGTCCGGGACCCTCCTGGAGTTTGTGTCCATGCTCCCTGTTGTGCACGTGAACAAGTACAGTCGTGCCTGCGCAGTAAGCCAGAGCCGCTTGTCCACCACTGACTTACTGCACTGCCGATACTGTATTTGCGCAGGCACAGTTCAGCCGTCCTCAGCGGAGAGTGTGGATGTGAACCAGGACGAGGACATGGGAAGCCTCTGCAAGATCCAGTGCTTTCCCTCTTATTTTTTATTCTTCTTTTTTACATCCCAACCTACCTCGGGTACATTTTAAGTAGCAACAATTTACCTTTTTGCTTGGATGCAGCGCTCTTGTAATATTCGGTGACTTACAGTAGCATCTTTTTCAAGGGCATATATACCTAATGCCTAGCTAGACCTGCTGGAACACACGGAAGTCAAATTAATTATTCTGCTCCTGATGTGATGTCGCGTCAGTTCCTGTTAAATTTGGGATTGCCGCTTCCTCCTTTGTTGTAGTCTGGGAGGAGCCGCCACACTAAGCCGGAAGCAGTGATGTGGAGTGGATGCCCGCCCGCAGCCTGGCCTGGGATAGTAAAAAGAAAAACTGCAGCGGTGGCACTTGACGGTGCCGAGGTGGTAACTTCACGCACTCAGTCTCTTAACCGTAGCCAGCCACTTGTGTAGGCACGCAATGGAATTTGAGTGACCAGCCGCACCGCCAAGTACCACACTGTCACTATTCCACCATTTCCTTCTTCAACATCAAATGCAGGCAGATTGGGAAGGTCGAGAGGCAAAAGGGGGACACTTGACCTTACTCAATTAACAGTGGCACTATCTGTCTGAGAGTACATAGTCATGTCACTGACTGTCCTCAGAGGAGCTCACGATCTAATCCTACCATATTCATAGTGTAATGTCCTATCATATTATTATTATTATGTATTTATAAAGCACTGACAACTTCTGCAGCACATTACAGAGTACATGTGAGAAAACGCGGAAAAGCCACCAATACTCAAGGTGAGGCAGCTGACTCCGCGTTCAACATGGCAGCTGGTGCGCAGTCGGAGCGCGGAGAAACTGCCGCATGCTCTAACAACAGGACGGCGGATTCCGCGTCCAATGCGGCAAGTTGCTCGCATAGGCCTGCTCCTCTCAGTAATGCGGAGAAAACGCCGCACGCACTGACAGCGGTGCAGCGGTTTCCGCATCTAATTCAGCAGAAACATTACAACACATGACTGGTGTGGCTGGGACTGATAGTTCACACTGGTTTAGGAGGACGCGCGTGCAGAGAGGCAGGGCCTTTATGGCAGTCAGAAGAGAGTCAGCTGACCAGTATATATACTGGGTGCTGGTCATTCATCTGGTGTCTGCCGTTGCGATCACTACGTGGTAGCACTCAGACCTTGTCAGTTTCTGTGATTATTAGTCAGTTTCCAAGGTGTTGACGGCCACGGAACTCACACCTTAGTCTAGGAATTCTGTACCATCTGTATTATTTGTGTTATCTAGTCTAGTTCCCGGAGTGTGAGAATCTTGGAGCTCACACTCAAGTCTAGGCATTGTTGATTATCTGTTATGACTTTCAGGTCTCCTGACCATTCTCCTGATCTCTGATTTTGTACCTTTGTCTTTCTGATTCTCTGTTGCCAATACTCCGCTTGTCTCTGGATTCTGTACTTGCCTACTGTCTCTGTACTGTATCTGTCCGTGTGTTAACGACCTGGCTTGTCCGACCTCGAGAACTCTCTCTCCTGTTAGGAGATAGTTCATAGATCTGTCAGTGACACCTCTCCTTGGTGTCACTCACGTTCTGTCCTTCCCACTATCTCAACCTGGCTCCGCCCCTTGGGGAGCATCAGGCCTGTGGAAGGAAGCTGATCCATAACAGTTACCCCTACTGTCTTGCACCCATCCCACGGGTGCTTTCCTCAAAGTACTACTGTTGCACCAAACACTCATCTCTCAGGTGTCCAGAGGTTAGAAGATATATCTGATTATCGGTGATACTGCAGATCATCAATAATCGGGTATATTCTGCATTCTCGGTGATACTGCAGATCACCGGTAATCAGACCCTCTCTGTGTTACACCGATCGTTACAGTACATAGTCATGTCACTGAGTGTCCTCAGAGGAGCTCACAATCTAATCCTACCATAGTCATAGTCTAATGTCCTACAATATTATTATTATGTATTAATATAGCACTGACATCTTCTGTAGCACTTTACAGAGTACATAGTCATGTCACTGACTGTCCTCAGAGGAGCTTACATTCTAATCTTACCGTAGTCTTAGTCTAACGGCCTACCATATTATTATGTATTTAGTCATGTCACTGACTGTCCTCAGAGGAGCTCACAATCTAATCCTTACCATAGGCATACGTCCTACCATATTCTTATGTATTTATATAGCACTGACATCTTCCGCAGCACGTTCCGGAGTATATAGTCATGGCACTGACTGTCCCCAGAGGAGCTCACAATCTATTCTTTACCGTAGCATAGTCATATGTCCTACCATATTTTTATTATGTATTTATATAGCACTGACATTCTTCAGAAGCACTTTCCAGAGTACATAGTCATGTCACTGACTGTCCCCAGAGGAGCTCACAATCAAATCCTATTATAGTCACATTCTAACATCCTACCATATTATTAATTACAGAGGGGCTGCAGCACACAACAGGAAAACAGTGACAGGGGCTCTTGGTTACGCTTTAACGCGCTTAAGCTCACCAACTGCGCCAAAGTGTCCCCGATCTGGTGAGTCCTACTCTACCATGCATAATGCCAGTTTTTATAAGCAGTCTAGTGGGAACTAAACCAAAAACCCAAGAGTCAACTAAATGGGAAAAAAAAGAAATTAAAAACACCTTACCTTTCACTAGCTACCAAATGAACTCTCTGAACATGTGCAATGCACTAATTTATATGCTTAACTGTGCTAGAGGTGGGTGTGGTTATGCAGGCTTACAGGGGATAATTATAAATAAATACCAAGGGGTAAGCAGCACAAACCAAATTTTTTTATGCAATTCTATGCAAAGCATGCACGCAGCGCTGGAGGTCCCCAGACTCCATAAGAAATATATAATTACAGAGGGGCTGCAGCACACAACAGGAAAACAGTGACAGGGGCTCTTGGTTACGCTTTAACGCGCTTAAGCTCACCAACTGCGCCAAAGTGTCCCCGATCTGGTGAGTCCTACTCTACCATGCATAATGCCAGTTTTTATAAGCAGTCTAGTGGGAACTAAACCAAAAACCCAAGAGTCAACTACCATATTATTATGTATTTACAGTATATAGCACTGACATCTTCTGCAGCACTTTCCAGAGTACATAGTCATGTCACTGGCTGTCCTCAGAGGAGCTCACAATCTAATCCTACTATAGTCATAGTCTGCTGTCCTACCATATTATTATTATTATGTATTTATATAGCACCGACATCTGCAGCACTTTTCAGAGTACATAGTCATGTCACTGGCTGTCGTCAGAGGAGCTCACAATCAAATCCTACCATAGTCGTATTGTAACGTCCTACCATATTATTATTATGTATTTATATAGCACTGACATCTTCTGCTGCACTTTACAGAGTATATAGTCATGTTACGATCCTTAGAAGAGCTCACAATCGAATCCTAACACTGTCTAGCTGTCACGCTCACTACTTTGCCTTTTTTTCCTTGGAGGGGGGGGGGGAGGGTGTCTGTGGATATCCAGCATAGGGTGTTAAATACCCTAGGTACGCCACTGATCCTTGAGCACCTAGCCAAATTCTTTTCTTACAGAGAAAAAAAATGATACCCGCTGTGCTAAATAAGCAGGCCACTGTACTCGAAGCACATCTCTTACAGCAAACATTAGTAAAAGTACAATATATACACTACACAACAGCACCACCAAGTGTCAGACGCCATGAACTGGCAGGGCTTTTACTTAAATGGCTCATCACAGAACAGACTGAAGACCATTTATAAATGATCAGTCAATGCATGGGATTTCAAATTTGGATTGTAAGATACCAACACTTCTTTATTATAAATGAATGCGCCCATACTTTACTCAATTTTCAGATTCGATATCTGGCCAATTAGTGATCAGATCTGGCAGGTACTGATGGTGCAACACAGCACCCAACTCCCCTTTTTGATCAATTTCCGGATAAAATCGGTAAAAATGACAGATGGATCTAACAGAACCATGGCCGGTCTTCCCCCCAATGGCCCGTGGTAAGTCTTGCATGCCTACCTGTCACTACGGCATGACTCCTGGCCTCATCCTGTGTCAGGTGTCTTATTGAATGGTCACCACAAGCCCCTGTACCATGTGACACCTGCGCATATACAATCATCTCTATATGTGCAGGTGACACATGGTACGGACGCTTGCAGTGGCCATTCCAAAAGACGCCAGACACAGGAGGGGAGGAGTTGCCCAGCGTGACAGATGAGCCTTCAACACTCACCACAGGGCCATGGGAAGACATATACAATGGCGGGAGGGGGGGGGGCAGCTTCGCTAGAACTATTTCCAATAGATTTTGTGCAAAAATGTATTGGAAATATGTGAACAGTTTGTGGGCAGGTAACAGATCCCTCTCTGATCAGAATTGAGCAGAGAGAGATCTGATGGTTGATCTGGTAGCATATCGACAGGTGTATGGCCATCTTAAAGGACACCTGAAGTGAGAAGTATATAGAGGCAGCTGAATTTATTTCCTTTTACACAATACCAGTTGCCTGGCAGCCCTACTGGTCTATTTGGCTGCAGTAGCGTCTGAATCACACCAGAAACAAGCATGCAGCTAATCTTGCCAGATCTGACAACAATGTCAGAAACCCCTGGGCTGCGTGCTTCATCAGGGCCTATGAGTATTAGAGGCAGAGGATCAGCAGGATGCCAAGCAACTGATATTGCTTAAAAGGAAATAAATACGGCAGCCTCCATATTCCTGTCACTTCAGGTTCCCTTTAAGTGTTCAGTGTGAGCTAATTATTTTAAACCAGATATTTACTGTGATAGTTCAGCAAGTGAACACAAACTATTTCAGCAAGTGAACACAAACTATGATGCAGAGGCCAAGCTTTTGAATTTTTTAAGTACAATTCTGGCTTTAGAACCATCTTTTAAAAAAGGTAACTATGCCGCAACAGCACTCAACAGCAGTTTTGGTCTTGGAGATTAAAAGCTGGTAGTAAAGCCCGAGGCTAAATGCTGTAAAACTCCCAATTGTTTAGTTATGAAAGTGGTCACTCAGTCTTTTGTGACATTGGAGCAATCACTAAGCTGGCCACTAACTGTCCAATTTCTAGCGAAAAATCGTTCGAAAGATCAGAAAGTCTGATCGGATTGGTTGTAAATCTCCATTGGTGGACACAATCGATTATGAACGAGTGAAAAAAATGTCGCCCGAATGAATTTTCATCGAACGAAAATTTGGATTTTCTTGGTGGTCGTGATAGATAGGAAGCAACGATTGGTTAGTTGATGGTGTAGTGAACTATTTTTCGTCTGATCAGAATTTCTGATCGCTCGAACGATTTTTCGCTAGAAATTGGACCGTTAGTGGCCAGCTTAAGCATACTGTATAACCGTGGAGGCAAAAGAAGCACTCGCAAAAATGCAAATGTTTAATAGCCCGCTGTTGTATGCAACAATAAAATCAGACTTTGGCAGTGGAAAAATCTAAATGTTAGTTCGGTTTAGTCCACATCAGTATTTGTGTAAGGGAATGCTATCACAAAAAGTGGGACTCAAGAAAAATATTTACATTGTCAGCATTGAACTGGTGTAAATGTAGTGCTGTCTGAGGCAAAAACATTCTGTGGTACAGAAAAATCATGGGAAATAGCCCTAATTTTCCTTCAGAGGTACCATTAAGCATCATATTTTTATCTATCTATATCTGTGTGTGTCTGTGTGTCTGTGTGTCACGCGAAAACGCCTTGACCGATTTGAACAAAACTTGGTATGCAGATCCCTCACTACCTGGTATGATATGTTCTGGGGGTCTCGCGGCCCCCTGCACACGTGGGCGGAGCTACAAACAGCCAATCAGATTTCACCCATTCAAGTCAATGGAAAAAATGTAAAAGGCTGCCATTCTAACAGTAATCAAGCCAGAGTCCCCACACTTGGCACAGTTGGTCACTTGGTGACCGAGATTACAAATCCAGGGAAAGTGGGCGGAGCATAAAACAGCCAATCAAATTTCAGCCATTCATTTTAAATAGGAAAATGTAAACGGCAGCCATTCTTAGACTGTTAATCGCAGGGTTCTCAAACTTGCCACAGTTGGTCACTGGGTGAATCCGATTAAGATTCAAGAAAGTGGGTGGAGCCTACAACAGCCAATCAAAATTCACCTATTGATTTTCAAGGGGAATATTGAAACTGCTGTCATTCTTAATGGCAGAGGCCTCAAACCTGCTACGGTCATCAAGTGACTGTGGTTCAAATTCACTAAAGGGGTGGAGCCACAAACAGCCAATCAGATTTGCTATTTTTGGATAAAATGATTCCATTCACACAAATTTGATGCTAGGAACCCAAAAGCTCACAGATTTGGTCATTGAGTAGTGACTGTGTGTCAAGGTTACAAAAAGTGGGTGGAGTCAAAAACAGATTTTTCTGGGAAATTGTAAACTGCAGCCCTTCTTCACTGTTAATGGCAGGGTTCTCAAACTTTGCACAATTGGTTACTGGGTGACTGGGATTAATATTCATTAAAATGGGTGGAACCTAAAAAAGCCAATCAAAATCACCCATTGATTTTCAAGGAGGATATTAAAATTGCTGCCATTCTTGCACTGTTAATGGCACAAGCCTCAAACCTGGTACAGTTAGTCAATGAGTTTCAAATTCAGAAAAGGGGACAGAGCCACAAACAGTTTCATTTCTTGGGAAAATACAAATTATTGATGCCAAGTACCCCAAAGCTCACAAACTTGGTCATTGAGTGACTGTATGTCCAGGTTACAAAAAGTAGTCGGAGCCAAAACCAAATTTCACTGGGAAAATGTAGACTGCAGGCCTTCTTACACTGTTAATGGCAGGGTTCCCAAACTTTGCCCAGATATTCACTGGGTGACTGAGATTAATATTCAGAGAAGTGGGTGGAGCCTATAATAGCCAATCAAAATTCACCTGTTGATTTTCAAGGGGAATATTTGAATTGCTGCCATTTTTACACTGTTAATAGCAGATGCCTCAAACCTGCTACAGTTGGTCATTGGGTGACTGGGGTTCAAATGCTGGAGAGGGCAGAGCCACAAACAGCCAATCTGATTTGTTTAATTTCTATGGGAATATACAAATTATTGATGTTAAAGACTCCAAAGCTCACAAACTTGGTCATTTAGTGTTTGTGTGTTAGGGTTAGAAGAAGTGGGCGGAACCAACACCAGTCAAATACATACCCGGGCAACGGCTTGACCGATTTGAACGAAACTTGATATACAAATCCCTTACTATCTGGGATGATATGTTCTGCTGGTCTCGCGTCCCCCCCTGCTTACCTGCTTACAAACAGCCAATCAGATTCCACCCATTTATGTCAATGGAAATGGCTGCCATTCTCACAGTAATCAAGCCAGAGTCCCCACACTTGGAATAGTTGGTGACTTGGTGACAGGGGTTACAAATCCAGGAAAATTTGGCGGAGCATAAACCAGCCAATCTTATTTCAGCCATTCATTTTTAATGGGAAAATGTAAACTGCAGCCATTCTTACACTGTTAATCGCAGGATTCTCAAACTTGGCACACTTGGTCACTGGGTGAATGAGAGTAAGATTCAGGAAAGTGGGTGGAGCCTACAACAGCCAATCAAAATGTACCTATTAATTTTCAAGGGGAATATTTAAACTGCTGCCATTCTTACACTGTTTATGGCAGAGGCTTCATACTTGCTACAGTTGGTTACTGGGTGACTGGGTTTCAAATTCACTAAAGGGGCAGGGCCACAAACAGCCAATCAGATTTCTTTGCTGGAAAAACTGCTTCCATTCACACATTTTTGATGCCAGGAACCTGAAAGCTCACAAACTTGATCATTGAGTGACTGTGTCAAGGTTACAAAATGTGGGCGGGGCCAAAAACAAAATTCATTGGTCAAATATAAACTGCAGCCATTCTTACACAAACTTTGCACAGTTGGTCACTGGGTGACTGGGATTAATATTCAGGAAATTGGGTGGCGCCTACCACAGCCAATCAAAATTCACCTCTTGATTTTCAAGGGGAATATTTAAATTGCTGCCATTCTTAAATTAATAGCAAATGCCTCAAACCTGGTACAGTTGGTCACCGGGTGACTGGTGTTCAAATTCAGAAAGGGGGCGGAGCAACAAACAGCCAATCAGATTTGATTAATTTCAATGGGAATATACAAATTATTGATACCAAGGACCCCAAAGCTCATAAACTTGGTAGTTGAGTGACTATGTCAATATTAGAAAAAGTGGGCAGCGCCAACAACTAAATTTTTTACATGGGAAAATATAAATTGCAACCATTCTTACCCTGGTAATGGCAGGATTCCCAAACTTGACACAGTTAGCTACTGGGTGACTGGGATTAATATTTAGAAAGTGGGTGGAGCCTACAAAAACCAATCAAAATTCACCTATTGATTTTTCAAGGGTAATATTTACATTGCTACCATTCTTACACGGTTAATGGCAGAGGCCTCAAACCTGATAGTCAGTCATTGGGTGACTGGGGTTCAAATTCACTAAAGGGGTGGAGCCACAAACAGCCAATCAGATTTGTTAGATTGATTTCAACCATTCTGTTATTGGCAGGGTTCTCAAACTTGACACAGTTGGTCACTGGATGTCTGGGATCAACCCCCCTGGCGGTCAATTAAAACCGCCAGGGGGCAGCGCAGCACTATTTTTTTTCCCCTTATATCATGTAGCTAGCCTAGCGCTAGCTACATGACACCCGCTGTGTAGTGGCATCCCCCACCCTCTTCGATCGCCTCCTGTGATCAAGCCCGTCCAGAAATCCCGTTCTGAACGGGATATCCATTAGGGCTTCCCCAGTCATGGCGACGGGCGGGATGACGTCATCGACGTCGTGACGTCAAAGGGAGTCCCGATCCACCCCTCAGCGCTGCCTGGCACTGATTGGCCAGGCAGTGCATGGGGTCTGGGGCGGAGCAGCGCGGCGGGTAGCGGCGAATCGGTGCGGAGTGGCGGCGATCGAGCAGTAGACGCAGCTAGCAAAGTGCTAGCTGCGTGTACCAAAAAAAAAAAAAAAATTATGCGAATCGGCCCAGCAGGGCCTGAGAAAGCCTCCTGCGTGGCATCCAGGAAGGTTAATATACAGGAATATACAGGAAAGTGGGTGGAGCCTACAACAGCCAATCAAAATTCACCTATTAATTTTCAAGGGGAAACCTGCTACAGTGGGGTTCAAATTCATCAAATGGGCGGAGCAACAAACAGCTAATCAGATTTCTTTGTTGCTGGATAAGCTGCTTCCATTCACAGTCATTGTGTGACTGTGTGTCAAGGTTACAAAAAGTGGGTGGAGTCAAACACAGATTTCCCTGAGAAAATGTAAACTGCAGCCTTTCTTCATTGTTAATGGCAGGGTTCTCAAACTTTGCACAGTTGGTTACTGGGTGACTGGGATTAATATTCAGAGAAATGGGTGGAGCCTAAAAAGCCAATCAATATTCACCTGTTGATTTTCAAAGGGAATATTACAATTGCTGCCATTCTTGCACTTTTAATGGCACAAGCCTCAAATCTGGTACAGTTGGTCATCGGGTCACTGGGGTTAAAATCAGAAAAGGGGGCGGAGCCATAAACAGCCAATCAGATTTGTTTTTATTGATGCCAAGGACCTGAAAGGTCACAAACTTGGTCACTGAGTGACTGCATGTCCAGGTTACAAAAAGTGGGCAGAGCCAAAAACAAATTTTACTGGGAAAATATAAACTGCATGCCTTCTTACACTGTTAATGGCAGGGTTCTCAAACTTTGCCCAGATAGTCAATGGGTGATTGAGATTAATACTTGGGGAAGTGGGTGGAGCCTTTAATAGCCAATCAAAATTCACCTGTTGATTTTCAAGGGGAATATTTAAATTGCTGCCATTTTTACACTGTTAATAGCAGATGCCTCAAACCTGCTACAATTGGTCATTGGGTGACTGGGGTTCAAGTGCTGGAGAGGGGCAGAGTCACAAACCACCAATCTGATCTATTCAATTTCTATGGGAATATACAAATCATTGATGCCATAGCTCACAAACTTGGTCATTGAGTGTTTGGCGTTAGAAAAAGTGAGCGGAGCCGACACCAGCCAAATACATACCCGGGCAACGCCGAGTAATCAGCTAGTATACTATAAAAGCCTTAAAGAGGGTGCCTTTTTAAGTGACAAAGTAGAATGTAGTAAATTATGCAGGACACCAACTTTTATGTTAATTAATTCAGCATCAGAAACACTTCCTATATCTATATATTGCTGTATATATCCCAGTGAAGTCACAGCCTAGGCTGACTATCTCTGCAGAATTCTCCTCGCAGATCAGACCAAGTATTTTTTCAACTGGCTTTAGGAAGACTGAGAATACAAACACTCCACAGAGTTGCACCTGACAGCATTTAAGTTTTACCACCACTCCTGTAAGAGAAACAAATGAAGAAAAAAGAGGGACAATGGGATTTGGCTCCCAAATAGGGGCAGTCTCTCCAAAAAAGGGACTGTTGTGAGCTATACACTGATAAATGTCAGAATGTAAATCAGGGTGAAAAAGGTTAAGGAAATATTTTACAATAGGTGAAGCACTGACTAAATAATTTATTAATGGATATTGTAAAAACAATGAGCAATTTTATTCACTACATTATTTTCAGTGCAGTTTCTCTTTAACGGTAGAGTGTTTAGTGCTGAAACAGTGTGCCAGCTGTGTTTGGCAGTATGGAAGTCTTTAGCAGACTGTAAAACGGCCAAGGTCACTAGAGAAGCAGGTTCAAATCTATCTCCCTGAGCTGAAAATCACCTAGAAACATGCTTTGCTCATCAATCACAGCCCTATCAATGAGATCTCCATACTCAGCTATTATGAATCAGTGTCCTTCCCTTTCATCTATTGTAGGAACATTTCACTATTATGATCTTCACTACACCAAATTGGACTCGGTAGAAAGTAGAAGAAAAATCCTGTACAGAAGCCTGAACACTTGCATCTATTCAGTGCAGACAAGAAACCCTAGAAACCTAGGGGTGTCCCAACATTCAAATGTCAGCTTTCCTTATTACAGCTGAAAATGGTTTGATTCATTCCCACAAGCTGAGCAGTTTACGCATAAGCTTGGAAGTTGGAAGTATTATGAGATGCTAATTTTCCAGAAGAGAAGGCTCTGGATGGCATGCACTGGCGAGCGCTTTAATTACAGTGCAGGTAGATTCGGGCGCAGCCGGCGCCACCATAGGCTGTAATAGGAATTACAGGTATAGCAGAGCGCACTGAGTAACTCCGGCGCTGTCAGAAGACGGAGCTGAAGAAGTTACTTTTAAAACACAATAATTCGACTTCCAGCAATTGCTGGAAGCCGAATTATTTAATTCCCCAATATCCATGGCGGCCTGGAGGGGGAATAACATTTAGCGTGGCCGGAAACTTGTGCAGAAGCAGGATCAGCCATATACCAGCTGTATCCTGCGCCCAAGTCTCCCGCCGCCGATTTTATATGCATCCTGCACTGGACATGCACAAAATACATAGCTTTAGCATACTAGGCATCCCCAAACTAGCATAAAAGGTCTCCCTTAGCAGCAACATAATGCTGTGACTTAAGGCAGCTCCGGGTGTGCTAGAGGTTCTGCTCGTTTCTCTTTCGTTCATTCTGACCAGCCTAGTTGACCTGCTTTAAAACATTTCCTAGAGATGCTGATCCTTGGCCTGACCGGCATTCAACTCCTGTTTGCTGCCTACCTTGACTTTGCTATGGATACTGACTATGACCATTTTCCTCGACATTTGGTATAGATAATAAACTTGTGCTCTCTGTAAACTATGAGCAGTCAGCCCCTATTGCATAGTAGTGTATGTGGAGCTTGCTGAAGTTTTATTCTTAGGTATCCTACCTGTCCTGATGACACACTCCCATCATGATAAAGTCCCTGAGCCACCTCCCATAGGTTTCTCCAGCTGACCCTGGGAATGGACGGAAGTTTCCGGTCTCGGAAGAGGCAAGGAAGGTGGCCCAGGCGCGCAATTGTCACAGAATCTTGGAATCAGGGCCGGTAACACAAGGAATGCCTGGGAAAGGGTCACACGTTGCTGGGGCAATATAGTGGAGGACATCACGGGACAAATATATCAGAGAGCATTATGATAGCGGTCAGTATAAATAGAAGCCCCTCTAATCAGGAAATGTAATACGGGGCATAGCTCCCAACTGTCCCTCTTTTGGAGGGACAGTCCCTCTTTGGGAACCTTGTCCCTCTTTCAGGACTGATGTACAGATCGGTCTATATATATGTAATTTATACTGAAAAAAATTTGTTTAATTGAATGTAAACTTTATTCCCACGATTTTCAAATGTGAATATGGAGGAAAATGAATCAGGATAGAAAGGACCAGTGTGGTTTGAATTATAAAACAACATACATTTCCTATGAAATCTTTATAGTATGCGTGAATAGGGGTGTGCCAGGGGCATGGTTAAGGGTGTGTAAAATGAGGGTCAATATATCAAAAAGCACTGTAATGGGGAGCAACAATGGGTGGTGGGGACATTATAACAAAAGGCATTATTGTAGAGTGCAATATAAAAGAAATGCAGTCATATGGCAGTAATATAAAGGAGGACTCTATATTAAGGGGAAATGTAATAGAAGTCATTGCGATAGGGGCATGAAAACACAATAGGTGTCACTTTAAAAAGGACCATAAATGAACGGAACTACAGTAGAGGGTTGTTACAGTGGCGTGCACTGCACAAGGGTTGATATAATGGAGAGTGCTATAAGAGGGCAAAATAAATGGAGGGCAATCTGCCAGACAGCAACCTAACACCCCCTAAAACTACACCCAATACAAAGAGGGAAAGAGAAAGGGGTTCGGCAAACCTGATCTTCTTCATGCACTTCAAGATGCCCTAGGAGCTCCAGCTCTCAGGGTACTACAATAAGCAAGCGTACAAAAGAGACGGCACACCACTGGCTGCAAATAGTTGCCGTGTATGGAACAAGAGCTCTTTTTCCGCAATACAAAGCAACTATTTGCAGCCAGTGGTGTGCCATCTCTTTTGTACTTTTGATCAATCCCGTGACTGAGCAATCCGGTTAAGGCTTGGCAACGGCAACTTACCAGGTTTCATACAGCTGAACAATTGGGTCCTTGGCAACACATTTGTACTTTAACTACTTAAAGACTGCTCCACGCCAATTGGCGCGGACGCGGCGGCAGCCCCAGGACCGCCTAACAGTCCTGGGGCGCGTTTTGTAGGAGATCGCGCGCAGCATCTTCACTTGAATGACAGAGCTCCGCCACCAGTCTCCCAGCGGCGATCACCACTAGGAGACTGGTTAGAGGGCAAAACCGCTGTCTATTTACTCGGTACAACGCTGCGATCTATGGCAGCGCTGTACTGAGGACAGCCGTGTGACACAGCTGTCCCCGAGTGGCAGGGAAGCGATCCGCTGTGACAGCCGATTGCGCTGATTGGCTTGCGGGGGGAGGAAGAGATAAGAAAATAAATACAAAAATAGGCATATTTATCATAAAAATAAGGATATAAATCTTTATAAAAAAAAATAAAAAAAATCCTGGGAGCGATCATAGCCCACCAACAGAAAGCTTTGTTGGTGAGCAGAAGGGGGTGGGGGGAGAATCACTTGTGTGCTGAGTTGTGCCGCCCTGCAGTGAGCCCTTAAAAGCTGCAGTGGCCTTAATTGTAAAAAAAATAGCCTGGTCCCTAGGGGGTGTAAAGAGAACCCGAGGTGGGTTCTTAGAATCCTATTAGCATACAGAGGCTGGGTCTGCATATAATGCCCAGCCTCTGTTGCTATACTGTTTCCTCCCAGGCCAGCCCTCCCTCCCCCGACGCTTTGCTATCCCCCATAAATCACACAGCCATGCTAGCGACACGCAGCGTGTCGATAGCCGGCTGTTTACATCTCCAGTCACTCTCGCCACTCCCTCGCCTCCTCTGTGTTGCCACTCCCCACCTGCATCCCTTCCCTTCCAATCAGTGGGGAGGGACGCAGGCGGGGAGCAGCGACATAGAGGAAGCGGGGGAGCGGCGAGAGTGACAGTGGAGATGTAAACAGCCAGGCTAGCGATGTCGCGAGCACGGCGTTTGATTTATGGGTGATAGCAGAGCGCAGGGGGGGCCTGGGGTAGATAGTATAGCAAAAGAGGCTGGGCATTATATGTAGACCCAGCCTCTGTGTGCTAATAGGATTCTTAGAACCCACCTTGGGTATCTCTTTAAGACTGTGGTCCTTAAGTGGTTAATAAGCAGATTCCAAATGAATGAAGTGCTCAGTCAGTACCACCTCCGACACTGCTAGCCATGTCCCTTTCTACCTACCAAGCAATGCTGCTGTAAAAGCCTCACTAACAAAGGTTGATGAAGCAGGGCTTTCTGCAGTTGTATTTCCACATAATGTTGCTCTGGGATTTGGGACACTTTTCAAGTATGAAAATGTTCATACATGTCACCCAACATGAAGTGAATGTAAAAATGACTATATTTTTGTTTGAAAAGTGCTATAAATGTACCGTATTATTTGGGCTATAAGACGCTAATGACCATAAGACGCACCTAGGTTTAGAGGACAAATCCAGGGGGAAAAAATATATATACTAAACCTGGTGCATCCAGGGTGAAGGGGCATCTTGTGGAATATGCCCCCTTTGTACCTCATGCCCCCTTGTTTCTCCCTGTGTCCTCCTCTGTCCCCCTTGTGTCCTTCTGTGTCCCCCATCTGTCCGTCTGTCCGCCCTTGTGTCCTCCTGTATACCCCTTTGTGTCTCCCTGTGTCCTCCTCTGCAAGGGCACAGTACAGGGAGTCCCAGACATTGCGGCGGGTTGGAGGTTCATATTGGCAGGTGTTTACAAGCTTCCTGCATTTGGACTATAAGACGCAGTGACCTTTTCCCCCCATTTTGTGGGGAGAAAAAGTGAGTCTTAAAGTCCAAAATATACAGCACATATCAGCACTCCACTATACTTAAAAAGAAAAAAAAAAAAGTTTAATGCTCCATTTCAAATAACAGCCAACAATGAATTTCCAAAACTGACTGAAGCTGAAACTGCACGCTTTACTGATGGAGCAGAGTGGTCTGTACACGCAGATAGGCACCCAGTATGGCAAGTTAAAACTCTTTACTTGAAGATAACATGCATAGATAATTCATCCACACAGGGCCGGTGCTTCAATATAGGCAAAGCCCCAGAGGTCAGAGAGGCCCCCATACATCTCACCTTAAAAACTAAATGAGGCTGCTGTGGCTGCGAGCTGTCGGGTACAGTGGCATGGGCTATGGGGCATTGCAACTTGTGGCTGCTGTGTACTGGTGGGCAGTAGACGGGGAGCGCTGCGTGCATATACATTACCTGGTTGTGTCGCGTCAGCCGGGTTTCCATGGTTACCTTCCGTCTTCCTTCCTTTCTTGTGGTGGGACACACAGCAGCCAGCCGCAGCGGCGCTCTCCCCGACGTGACGCATGCATGTAACGTCACATCAGTACGTCCATGCCTGCGAGGAGGAAGAGGCTCTGTGCTGTTGCTGCAGCCCATGAGCGGATTTGACACACAAGCCGGATGGGGATCGTGACTGCATGCATCTGGTAAGACAGCCATGTCAGATCCTATTAAGCTAATGCTAAGAATGGGGGAGTTTGTCAGGGAACGGAGTCTGGACAAACTAAATAACTTCACACATCCAGACTCCTATAATGCCAGGCAGATGATATTGCCCAGTCCCTGAACCAAGCAGAGCAAATTACAAGGGGATTGGAGGGGGGGGGGGGGGGGGGGGGTTGGCTACGTGACAGTGGAGGCTAGCATATGTGAGGTTGTTTTGGTGTGTGGGCCTGCCAGCACCTATTATTGCTTTTATTGATGATTACAGTTTTTCAAATCGTGGATGATATCAATAAAAAGAAAGCGCTGTCATCAATAAAAATAATAATAGGTGGTAATAATTGTGGTAGGCCCACACAACAAAGCAACCTCACACATGCAAGCTCCAAATGCCATTTGCTCTGCTTGGTTCTGGGACTGGGCAATATCATCTGGCGTTATAGAAGTCTGGACAAACTAGACTTTGCTGAAAGGTGGAGACTTGCATGTGTGAGGTAGTTTTGGTGTGTGGGCCTGTCACAACCAATTATTGTTTTTATTGATGACAGTACTGTCATGTCATTTTATTGCCATCACCCATGATTTACTGTCCTACGAATCATGGGCTATATTCATAAAAAAGACAGTACCGTCATTAATAAAAACGTTCATTAAAACTTTTTTTGTAGAATTAAAAAAATTCAAATAAAAAGTCAATAAAATTAATAGAAACTATTATTACTTTGGGGATGGGGCCATACCACTAGGCTGGCTGCCAGGTTGGGGGGGGGGGGGGGGGGGGTTTAGGGTAGGTGGTGGAGGGAGAGTGCAGCTTCAACTGGCCCTGCATCCGCAACCATCAGATAATGCAGTACAGAGGGGAACACAGAATGAATACAAGAAATCACAATACCATAGATATCATCACCCCACAATACAGACAGTGACATCATATGGTTGCTTTACTATACTGCAGTTTAAGTAATAATGTTACCAAATTCAACATTTACAACCCACAAATCTGCACTCTCATTATGGAGTATGGGCTGCCTAGACACTTCCCATCTTGCATGAGTAATTAGCTACTCATGTTCCACACTTTGAATTCTCTACTGACTGACAGGAAATGTGGACACTCTTATGTCAGTCTCTGCAGACTCTTGTATTGTAAATGCATTTTACATGTACTTTTCCATGCATTAGGCTTGCCCCATATATCTCTCTAATGTATAAAGCTGAACTGAAGCAATTGCTCTTTGTCTGCTATAGAGGGGTTTTGATTTAAAGTGTACCAGAGCTGTGGCTTAAAGATTTGATACTCACCAGTGGCTTCCTCCTGCTGCATGAACACGCCTGTGCCCCACGCTGTCCTCCAGCGGTCTGCCGATCAGCCCTGCTAACTTGCTCAGTCGCGTCAGTCTGGGTCTACTGCACATGCACAGGAGGTCCGAGCATGCCCAGAAGACCCAGACTGGATTCGACTGAAGCAATTACCGAGGCTGATTGCAGCCGAACAGCAGACCGCGGGAGGACGGCGTGGGACAAAGACGTGTTTATGCAGCAGGAGGAAGCCACGGGTGAGTATCAAATCTTTTTTTATCAGCAGCTCTGGTACACTTGAAGGACCCATTTCCACTAAGAAATGTGCGTTTCTTTCTATTGTCCACTACTGCGATTACACCATGATCGAAACACGATCAATCTGGTGTACGATGAAATTGCAGTGCATTTGCATTTACTGAAAAAAAAAGGAGAAAAAAAAAGTCAGGAAAATATCTTAAATTGACGAATTGTTGGAAATTGCATAGCAGCGCAATTGCTATTTATCGGTAATTTTCTTCCTTTTATTGTGTAGAGGAGCACAAATGCAGGACAAAAATGCAGCAGGCCGGCTATTGCACTTCTGTAAAAAAATAAAAATAATTGCAGTAGTGGAAACACAGCACCACGATTTACATGTTAATTGTTGTGCTGTTGTGATCCGCAAAACACAAGTGATCCAACAATCAGATTGCAACACAGCAAGTGGAAAAGAGCCCTAAGAGAGATCTTATGCTTTTGTATAAATGTTATCAATGTGTATTAATATTGTATTTCTGTGTATAAATTGTAATGACATACTACCGGTAGCACTAACCACAGCTAATCATTACTTGCGGCAGCTCTACTTTACTTGGTATTTGAGCTTTACATCTGTTTGCTGTCGAAGGTAAGCGAGACGAGAGATGGGTCTACACTATATTAGCTCTTACACATGTTGACATCAGCATGATTATGCAAATGATCAATAACTCCTTAACTGAAGATCAGCCAGGGAGTAGCGATCAATGCACCACACTGCGGCATCTGACCTCAGATTTCAGCAGAAAACTCACTGAAAACAAACATATCCCCTTGCGTGCTGCTTTTTGAAGACCTAAATAGTCAGCGGCTTACTGATCAATTTCACATCAATGAAAAATTACCACAGCTCCAGATTATGCTCCCCATCCATAAAAAGTTCCCATTCACGAACATGATCAGACTTATCCGTATGTAATGCTGTGAATACACGGGTCAAATCCGAGCTGATAAGATGGTTAGATAGATAATTTCCGACATGTCCGATCACCGTTCAATCGTTTTGCCGCTTGATTTGTCATTGAAGCGAATTAAAAAAAGATGAGAAAGACGAGCGGAAGATAAGAGAATCTAGCGGGCAAAACGATTGGGTGCAAAATCGAGCGCCAGAATCGCCCTGTGTATTCCCAGCATAAAAAGGTGTCCACAAAACCTTCCTGCAGTACAATAGAGATGTACAGGGGCAGGTTTAACAAATGGCAAGGTGACAGTGAGTCTATTACTGGCAGATTTGATCAAAGTGCTTGAATCCACCAGAAAAACAAATCCATGAATGGTAACTATTATCAAAGTTTATTATTGATTCTTATTTTATCTCTACACTTAAAGACAAACTATGGAGCCATAGAAAATACAGGTAGTCCCAGTTAGCGAATGAGATGGGGACTGTGGGTTCGTTCTTAAAGAGAATCTGTATTGTTAAAATCGCACAAAAGTAAACATACCAGTGCGTTAGGGGACATCTCCTATTACCCTCTGTCACAATTTCGCCGCTCTTCGCCGCATTAAAAGTGGTTAAAAACAGTTTTAAAAAGTTTGTTTATAAACAAACAAAATGGCTACCAAAACAGGAAGTAGGTTGATGTACAGTATGTCCACACATAGAAAATACATTCATACACAAGCAGGCTGTATACACCCTTCCTTTTGAATCTCAAGAGATCATTTGTGTGTTTCTTTCCCCCTGCAGCTATCTTCCACTGAAGTGTCAGGCTGTTTCTTCCTGCAGAGTGCAGACAGCTCTGCCTGTATGTAATTCCTCAGTATGTGAAAGCCCAGCCAGCTCAGAGGAGGATTTATCCAGCTTGTAAAAGATAAGAGAGAAGAGAGAAGCTGCCCTAATCTAAATAATACACAGGCAGTGTGCAGAGAGGGGCCTGGAGGGGGGAGATGCATCACAGAACCACAACACTGAAGAACTTGGCAGCCTTCCAGACACAGGCTGACAAGTCTGACAAGAGAGAGATAAGTTGATTTATTACAGAGATGGTGATAGTAGAACGTGCTGCAGTAAGCCAGAACACATTAGAATAGCTTTTGGAACTTGTAGGATGATAAAAAACAGGATGCAATTTTTGTTACGGAGTCTCTTTAAGCTAATGTTGGATACCCCTCTGTGTAACCTCTGTCCCATGTGCCTCCAGTGTACCGCCTTATCTATATTTAATAAAAAACAAAAAAAAAACCCTTACTTCCACAATACCATCCTACACAAAATCTCCGCTCTACTAACAATCTCCTGTCTTCCTCTCTGTTCTCCTCTTATAAGACTTCTCTCGATCCTCTCCCCTCCTGTGGCACGCTCTCCCTCAACACATCCGCCACTCACCCACACTTAAATTTTTTGGCGCAATCTGAAAACTCGCCTCTTCAGTCAAGCATACTCTCCTACCCATGACACTTCATCCACTGACCACCATTTCTGCCATCCCACACACAGCTTCCCTACACCTACTGTCCTATCCCTAAATCTTTAGACTAAGACCTTTTGGCCAGGGCTCTCTTCCCCTTTCATCTCACAATGCTATGTAACACGTGTGCATATCTTCCACCACCATGTAAAATCTGTTGATTTGTTCACTGCATTAGCTGTTATCCACCATTGCCTCATATTGTTGTTAACTGTTGTATTGTTTATTTTGCATGGTCATACCTTGTATTCTGTTGTACATTGCCATGGAAGATGCTGGCGCTATATAAATTAATAATAATACAAATAAAGTTCGATAAATAAAAATAAAAATTAGTGACTTTTCTTTGCTACTAATGTTCTATTTACTGTATTTTTGGACCATAATATGCACCTATTCTCTCCCAAAGGTGGGGAGAAAAAGTGGTCCAAAGTGCATCTTATGGTCCAAATAGTACATAGTCGGACCAGAGCAACTGTCCCCCCGCAGTCCCCGCGTCAACTGAAAGCAGAGTGAATCACAGTGGAAGCCTTCACCTTGGAATTCTCTTTCCTGTGTCCTGTTTGTGTGCATGTGCGCCAAAGAAAGAACACGAAGTTAGCGGGGAGGAGACGTCATGTGGGGGACACGTGTTGCTGCAGGCCGAGCAGCAGGATTGCAGCACTCCGAAAACAAGAGGATGACAAGTATCTGGCGCTAACTTGAACTTCTGTGCTTTTACTGGTGCCAATTGTTTTAAGGGCAGGTCCACGGCCCCATGATTGCGGCCAATAACTGCACTCGCTGAGTAGCAGTGAACTATTAGGTGTCAGTGGGCATCGTTCCTTAATTGTTTAAGGAACTACGCACACGGATACCTGATAGATCACAGGTACTCAGCGAAAGCAGGGATTGGCCCCAATGACAGAGCCTGCAAAACCATTGGCACCAGTAAATGCACAGTAGTTTAAGTTACTACAGTTCTTCCCCATGGCCCAGCTCCATAGCTGGGGGGACAGAGGCAGACACAAGAGGACAGAGGCGGACACAGCAGGAAGGAAGAGGACAGAGGAGGAAACTCTTAAGGGGCACTGGAGATACTAAGGGGACACAAGAGGTACGGGGGGGGGGGGGGACACACAATTATTGGGAGAAGAACTACAAGAAGGTCCCTGGCACCATGGGAACAACAGGTTTAAGAATATATTTCGTGTTCCCTGGATTTTGTCCTCTAAACCTAGGTGAGTCTTATGGTGTGAAAAATACAGTATTATCTGTACTACATTCATTATCTCATAAGTTTATTTTCACTTTAGGTTCACTTTAAAGAGTAAACCTGCTTAGCTACATACAAAAAAGAGCAGGCCAGATTTATCAAGAGTGTCTGAGACAAAACATTGGTAGGTTTATAGAAATCCATGCAGAACTGTCTCAGGCATCTTAAGAAATCATTAGTGCAGATTCCTTCTAAAACTGTTGTATAATAGGAGGAGCTAGGAAGGTCTCTCAGACAGTGCAGTGTGTGAGGGGAATTGCTGTTGCTGAGGTAACCAACACACCTGCTGTATTGATAGCAGCAGGCTCTGAGGAGGAATTCAGCAGGGGGGAGGAGCACATCACAAATCATGTCTAGCCTGCAGTTCTACATCTGCTATCAAGCACTTCTTAACCACTTGAGGACTGCAGTGGAAAACCCCTCTAAAGACCAGGGCAATTTTAATTAAATGGGCCACTGCAGCTTTAAGGCATAGCTGCAGGCCCGTACAACTCAGCACACAAGTGAGCCCCCCCCCCTTTTCTGCCCACCAACAGAGATTTCTGTTGGTGGGGTCTGATCGCCCCCCCAGACATTTGTTCATTATTGTTTATTTATTTTTTAATTTGTTGCTTTTTAAAATATTCATAAATCCACCCCTCCCTCCGCCAGCCAATCCGTGTGATCGGTTGTCATAGCCTTCAGCCTACGACAGCAGATCACTCCCGCTGTGTCACACGGCTGTCCCCAGTACAGTGCTGCTGCTGATTGCAGTGCTGTATTATGTAAATAGACGGCGATCACGCCGTCTAACAGTCGCCGCTCGGACACTGATGACAGGGCTCCGCTCCGCTCCCCGAGAAGGAGATGCGCAATTTCCTTCAATAGCCGGCTCCAGGACCTGACGCCAATTGGGGTTAGGCGGTCCTGGTGCTGCCGCCGCGACCACGCCCATTGGCGTGGGGCGGTCTTGAAGTAGTTAATCTGTGCCAGTTTAGGGATGGATTTGCACTTTTCTTAACTGTAGTGCAGCTCTAAAAATTCATGCTAAATTGCCACTATTACCTAGGATTTAAGAAGGTTCTTATCATGCAGAACTGTTCTCCCTGCTGGTTAGAACAGATTAAGAAGAAAAAACTGTCGGTAATGCGTTAATAAATCTCCCCCAGTGACTAGCATTTAGAGAACTAAAATAATTAAATACTGAAAATTCTCATCAACTAAAAAACCCTTGCAAACAGCATAATTCAGTGATGGGAGCCAAGCATGAAGGGAAAAAAGAATCTTCTATTACTGTATGATGAAATAATATCCTACCAATTATCAGAGGACAAAGACAAAGGGAGTTCAAATGACAAAACGATGTCTATTCCTTTGTAATTCAGCTCTTTGTTTAAGTCCGCCAAGGACACAGAGCTCCAGTGTGATACGTAACGCGTCCCTTATATGAACCTCAGCAGCAGGGAGAAGATTCCTAGAATCCTTCCTGCAGAGAACATTCAATTACACATTACACAAGCAAGGGAAATAAAAACCAATATGTGTTCAGTGGTTCCAGAGGTGTAGAGCTCCCAGATTAATGACACCTGCTGCAAGCAACCGTGACACAGATGAAACTAACTTCTAGTGCATTTCACACAGATATTGTGCATGTATGTACGTATGTATGTATCTCTGTATGTATGTATAGGCTCTTTAAATTGTACAATATTTTGTGATAGTGGTCAGTCAATAGGAAACATTTTTGAAGGCGATTACATTGTTTTTATGTACATAGAGGCACTATAGAATGACTGTGATCTATAACAAACTAATAGATAGGAGTTTCAGAGTTTGCTGTGAGCCAAAGGATTAGTCCAGGGTCTGAAATGGAGTAACAAAGCCTCTTGCCAGCAGAAGGAAGGTTTTTTCTGTCTGTCTCAAAAGCAGCTGTACTCCTAAAGGTGGCCACTAATGGTCCAATTTCCTTAAAGCGGTTCCGAGATAAAAAAAAACTAACTATAACAAGTAACTTGTCTATATATCTTATCTAAAGTTTAGATAGTTTACTAAGCATATCTAGCTGCAAACAGCTTCAAAAGTTTATAATTATTTATTCATGTGATACAATGAGGGTAGTCATGTTCTGTTTGTCACATTGTCACAGGCTGAGGGCTGGAGATGCTATCAGCTTGCCTGTGTGTAAATTCAGTCCACTCTCCTCCTTCCTCCTCCCCTCTGCCTCTGAAATCAATGGCTAGTAACTGCCTCCTCCTCCTGCCCAGACTGAGCTCCCATAAGCCCTTGCTACAGTGCCAAGGCACTGTGAAAAGCTGTGGTCAAGGCTTGTTTAGTTTATAGGGAATTAGAGTATTAAAACAAAACAAAAAAAAGTATTTGGCTTGAGGAATGCCCTATAAACTATATGAAAGGAACACAATTATGCAATTAATAAAAGTTTATCTCGGATCCACTTTAACATCCAACCGATCAAATAAATACAATTGGTTGGAAACGATCAAACAGGTCCAATAATGGGAAGTTAACATACCTAATCTGATCAATCCCATTGATATGGATTACGGATCAATTTCAGCATGAAATTGATCTGGAATCGGCCTGCGGTGTATGGGCAGCCGACAGATCCCTTTCTAATCAGATTCGATTAGTGTGAGATTTGTCTCTTGGTCTAATGTGCCCATCATCGCTAGATGGAGGGCTACCTTTAGTCAGCAGGGGGCTTGGAAGCCATCTATAGATGGAGGGCTACCTTTAGTCAGCAGGGGGCTTGGAAGCCATCTATAGATGGAGGGCTACCTTCAGTCAGCAGGGGGCTTGGAAGCCATCTATAGATGGAGGGCTACCTTCAGTCAGCAGGGGGCTTGGAAGCCATCTATAGATGGAGGGCTACCTTTAGTCAGCAGGGGGCTTGGAAGCCATCTATAGATGGAGGGCTACCTTTAGTCAGCAGGGGGCTTGGAAGCCATCTATAGATGGAGGGCTACCTTTAGTCAGCAGGGGGCTTGGAAGCCATCTCTAGATGGAAGGCTACCTTTAGTCAGCAGGGGGCTTGGAAGCCATCTCTAGATGGAAGGCTACCTTTAGTCAGCAGGGGGCTTGGAAGCCATCTCTAGATGGAGGGCTACCTTTAGTCAGCAGGGGGCTTGGAAGCCATCTCTAGATGGAGGGCTACCTTTAGTCAGCAGGGGGCTTGGAAGCCATCTCTAGATGGAAGGCTACCTTTAGTCAGCAGGGGGCTTGGAAGCCATCTATAGATGGAGGGCTACCTTTAGTCAGCAGGGGGCTTGGAAGCCATCGCTAGATGGAAGGCTACCTTTAGTCAGCAGGGGGCTTGGAAGCCATCTATAAATGGAGGGCTACCTTCAGTCAGCAGGGGGCTTGGAAGCCATCTATAGATGGAGGGCTACCTTTAGTCAGCAGGGGGCTTGTAAGCCATCGCTAGATGGAAGGCTACCTTTAGTCAGCAGGGGGCTTGGAAGCCATCTCTAGATGGAAGGCTACCTTTAGTCAGTAGGGGGCTTGGAAGCCATCGCTAGATGGAAGGCTACCTTTAGTCAGCAGGGGGCTTGGAAGACCTGGAAGGCCTTTGAAAAGAGATAATTAACCCTGTGTTTTCCCTAGCTGATAGCTGAAAAGTTGCTGCGACACTGTACATGAGATATGATGTATTTGATACGACAAATGGTGACTGTATCACAGACCCGATGGATCGTTTCTGACCTACCGCATTTATTGGATCAGCCGACTGATCGTTGTAAATTAGACCATTAGTAACCACCTTTAGACAGTACACAGAGTACTTCTAGGACTGCACAAGGCTTTGGATCCTATAGAGCCTTTTCTGTCCTCTCTCTCCGTCCTGTCGTTCCAGAGTTGTCACCCCTGTTCAAATATGCTGCCCCCGCAAACCCTTGGAAGCATTCATGTCTCTGAGCGTTTCCGAAGATGGACGGCTCTGTACTGTGCATGCGCGAGTCTTCCGAAGGCTCACTGAGGCGTATTCGATAAGTTGGTCCAAATGCTGTAACGGGGTGACAACACTGGACCAAGAAGGGATAGGAAAGGCTCTATAGGATTCATAGCCTTCCCTGTCCATAGGTGAACATCTTTATTTTATTTATTTTTTTAATACACTTTACAATTACTTTAAATTCATATTTGGAATACTAAGAAATGATGTTGAAATCCTTGATTTTCTTTGTTTCAACAATGGTTGTTAGTGCAAATGTTTAATTTTGTGATGCTTTATAGATGTGTTTATATGAAGCAGGATATAAAGGCCAGACTAGTGATTTACAAACTACATGTGTGCACTAGAAGAAGCCAAGCTTAAGAGATGCTCTCCAGGATAGGAGTTATCCTGTTTATGAAGATCAAAACAGCAAAACATGAGAACTAGAAGACAGCTGAAAATCATCCTTTATAAGTCGATTTTCATTCATTCATTCATATTTATGCTGATAGCCTCCATTAGATGTGTCTGTTGGAACAATCCTAATGTAAGCAACAAGGTATTAATGTAAGCGCACACCAGTATTAGTGCAAAAACCTCCAGGAAGAATCAAAGGGAGCTGTATAGTGTAAAGGACTTATCCCATATATACACAAACCGCTGATAAGCTATGTGTTAAGAGCCTCCATTAACACTGATGTAGGCAGATTCCTAATGTACATTATGGAAACTCTGGTCCTGCTGATGCTCTTGGTAATTCCCATTTCCAGGAGTTTCCAATCACTACTGCAAAGCCCTGCGATTAAAGCATTGTTTCTACCTCTTCAACATCTGTGCTGTTGACCTACTGTCTATTCCATCTATATGTTACGGCCAGAACCCGAAGTTTGGCCACTTCTAGTTCTGGCCGGCCACTTCGGGTTCTGGCCGGCCAATGCGCGAAGTGGCCGCTGCGCTGCGGCCAATGTTAGAAATGGATTGATTCCTCTGAGGTTAATGTATCTTCTGCGCCGCAGCGCAGCGGCCAAACATAGAACAACTTCGTTAATTTATTGCAATTCAGCCGGCGGCAATGTAACAATTCAAGCCGCCGGCTTTTTCTCTGCCTCTCTCTCCTTCTCCCCCCCCCCCCCCCCCCCGCCTCTCTCTCCTCCTTCCCCCCCGCCTCTCTCGCTCTTCTATGGGCAGCCGGCGGGGACACGAGTGTCCCCCCTCCGGAGTCGTTCGTCGCGGCAGGATTATCCTGCCGTTCTTGCAGAGCGGGTGCTGGCAAAAGCGATGTCTGCAGCCTCCCCGCTCTGCTGCCCTGGCGCCACGAACGACTCTCGGGGACACGCGTGCCGCGCGGGCTGCCCATATGAGGAGAGAGAGAGAGGCAGAAAAAAAAAAGCCGGTGGCTTGAATTGTTACATTGCCGCCGGCTGAATTGCAATAAATTAACGAAGTTGTTATACGTTTGGCCGCTGCGCTGCGGCGCAGAAGATACATTAACCTCAGAGGAATCAATCCATTTCTAACATTGGCCGCAGCGCAGCGGCCACTTCGCGCATTGGCTGGCCAGAACCCGAAGTGGCCGGCCAGAACTAGAAGTGGCCAAACTTCGGGTTCTGGCCGTAACATATACACAGAGTTCTGTTTGGATTACTGTTCTCCCCACTCTTTTTTTAAAGATTTTTTTTATGTGCTGTATGTGAAAAATGTTTGCAGAATGTTTTGGAACATAAGTAAAGGACAGTGTTAAAGCATGGCCATGCTTGTATGGGTGCAGCACTGCCGCAATCAGGCCAAAACGGCCCTGATGTTAAGGAGGATCCTGGCAAGCAGCAGGAGCGAGGTGGACCCAGGAAGCCTCTATAGGATCCAGAGGCTTCCCTCTTAGATTGCTATGTGTTTCTGAACCCGAACTTCGGCTTGGGTTCTCTTGCATGTCTTTGACACGCCTCCAATTTATTTACAAAATGCCGGTTTTCAAGCATGTATATGTCTGTACAATGAAAAAAGATATCAGAAAAACAGATTTAAAAACTAAACAATGAAATAATTTGACGTTTGCTTGTCATTTTCACACTTCTATTAGACTTGGTTCCCACTTGAGCGAATGCAAAACGGGCACGAACACGCTTGGTCCATTTTGCATCCACTCTGTGCCATCTGCTCCATGTCCGCCACTTGCGTGTCCCGCCGTTACTCGCCACCACTCGGCACTCCCAGTTGCTGAGGATTCCCATTGGTCTTTTGCAGCCCAATGGGAGGCGTATGAGAGGAATTGGCGCCGGAGACTTGGGCGCAGGATACAGCCGGTATATGACTGATCCTGCTGTTGCACAAGTTCCCGGCCACGTCAAATACTACTCCTCCTCCAAGCCACCATGGATAGTGGGGAATGAAATAATTCGTCTTCCAGCAATTGCTGGAAGCTGAATTATTGTGTTTTAATAGTAACTTCAGCTCAGTCTTCTGATAGCGCCGAAGTTACACCCTGTGCGCTGCTATAGCCGTAATTCCTATTGCGGCCTAAAGTGGCGCTGGCTGCGCCCAAGTCTCCTGTGCTGGATTCACAGTGTTCGCAATGGAGATCCCCATGTTTCTCCCGGCCACTGAGCTGTGTACAGAGGGACCGCGTGGTGGCAATAGGCAGCGGGGCATGTAGCCCTAGGCAGATGCGATGGGAAGATGGAATGGATCCGCCTGCCCCAGATTATTGTGGACTGCACAGAAATTGTGCTCTGCTTACTGCAGCGGATAGTGGACCCGTTACAGAGTGACTAGTGTGAACAGCTCCTATTTATAAAATAGGGGCCGTTCACTGTCAGTTTAGCGATGAGTGGAGAATGGACATTTTTTGTTCACTCTCCGCTCAAGTGGGACCACAACCTCAGTTAAAACACCACATTTAGTTTCTCCGGATGGGTACATAAAAGCTAAACAAAAGACAAAGGAATTTGACTTCACAATAGGGACTCACCCTCCAAAAAAGTGACAGTTGGCAGCCATTTTGGGAGCCGACGTAAATCCAGCCCTGGCTGTCAAGAGTGCATTACAAAAAAAGTATTGTGCCATTTTTAATTCCATGTCAGCCCTTTAATCTAGGCCCTACACATACAGAATATCACAATCATGAACAGAAGAACACAAACGTTTGCTTTCAGTGATAAGCATGTAATAGCAGCAATGATCTGGTATTCTCTCCAGAGATCTTTGATGGACTCTACCTGACTGGTTGTTCATCATACGGATAGCCTTGGCTTTAGCCAGCTCAAGAGCGGTGACCCATCTTTGCCTCTCCACTTCACAGCTTGCTTTGAGATGGTAAGTCCGCCCGCCATTGGACAGAACTATGTTACAAGAGTCCTCCGTATCAATGTGAGCTGTAGACAGGTTAATGGTTCCTCTGCAGGTGTGGGCCATCTCAGCCTGTGTCCTGAGAGATAGAAAGCATGCCATAAGGGAACTAGTAACATTTCCATTGTTTTCTTATCCCTTTTAAAGACCACTTTTTTATTCCAAACGTATTTTATTGAAGCAGTTCACATGCAGATGCAGTCACAATGATCATCCTAATGGAACAGACAAAATAATATGATTGAAGAGGAGATAAAACATATACTGTAGGCCCATGTACAATCTACTTTTTCTTCTGAGTTTTCTCCTAGGTGATACTTTTCCACCTTGTCATAAAGTGCCTCTTAACCTGCCTGGCGTTCTATTAAGATCGCCAGGCAGGCTGCGGGAGGGTTTTTTTTTAATAAAAAAAAAACCTATTTCATGCAGCCAACTGAAAGTTGGCTGCATGAAAGCCCACTAGAGGGCGCTCCGGAGGCGTTCTTCCGATCGCCTCCGGCGCCCAGAATAAACAAGGAAGGCCGCAACGAGCGGCCTTCCTTGTTTTGCTTACATCGTCGCCATAGCGACGAGCGGAGTGGCGTCATCGACGTCAGCCGACGTCCTGACGTCAGCCGCCTCCGATCCAGCCCTTAGCGCTGGCCGGAACTTTTTGTTCCGGCTACGCTGGGCTCAGGCGGCTGGGGGGACCCTCTTTCGCCGCTGCTCGTGGCGGATCGCCGCAGAGCGGCGGCGATCAGGCAGCACACGCGGCTGGCAAAGTGCCGGCTGCGTGTGCTGCTTTTTATTTGAGCCAAATCGGCCCAGCAGGGCCTGAGCGGCAGGCTCCGGCGGTACTGGACGAGCTGAGCTCGTCCAGACCGCCCAGCAGATTAAACCACCAGAAAACACTTAAAATAATTTTGATAGGACCTTTTCACCTACTTTTTGGTACTTTTTCCATTGCAAAGTGCTGAAAAGTTATTCTAACTAGAAGATTAAAAATTATCTCCTAGGAGAAAACTCGGGAGAAAAAGCCAATTGCATATGGGTCATAGTGTACATTGTGGATAGAATAGGATATGCAGCTGCATACATTGTCTGTAGTCATGTATTAAGAGAGAGCATATTGCTTATTTGGGAAAAAAAAAATCCTAGAGATATTAAAGTGTACCCGAGCCACCGGGAGACATTATGAGATAAACGTGTATGTAAAGTGCAAAACATTAACTTCTTAGGGACCAACGCAGTACAAATCTACGTTGGGCAGGGGCGCTGCGGTTCTGGCCGGATGTAAACTCTACGTACCATTCACCGCGTGCCCCTGCCCGCTCCCGCCGCTCTGTCCCTGCCGCAATGTGCTGCCCTGCCGCCTCTATGACGGCAGAGCACTGTGAACCGGGCAGGAGCCGTTTTCATTGGCTCCTGGCCCTGCCATTCCTGTAAGCCAATCCCATTGGCTTACATTGAGTGACAGGGTCAGGAGCCAATGAAAGCGGCTCCTGACCGGCGCACAGCGCTCTGCCATCATAGAGACGGCAGAGAGAGCAGCCTGCGGCGAGGACAGAGCGGCGGGAGCGACGGATTATTGCAGCGATTCGTCAGTATGCAGCGTTTTAGTGTACCAGCAGCCTCTGGTCCTTAAGGGGGCAGAGGCTGCTGGTACCGAAGTGGTTAATAAACAGGCTGTTTTGATGGTTTTATTTTGCTGCCTGAAAGAGTTCGTTTTTAGGCATGGAAACAACAGCTTCTGTCTTGTAGGTACCTTGTTGGGAATATAGTAAGTATCACTGATAAGCAAATTACAGCCATAAAAGTTTTCCTGGAAGAATACAATTTCTGAGAGTAGGGGTAGGTAGAAAAAGGTCAATAGTTTATGTATTTTCACTTAGGAACACTTAAAGGGGAACTTAAGCCTAAACCAACATACTGTCATTAAGTTACATTAGTTATGTTAATTAGAATAGATAGGTAACATAATCTCTTACCCACCCCGTTTTAAAAGAACAGGCAAATGTTTGTGATTCATGGGGGCTGCCATCTTTGTCATGGGGGCAGCCATCTTTTTGGTTGAAAGGAGGTGACAGGGAGCAGGAGACACAGTTCCAACTGTCCTGTGTCCTGATCACCCCTCCCAGCTGCATGTGCTAGGCTTCAAATGTCAAATTCAAAATGTAAAAAAAAAAAAAAAATTGCACCAAAACAGCAGAACGAGAACAACATCAGAAATCCCATCATGCTTTGCACAGCATTAGGGGAAAAATGCCCGGGCAGTTTTTTTTCTGTGCAGCTAAAAATGAGGCCTGTATAAGAGAAAAAAAAGTTCTGATGCTTTGAAACAATTAAATAAACACCAGGCCTTTCCAGTGCTGCCGAGTAAATTTTTAGTCTGGAGGTTCACTTTAATAGGCTGCCACTGAGCAGAGACAATAAAACATTCAATCTACGTTCAAATTGTTTAAAAAGAAAAAGATGGAATATCTAAAAAGAAAAAAAAGTTATCTTTAGGATCAGTGTAACGATCGGTGTCAGCACACAGAGAGAATCTGATTATTGGTGATCTGCAGTATCACCAAGAATACAGATATATACCCGATTATTGATGATCTGCAGAATCACCGATAATCCAAGTATAACTAACCTCTGTACACCTATATAGTGTGAGTGTTTGGTGCAACAGTAATGACGTTGAGTAAGACCACCCGAGGAGCAGGTGGTCTTTGGCAGTATGGGCGATACTGCCTTCTGAGAAGTGCAAAAACCTTCCAGCAGCCTGAGACCTCCAAAGGGGTGGAGTCCCAGGCTGAAAGTAGGAAAGACCTGTGGGTGAGTGACACCTGAAAGGTGGATGTCACTAGCAGGTCTGGAGACTATCTCTTAAGGAGAGAGATAGCTCTCAAGGTCGGGCAAGCCAGGTCGGCAACACACGGACAGACAAGGTACAGAGACAGAAGGCTGATTCGGTATCCAAAGGCAGGCAGGGTTGGCAACAGATAATCAGATATGAGTAGGTACCGAATCAGAAAGCAAAGGGATAGTCAGAAAAGCAGTAGGTCATAACAGATATCAAACAATGCCTAGTCTTGGGTGTGAGGTCCGTGGTCTCTAGACCCTGGAACTAGTCTGAAGTATAACAGAATGATAACACAAAGTCCCTAATCTTGGGTGTGAGGTCCGTGGTCTCTACACCCTGGAACTAGTCCGAAGTATAACACAATGATAAACAGAAGTAATCTGGCTCAGTGTAAATTCCCAGGTCCTCCTGGTTCTAACACACTGTAGGATCTGACTAAGGTCTGAGTGCTTCCACGTAAGTGTTCGCAACGGCAGACAACTTGAGACTAACCAGCAATAGGTATATATAGAGCGGAGCTCTCCGGCGCCACCCACCGCTGATCAACCAATGGCCACTAGTTCTGGGATCAGCTGACCAACCTGGTCAGCTGATCCCTCCTCGTTTGGCATAAAGGTTCTGCCTCTCAGCGCGCACACGCGTATTCCTCAGTCTGTGTGCACTAACAGGCCCAGCCACCTCAGACGCACGCTGCTGTATGCAAACCGCCGCGCTGGACGTGGAATCAGCCGCCTCGCCGCCAGTCCGCGCGGCGGCTTTTCCGCGTTCCATTACAATCAGAAGGATAAATACAACTGTTTATCTCATCAGTTTATTTTCACCTCGGGTTTACTTTAAACCTTATAGGAGGACTCAGGCCTTTACAAAAGTGCTGTACAGCGTATCATACAGTGATAAGTTGAAGGGATTGACTGTTAAGAGCACCATATATCCCACAGGTGATCGTATTTTTGGATGTGTGGATCCCACCCTTTCCTTCCATTCCATCACTAATGGGGTGTCCCCCGAACAAGGAGGGCTACAAAGAGGGTTTACAAAAAAAATGTATCCACTGATGATATCTCCATCAAGGAGGTTCAACAAACATATTGATAGGCAAATGGTGGTGTAGCATTGACTCCCAACACCTTTCAGTACAGATCATTCATCAGTGTCCTACCCCTGAAATAGATACTTATTCATTCATGTACTTTATTGGACAACGTCAACAAAACATTTCTGAAGGCAGGTCTTTTAAAAAATTTTAATGGTTATTTTGTTACAAGCTGGACACACTAAATGGAACTCGACCAAGTCAGATGCTTTTATGCCATCTTGGCTAAGAATCTAGAAATTTACCATTGATGCAAAGTGGTTTCCTCTATTTACATGATCTTGATAAGAGGTGGCTTAAGAATGTGTTTGTGATAAATAAATATTGCTCTTTGGGCCCGGTTTCCGCTAGTCGTGGTGCAATCATGGCATCGCACTGTATCCAAACTGCAGCTGATGTAAGTCAATGGAATGGTTTCCATTGACTCAAAATTACGTTCACGATACGATGGGACGCAAGTAAAATTATGGATAGCATGCTGCAGTTTTCCGCAGCACAAATCAGATTCCCATAGCGGTAGTACTGATCCGCATTGCATGGCGACCAAAAGTACCCACGGGTGTATGCAATGCCATGCGATGCGATGATTGCACTGCACCACGACTAGTGGAAATGGGCCCTTAGTGTTCCTCATACAACACTCTCTTGTACTTAGACAAAATGCCAAGAAATTATCAGGAATATTGTGAACTATTCACATTTAGAAAGTACACACAGAGCTCAATAATATGTAATTTCCCCAGAGAAAAGCAGTGAAGTAAAAGGAGCATTAACTATTTAAGGACCAAGCTAATTGAAATCTACACCCTGTTTTGGTGGGCTCCTGGCTCTGCAGGGTGTAGATTTCAATTAACCGACGCTGCGCGCATTTGCCGTTTCCGTTGCTCCCCACCTATCGCGCCGCTCTCTATGACGGCAGAGCCATGTGAGTCGGTCAGGAGCCGATTTCATTGGCTCCTGGCCCTGTCTTTCAATGTAAGCCGCTCCCATTGGCTTACATTGATAGACACGGTCAGGAGCCAATGAAAGCGGCTCCTGACCGGCTCACATGACTCTGCCATCATAGAGACAGCAGAGTCTATGTCCTGGGGGTCCTGGCGAGCAGCGATGACGGCGGTTGAGGCTGGTATGTGTGGTCGATTCGTCGTTCTGGTACCAACGGTCTCTGGTCCTTAACGGGGCAGAGACCGCTGGTACTTAAGTGGTTAAGCAAAATTATGAAGCAGGGCCTGTATACATAAATAAAGGACACCTAAACTGAGAGAGGGATATAAAGGCTGCAATATTCATTTCCTTTTATACAATACCAGTTGCCTGGCTATCCTGCTGATCCTTTCATGCATCAGTAGTGTCTGAATCATACACCTGAAATAAGTATGCAGCTATTCTGGGCAGATTTCTATCAGAAATATCTGATCTGCATGCTTGTCCACGGTCTATGGCTAGAAAAAAAAAGAAAAAGAAAAAAAAAAACTGCGCTTTAAAAATGCATTTGGCTCATTTCAGAGCATTTAACAATTCTAAATCAGTGATTCATATAGTCCATTTTACTAGCAGTTTATTAACCTCTGTGCTGGGATTTGCTCCATTTTAACACAGCAATCCATCACTGATATGATAGCTCCTGGACTGGCCAGCAGAGGAATATCTACGCATGAGGAGTTTGTGACGTTGAGTGGGAGAAATGAGTATTGCTGAACAAGGAACATTATGGCAATGTACAGCACAGTCAGCTATTTCCACGCAGCAGTTAGGTTATGGAAAATCACAGCTACAAAACCAGATCAGACAACATAATATACAGCAGTGCTAGAAAAATGTACAGAAAAAGAAAAATAACAGGATAACATGCTTTCATTTCATTAACTATTAATATAGATTCCAAACCAAGCATGTCTATTATTAAAGGACATTAATTACTAGTTCTATAATGCCCTTTGCTCTTCTGCAGTTTAAATGCTTAAAACGGTTTTACATAAATCACACAGATCTCAAATAATTCAAAGAAAGAACCATTGGAGGTCATAAAAGTTTTCAGAAGTAGAAGCACCATCATGGATTAGTAGTTATGTTTCCTAACAGTGGAGAGAGCACTCCAATTGTGCAGTAAACTTTTTGTTATAAAATAGACAATATAATTACACTTACAATAAAGTGGTATAAATCGTTTGCATCTAGAGAAGTGCTCCAACCGTATGACAGAAAAAAAAGCACTATACAATATGCTTTTAAAACACAATATTAAACACAATAAAGAACAATGTACGGTATCTCCAATTGAAGTTGCAGAACTAGTTCCCATATGCATGTGCTTTCAGCAGTTCCAGGTGAACCTGAATGCAGCACTTGACCAATACACAACAAGTATATACAAGTGGATAGTCTACACGCAGGGCTGTGTAGTCTGAGCCATTTTGAGTACCTGGAGTTGGTGGTTTCATAATCTGAGTCGGCTGATTTTTGGTACTTTTTCACCAACTTTTTGCTCGTTTTTCTAGGAAAAATTATTTTAGGCCTTGTTCACATTGCGTTCCACTCGCGTTAGCGTTTGAGTTGGGCTAGTTTTGAAGCGATTTATTTTTATTTTATTCTCGACGCTTGGGTGGGCGTTGCGTTTTTGGGAAAATCGCTTTTCTAAGCGCTTTTCCTGAGCGTTTTTTTTTATTCAGTCCCTGACGCAAGTCAGGAATTGAACTCTTTGACCCGGAAAATAATAAATACAATGTATTTATTCTTAAAAACGCGAACACAATCGCTGCAAAAGCGATTTTGTGAGCGTTTGTGTTTTTCCTACACCTTCCATTGAGGCAAAATCCCCCAAAAATAGTACAGGCACCGCTTTGCTGAACGCACAGCGCATGAACCCGCCTGATACGAACCTTCTCATAGAGATTCATTGCACAAGTGTTTTATGAGTGATTTTAAGATTAACCTGCGCTTGAAAAAAGGCCAAAAACGCCCCTAGTGTGAACGAGCCCTCAATGAGAAGATAAGTTATCTCCTAGGAGAAAACTCAGAAGAAAAAAGTGAATTGCATATGGGCCCAGGTGGCCAAATGAACAGACAACTGATATAAATGTACTCTGCCATAGTGGCGGTGAGAAGGTTATTAGATCTAATCACTGCTGTGATCTGACTAACAAATACAAGTATGTAAAAAAATAATACATAATCGATGTCAGGCAGAAAGCAACTCCTTACTACATCTACATGTATGCCCAGGATTATACTTATAGAGAGGCAGTACAATGTAAGTAGGTAAGGGACATATGTAAGCTGTGAGATGTGGAGAATGTGAAGCCAGGCACTTGATGTGAAGGGATTTATGTCATTCAGAATGAGAGACTTCCTAGTCTAATCACCTTCCTCTACCAACATAACATTTATTTTTAGAAGTGCGCGCAGGACATCGTGACAAGAGAATTGTGAGGAAGGTTAGCTTTGTAATGACAGTTTTGTTTAATGAAGGTGATACATACCAAGAAAGTAGAAAGCAGGAACCTCACTGCTCTGTTCCAAACTATGACAGCTTGTTGATGGAAAAGGACACTGACAAGATATTCTCAGCCTAAGGTAACTGATGCTTCAGCTGAAAACATCCTATATGTAAAAATAGAAATCACAGATGGCCAGCAAAATACTGAGATTTCGGCAAAAATAATGGTGTTTTTTCTGGAGATCAGCTGGTTACCATATTTACAGTAGTAATGATCAGCATAAATGATTGCCACTTTGCTGATAAATAGTAGTGTAGTGCATTGATGGTCAATGAGAGGTTAATTTTTACTAAAAACTTTTACATGTAAAAACTTTACAGTAGGATAAAACTCAAATTTGATATATGGTCTAAAGCAGTGGTCTTCAAACTAAGGCCCGCGGGCCGAATGCGGCCCCCTGAAGCTTTTTTACCAGCCCCCCCACACACAAAACGTATTACTTATAGATGTGGTCTTCTGCATCTTTAAATATTGGTGGCCCACATATAGAACAGCAGTTCTGGCACCACCCTTCCACGGGGAAGCCAGAAAGCAGTCATTTGCTGGCTTCCGGGTTATTGGGTGGTGGGGACGACTTGTAGCAAGCATAATCACATATATTTTGGTCAGTGCTGTGCAGGAATGTTATGGTTCCCTTGAGAAGGGGAAATGGAGGGTTGCACTGCATAAGTTTCTACAGAGATTGTGTGTATGGGTGAGATTGTGCTGCAGGCCATTGGGTGACATTATGCTGCACATGCTATGTTGGAGGGCATACTACCTGCACATGAGGTTGACAGATTTCTGTTATAACTACACTGAAACCCTGTCTTCTATATTATTTTTAGTCAACTATGATGATTCAAATAAGCCTGATATGTATGCATTTCAAGAATTAGTGTCAGTTATATGCTAGCTAGAGTTATTCCTTAAACAAGTGCAAATAGCAAAATCTTCAGAATATATTTGAAACTAGGCTAAGGGAAATAGTTTTTACTTTTATGGAGACTTGGATAACAGTTTCAGACAGACCAAGGTTGACATGTCTTTCTTTGTTTTGGAAACAATATCTTATTTTGAAATTAGTGACGACAGCAAACATCATGTTATGGTTATGGTAGTTCATAGTGACTTTTATAAAATGTCAGATAGATCAAGCATTTTTAATCATAAGCTTAATACATATTACACTGCCATCTGGCGGTTTTTGTAATCTTTTATAATTTTATAAAATTAATAATTTTTTCATAAAAAAAAAATTATAGAATGAAATTAGTTAGCTGATCAGTATACACAAGATTTGATTACTCTTTAAGGATAGTATAGTGTTTAAATAAGTATTCATTTACTGTAAGTCTGAATACTGTTGGTTACAGGCCTATGTATTTTGGTGGGCCAAGATGGCGGACAGCATTTCAGAAAGAAATGGGCATACCTCAGGCCAATTAAGACACAGATGTCATAATAAGCAAACACAGCATGGAACATAAAAACAAGGAACACCAAGAGCCCCAATAGTGTAATATGTACTGGTAAATGGTTACTAGATAGAGTAAATATTAATACTCACAAACCAGGGTTACCATTAGGCAATCACTGTAAAGGCAGGTGGGGAGATTTTCCTGACCCCACTCAGCAATAAGAAGTCGCTCTCTGTAGATGAGAAAAAGGGGGTTCAACCCTCCACCCAGGGTGGACTCAATATTATGCAGGAGAACAGCGGCGCCAAAAGGATAAAAGGAAGCTAAATGAGCTTAAAAACCAAATTATTGGTAAATAGAGGAGGTAGTGGTGGACTTACCTCCTCCAAGTAGACACACAACGACTGTAGTAAAGACAGTCAATATATTTTATTTATGTGAGTCACAGAGGTGCCTGGCTCTTCTACTGACCACATATGCTATTGCTCCGTTGTGATTGCCTGATGAAGCGGGTTCAAATCTGCGAAATGCGTTGCATATTTGGAGTTCATAAATAAAATATATTGACTGTCTTTACTACAGTCATTGTGTGTCTACTTGGAGGAGGTAAGTCCACCACTACCTCCTCTATTTACCAAGAATTTGGTTTTTAAGCTAATTTAGCTTCCTTTTATCCTTTTGGCGCCTCTGTTCTCCGGCATAGCATGGAACATAGATATGGGAAATGTTTTTAATTCTGGAGACCAATGCTACGTACACACATGCGACAACGATCGTTCGTTAAGAACGACGAACGAACTTTTAATTGATGAAAGAACGACCTAAGTAAAGATAGTTTTAAAATGTGTGTAACGATCTGATCGTTAGAACGAACGTTACATCACAGAAAGCAACTATTGCGCCTGCGCATAAAAATGAGAAGTTCCATGGAGAAATAGTGAAATGCGCATGTCAAGCCTAGTACGAACGATCGTTTCCAACGATGTACTACTTTTGCAAACGATCGTCGTTGGTTAAAATCCGCCGAGACAGAACTTTCTTTTGTAGCGATTTGGCTCGTTCGTCGTTTGCCTTAATAGTCGGTGGTTCGTTTTTTGTAACGATCGTCGTTGGTAAAGATCGGGGAACGATCGTTACAAACGACTATAGTCGCATGTGTGTACGCACCTTAAGTGTCTCATGACATTTCTCTAATCGGGAGGTCATGATGTAGTCAAGATGTCTACCTGTGTGTGTACCCAATTAATTACGATATCGCCCTCATTAAATGTCAGACGTTGTGCATAAGATACGTTGAATGACGCACACAACATTCCAAGATATGGAAAATACGTCAGTGGGAAATTCCGATTTTTCAGCAATTTTGAAAATTGGGTATAAAAAGGGAGGTAGACAGAGCATGATAGTAGGCTGACAGTACTCGAAGCGGACATGGCGACAGCACGGGCAGACCTCACTAAGCTACAAGCAGCATACTCACAACAGCAAGCGATGAATACCCACTTTCGGGTGGGTCTGGAGGATCTACAAAATAGGAGTAGACGAAACAACATTAGGCTCCGAGGTCTACCCGAAACCGTAACCTCACAACAACTACTATCCACAGTCACCGCCATCTTTAACGGCCTTCTGGAAACCCGGCAGACGAGGCAATAAAGATAGATAGAATACACCGCTCACTCAAAGCCATGCCGAAGGAGGGAGAGCTACCCCGTGACATAATCTGCAGATTACATTATTTTGGAGTAAAAGAATGTATTATGAAAGCGGCAAGGAATCGGATGGCAATTCACCACGAGGGCTGCCCTCTTACCTTCTTCCAGGACTTGGCACCGAGCACCCTAGCCCAAAGAAGAGCCCTACAACCGCTTCTAAAGATGATACATGAAAATGAGGCCTCATATCATTGGGGGTTTCCCTTTCAGCTGGTCGTCATGAAGGGGGCTCGATCCTTTGTCCTGAAGAATCCGACAGAGTTACCCGAGCTGTTTCGCACCCTGGATCTTCCTATCACAGAGGTCCCAGAATGGATTCCAGACCAACTTGCCTTAGGCATCCCACAGCGTCAAAAAAGGCAGAGACAGAACCGGAGAAAATCGCAGGAAGAAGCATAAGCCTGAGTTCTTGAAAGACTTCCTCGTCAGCTGGACCCAGATAAGTTACTGTTCTTTATATATGTTACGGCCAGAACCCGAAGTTTGGCCACTTCTAGTTCTGGCCGGCCACTTCGGGTTCTGGCCAGCCAATTTGCGAAGTGGCCGCTGCGCTGCGGCCAATGTTAGAAATGGATTGTTTACTCTGATATTAATGTATCTTCTGGCCGCAGCGCAGCGGCCAAACGTATTAATTTGTTGCAATTAAGCCGGCGGCAATGTAACAATTCAAGCCGCCGGCTTTTTATCTGCCTCTCTCTCCTTCTCCCCCCCCCCCGCCTCTCTCTCCTCCCCCCGCCTCTCTCGCTCTCCTATGGGCAGCCGGGCGGGGACACGAGTATCCCCCCGGAGTCGTTCGTTGCGGCAGGGAAGCCTGCCGTTCTTGCAGAGCGGGTGCTGGCAGAAGCAATGTCTGCAGCCTCCCCGCTCTGCTGCCCCTGCTGCGACGAACGACTCTGGGGGACTCGCGTGTCCCCCACCGGCTGGCCATAAGAGGAGAGAGAGAGAGAGGCAGATAAAAAGCCGGCGGCTTGAATTGTTACATTGCCGCCGGCTTAATTGCAACAAATTAATACGTTTGGCCGCTGCGCTGCGGCCAGAAGATACATTAATATCAGAGTAAACAATCCATGTCTAACATTGGCCGCAGCGCAGCGGCCACTTCGCAAATTGGCCGGCCAGAACCCGAAGTGGCCGGCCAGAACTAGAAGTGGCCAAACTTCGGGTTCTGGCCGTAACATATATATATAACGTCTTGGCTACGCTGTTGTTCGAGCCTGGTTCCTCCCAGGCCCCCTGGTCAACGGGCACTACGTACCCATATACGCTTGACATATTCATCTGAGGCGGTTACCATGATAGAAGACCCCCAATCGGTGATAAAACGCATGGTAGCCGCATGAACATGAGGACCAGGATCTAACACCTATACAAACATCTTGGGGGGGGGGGGGGGGGAGGGGGGGGAACTCACCTAAGGAATCCTCAGAGTGCAGGCTATGAAGCGTACCTTGGGTGCAATATAGAATAGCGAGAGGCAATACGCATAAGGAGGGGAACTAGTGCAGGTGGGGCGGGCTAGGGATTGCCGGCCGTCTGCGGTTGTAAAGAAAAGGCTCCGTTTATATAGCAGGAGCCGCCAAGACTCATCCAGCGAATATAAACCTCGTATAAAGCCCAAATGTATGCAATGCATATTGGAACATCTAACGTGCGATTGGAACAGCAGTACATTAGCAACAAAATGATTGCCTAAAGGGACATACCAAGATACAAAGATCGATAGTTTGCTGAAGAGAGGGAGATTCTTGTAAATGATTGATTATATTTTTGTGTGTCGCTTCTCTTCAATGTATATATGTATGATCTGGGGCGATTTTGGTGTGGTGTGCATGGGCGATCTGAGACACAGAGAGGCGGATTACGCGAGGATCCCTATAGCGAACTCAAAGCAACCTCCTATTATTGGGGTGGTCACGTAGTTTTGGACACTAGATGAGTGAGAATATCTCTAAAACGATAACATAAGCATTCCTATTTAAGACCTGATCGCATTCTACCTATGCTGGTAATATTGGGTTCCGTGTGATAGATGTCTCCGGTGGGGGAGGGTCGCGGATGCACACCGCACTCTGGATGTAATCTAAAGTAGTTTGGGGTGTTACAAAGAGATAAGGGTGGGCCTAGCTGGAGAGGAGGTCTAAAAGGGGTATAACACCAGTGACAAGATAATGTTCATAGTGGAGCGGGGGAGCTGACTTGGGATGTGGCCTACCATGGTCCCTTCTCTCCCACATAGGTCAGTCCTAGTGACTATGAGTTACTGCATTGTGTTAACCTTGAGGTTCAGTTCACAGCCTAAGCTGTGTACTAATTTATTCAATAGACATAATCCTTTATGTATAGTTCAAATTAAGTTTGAGTTTAATCGTAGTAGTTGGTCCATGGAAGCTCCAAATCTTAAAGCCAATGTGAAGGTACATGAATGGCACAAGTAAAAATATTATCTATCAACACTAAGGGGCTAAACATACCAGAAAAGCGCACAGCGCTGCTAAACGATATCTGGAAACAAAGAGCCGCAATAGTTCTCCTGCAGGAGACACACTTTAAAGGAAATGATATCCCTCGGCTAACAAATAGGCGATTCCCCCAAATATACACAAGCAACTCATCTGACTCTAAAACAAAAGGGGTGGCGATTCTATTAAGCAATAATTTATCTATAGAGGACGTGGAGGTGAAGAGAGACGACCAGGGCAGATTCGTTATCATTAAGGGACTGATCCAAGGACGTAAATATACCATAAGCTCCATCTATGCCCCAAACATTGAGCAACTGGCATTTTTATTACATTTCCTAGATGTCCTAGACACTTTTGCGGAAGGTAATATCATAATAGGGGGAGACCTCAATGTAACTCTAAATCCTGAATCCGACTCATCTTGTGGCAAGTCGAGTCTCCCCTTTTCCAAACTGAATAAAATTAAAAAGGCACTCCAAGATAGGCAACTTGTAGATGTGTGGAGGCTGCTCTACCCGACTACTAAAGATTATACATTTTACTCAAACGTCCACAATTCTTACTCTAGAATAGACGTTATTCTAATTTCGCATAATCTTCTATCGGAGACGGTCACGGCTGGTATTGGTATCATTTCCTACTCTGATCACGCCCCGGTTACACTGGAGTTGAATTGTAAACATAAAACACAGCTGCCATTCAACTGGAGATTTAACTCCTCTATGCTATCCGCCAAAGAAAATGTAAACAAAATAGAAGCGGAAATTGAGTCATACTTCCAGCTGAATGCCACTGGGGATATCCCCGCCACGACCATATGGGAGGCCCATAAATGTGTCCTAAGGGGCTTTCTGATCCAACTGGGTTCAAGGCTAAAAAAAGAGAGAGAAAAAGATCTTAATAACCTAATACAAGAAGTATACAGACTGGAAGAAAGTCATAAGAGAAAAAGAGCACCACAGACATTAGAAAAATTACAAAAGGCTAGAGAGGGGATAAAAAATATAATGAAAGATAAAATGTTAAGAGCAGCATTTCGCTGCCAATCTACATTTTATATGTCCGGTAATAAATCAGGCAAATTATTGGCCCGGGCTTTAAAACAACAGCAACAACGAAGCTATATACCACATGTGATAGACTCCCACGCGCAAAAACACATCCGCAGCGAATCTATTGCCAACACTTTCAAAACGTTCTATCATAAGTTATACAATCTGCTCTCAGGACAGGAGAATGATCATACCATAGACATAAGGGACGTCATGAGAGATTACATTACAGATGCAGGAATGCCAAAGCTGCAACCTGAAATGATCCAGTCATTAGAAGAAGACATCTCCCTATTAGAAATTGCACAGGTCATAGCGCAGATTAAAGTGGGGAAGGCTCCGGGGCCAGATGGCCTGCCGATAGAATACTATAAGCAGTTTAAGCACCTCCTGATCCCTCATATGTGCACTGCTTTCAACAATATATTGGATACGGATAAACAAGAAACTTTCCCAGTTCAGACACTGGAATCTCACATATCGGTAATCCATAAACCAGGAAAGGATCCTGCAGCTTGCGCCAGTTATAGACCTATCTCCCTGCTAAATCTTGACCTAAAAATTTTCTCAAAGATCATGGCCAATAGGCTGGCCGAATGGATGGGTCATCTGGTTCATTGGGACCAGGTGGGATTCATCCCTAAAAGAGAGGGCAGGGACAACACCATAAAAACCCTGAATATAATCCAGTCTGCCCGGCGAAACAACATTCCCCTGATGCTACTTTCTACTGATGCTGAAAAAGCGTTTGACCGGGTAGACTGGACATGGATGTTTGAAGTGCTAAGACATATAGGGCTTGGGGAAAAAATGATGAATGGCGTTCGGGCCCTCTATTCCAGACCAACGGCGCGGGTAAGGGTCAACGGGCTCCTGTCCGAAGCTCTGCACATTTCCAACGGAACAAGACAGGGATGCCCGTTCTCCCCCCTAGTATTCGCCCTGGCCTTGGAGCCTTTCCTGTGTAAAATTCGAGGGAATGTAGATGTCTCTGGTTTCTCCATGGCAGGACAAACTTATAAAATCGCCGCATACGCAGACGATCTGCTGTTTTATATCTCCAATCCCATAGTCACGCTCCCAAACCTGTTAAAGGAATTTGAGACCTTTAGTAAGCTGGCCCTCTTTAAAATAAATTTGGATAAATGTGAGGCCCTAAATATATCCCTACCAAATGATGTACAAGACTCTCTCACTGCTAGTTTCCCTTTCAAATGGAACAAAGAATATATAACATACCTGGGTACGAAAATCACACAGAAATTAGAAGATATATTTAGCAAAAACTTCCCGCCTTTATTAGATAACTTGATCTCTGACCTGAAAAAGTGGGACAAAGCGCAGTTTTCTTGGATGGGTAGGATAGCAATTCTCAAAATGAACCTTATGCCAAGACTACTCTACTTATTTCAAACTCTCCCTATCTCTATACCTACCGCATTTTTGAGGAAAGTGCAAAAGATCTTCAATACATACATCTGGAAAGGCAAACCACCAAGGATAAGTAGAAGCGTGTTATTTAAACCTAAATACGCTGGGGGACTAGCACTCCCAGACGTTCAGAAATACTATCAAGCTGCAGTAATCACTAGGATGGTAGACTGGCACAAACATGGCCAGCTTAAACAGTGGGTGGGGGTCGAGCAGTCTCTAACATCTTTCCCTCTGGTAGATCTGCCTTGGTCGTCTTATAATCCGTCTCCTCTCTGGTCATCCTCAAGTCTAGTGCAAACCACTCTTAAAGTGTTCTCGAAAATAAGAGACTCTCCTAGCTTCTCACCCTGGCCGTCTCCATTAATCCCGATTATAAACAATCCAGAATTCCCAAGCGGCTGCTCCCTTACTTCTCTTAAATTATGGAGGCGCAACACACCGCTGAGGGCTAGAGACTTCTGTACTACGGAGGAGTGGCACTCATTGGAGACACTACGAGCCAAAATTGGTGAGCCTGGGCTCGACTGGTGGGTATACACCCAGTGCAGACATTTGCTGCGCTCGGTGGGTATGCGCCCCTCGGGACTACGGGACCCAACAGAGTTCGAGAAACTGTGCCAGACCGCCGGGCCCTTAGAAAAGACGCTGTCCTTAATGTACTCAATGCTCATACCACAGGAAGTGGCTAATCTGCCATTCTTTGAGGCTTGGGAGAGAGAACTGGGCATTACATTATCCGAATCCCAAAGATCAAAAATGTGCATATATGTCCACAAAACGTCCACTGCATCTCGCATGCAGGAAATTAACTACAAAGTATTGGCACGATGGTACTATACTCCATCTAAATTGGCAAAAATCTTCCCAGACAGAGATCCTCTCTGCTGGAGATGTAAAGTAACTGAGGGATCTCTGCTCCATATTTTTTGGGGATGCTCAGCTCTTTCTCAGTTATGGAGTACAGTGGAGAAGTGGATCAAAGAAATGACTAATAGACCCCTGACGTTTGATCCCCAAACATATCTGCTCCATCTAAATACATGGAGCATGAGAGCATATAAGGGCTCGGTGGTACGACACATACTCAATGCTACAAAGAATGTAATTGTAAGAAGATGGGGGACGACAGACTTGCCCACAATTCGTGAGCTAGTGAAGGAGATGGATAAAATATATGATCTGGAACGAATGGTCTATACGATACAGGGGAGGGAAGAGAAATTCTCCAAAATGTGGAGTATATGGATGGTCCTTAGACATTCAGAAGAATTTGTACAAACATTAGATTGAATGCCGTTGATCTTTTAGGCCCCCACAGGTGTTGAACTAAAAGTGTAAGAACAATATCAGAGTACAGTGCCCATTCTTGAGGTTAACCTGGAAGCCATGGACCTAGTTAGTTCGTTGTGTTTATGTTTACTTTTATACTGAAGCTAAAGTTAATGATACTACTGATAAAATCTTTGAGCATCACTCTCCATAAGAATGCAGGCCATGAAGTGGATAGAGTAGACAGCCAAATACTACTTTTTACGATATTAGCTAGACAATTTCTCTCGGAACTGTTATTGGTAGTCTTATCAATCTATGGTCTGTAACTGTATAGGCAAGTGCAGGAGCTGTGATAGGTGCTAGACTGATTTTTCCGTTAGGTACAATGTAATATTATCATATGAGAAAGTTGCACATTATATTTTCTGCTGTATGATGTCTCAAAGCTTCAATAAAAGTATTTGAAAAAAAAAAAAGGGAGGTAGGATGGGCAGTTTTTACACATCTCGACAACAGCTACCTTGGGGTGAGACCTTCTACATAATTGAGGAGAGGTATGCCTTATTGATATTATATCCTGGTGATTCTTAGCATTGAATATTTCCCTGAGCCTATTAAGCATTGAAAGTTAGCATTTTTTATTAGCATCATTTTTGAACATTGTATTCTCAGCAACTACTAAAGGTAGGCAGAAATAGTTCAACGTTAACCAACTTTAGATCGACAATTTAATATCTGCAAGATAAAGTTTACTTCATGGAACTTTGAACTCTGAACATCTTTAAGATTTATATTTTTCTGCTGTAAATATAAAAATCCAAACTGAGTGCTTTGAGATTATTCCAACAATGTGTTGGAGGGCATACTATGGCATAATATCTGTACTTGCTGAGTTGGGGGCATAACATCTGCTCTGGTTAAATGGGAGACATGAGAGCTGCCCATGTTAATAGGCGCTGTCTACAATACCTAGGCTCAATGTTATGTTTTTCTACATCTTTTCATGTATACTCCGGCCCCCCGCAGTCTGAAGTATGTTGACACGGCACTTGACCGAAAACGTTTTGGGGACTCCTGGTCTAAAGCATTAAACACAGCATAAAATTAATAGTAAAAACATATGACTGGTTTCCAAGTTACTGAAAGGGTGAGGGTAAACTTTTCTGACAATCCTTGCGGGCCACATGCCTCCCGCATTCCTATTTGCTTCCCTAACGCCCCACAGACTTTAAAGGAGAACTGTAGTGAGAGGTATATAGAGGCTGCAATATTGATTTCCTTTTAAGCAATACCAGTTGCCTGGCAGCCCTGCTGATCTTCTGTCTCTAATACTTTTAGCCACAGACCCTGAACAAGCATGCAGCAGCTCAGGTGTTTGACATTTTTGTCAGATCTGACAAGATTAGCTGCATGCTTGTTTCTGGTGTGATTCTGTAGTCAGATAGCTCAGCAGGGCTGCCAAGGAAATCCATATATCTCTCACTACAGTTCTCCTTTAACTCAGCCAATTGCATATTCCAGCAGCGATCGCCATGGTAATTGCAGAGACATGTGACACCACGTTGGTACCCAATGATGGAGGTCATATGATGCAACTGTCGCTAAGGACATGTGAGAATGGGTGAGTTAGGTTTCAAATTACACACAGCACATACATTTTCGGGGGCTGGGGGGCTTGGGGGGGGGGGGGAAGTTGAGTGGAGAGGACATGAGGGGAGAGGAATCTGGACTTCTATTAGAGGGCCATATTCAGAACACACACCGGCCAGATACAGTCCACCGGTCATAGTTTGCATTCATGCAAAAACAATGCCAGAAAATTTGGGTACGGGGTGAAGCCAAAAAAAAGGCTCACCCTGCTCCTGCTAAAGTCTCGGTGGCGTTAATTACTACAGTATTCCCCCTCCAGGCCTCCTTGAAACTCAGGGGGTAAGATGTAATTCAGCTGCCAGCCACTGCTGATGCCCAAAATACGCTGTTTTTAAAGTAATTTGGGACATGTCTTGACCGCCGCCCATAATACTGTCCGAACGCCACTATAGCCATAAATCACATTACAACCTATGGTGGCGCATGGTGCACCCAAGTTACCACATGCTGAAGTGTACTAAGGTGTGTAAACAATGCAGAAAAGTTTCTGCTGTATCTAGGGGAGGAGAAGCAAAGAACTGTACCCCTTTATTTGCGCAATAATAACTTAATTACAAACTGATCAAAAATGTTGTCCTGCAGCCCACAATGTTATCTATTAGCTTCAATGTACTGTAAATAAGCCTTCACATGACATCAGACCAGTGCTATACTATTTCAGATTTATTTTTTTCTTTTAAATGTTTTAGAGCAAAAACGTAATTTGAGTTTTACCCCACTTTAATGCAAATTCAATGCATTAAATACTATGGATTGTAGGGAGAAAACCCTTCAATTCAGGTGGCGGTGATAGCCGGACGCTGAATTACACCACCAGAGGACAGGCTAGGTAATCTGTAAGGAAATAGATTTGTTATATTCCCCTACTTTGCCTATTGCAAGGAGATCCATCTCTTGTCATCTTCCCTGCTTCCAGATTAACAAAGCTGCAACTATATGTGTGCGGGTTCCCAAACCAGTTCTCAAGGCACACTCAACAGTGCATGTTTTGTGGAAACCCACAAGGGTACTCAATCAGCACTGCTGAGGTGCCATTTACCCCACCTGCAAATATGCGCAGTTTCCTGCAAAATGTACTAGCTGGTGAGTTTTGAGGACAGGGTTGAGAGACACTTCATTAGAGGATTGCTGCCTGCCACTACCAACAGTAAAACAACTCTATGTCTGTGTACAAATTGCATATCCTTCATAATTGACCGCAATGGGCATAGATGACCTGATGGGAGGCGTCTCAGAGACAGGAGGCCACAGAGTATGATGAAATATAGGAGTACTGTTGTTGTGTGCATCTCCTTCCCTCTTGCAGCATGTACTTCCCATCTCATTTGCAGCCACAGCTGCCTTTGTTATTTGCAAAGCATTGCAGGATATGCAGCAGTAGTCACATGAATCCATGGGCTTGAGTCACTAAAACAAATAGCATGCCTTATCAAAGTTAGCACGCCTTATCAAAGTTAACACGCCTTAAAGTAGCATAGCAAACGCTACGAGCCCGCAGGGGCTCAGGGCAGGACAAGTGGAGCGCCCGTCATTGCCAATTAGCAGGCATAAGTTTGCTGTGCTACTCTGATAAGGCGTGTTAACTGTGATAAGGCATGCTATTTGTCTTAGTGAATCAAGCCCAATGAGAGGAAGCACTGGAATGGTTTAGGAGGCAGGTAATGCCTGGGCTGGTGAGCTGTATTACTGGGATTTGCCATCAGGGAGACTTTCCTGCCTAATTTCTGTTATTTTGGGGACATGCTGTCTAATTCTTATTTTAAGTTGCACACCTGTCTAATCAATATTTGTAGAACATGTTACAGCCTAATTTTTTTTATTGGAGTGGGGGGGAGGGAGCAATCTGCCTCAGTGGCAGGATAGTGTACTGGTTCTTCCTGTTCAGCAAGCCAGCACCTACTTGCACTCCCTAAAGGGGCCTAGACACCTAACAATTTTTCCGCCAATATACAGCAGATTCGATCACTGTGATCGAATCTGCTGTGAAATCGTCGCGCAAACGCTGACAAAACGATGGATTTCTGTCCGAAATCAATCATTCCCATCGATCCGTCCGTGCGGAAGATTTTTCTCGATCACCGGCGGGCCAGGAGTGCGTCGATAGCGGTGTTCAAATGCCGACGACCGACGCAATACAGCGGAGATACATTAACTGTTTCGGCTGGCGCAACTCTTCCGGTCTCCGCTGTCTTCTTCTCTGCTCAATGAAGCAAGCCAGCCGGACCGGAGACCAGCACGGAGAAGAAGACAGCGGAGACCGGGGGAGTCGCGCCAGCCAGATCAGGTAATGAATAGCTGGCGGGCAGGCGGCGGCAACTCCACAGATTGTGATCGGTTTCATGCTGAAATCGATTCACAATCTGTTTGCAGTGCAGGCAGCCATATGATCCCTCTCTGATCAGATTCGATCAGAGAGGGATCTATCTGTTGGTCAAATCTGATGGCGAATCGACCAGTGTATGGCTACCTTAATGCCGGCATACATGCAAAACCAGAGCATGGTGCACCCAAATTTCCCAGCACCGTTTGGTGCAGTTTCAGGTCTACTGAGCCCTTAGTGGCTGCAGCTCTTAAAGAGGAACTCCAGTGAAAATAATGTAGTAAAAAAGTGCTTCATTTTTTACCATAATTATATATAAATGATTCAGTCCGTGTTTGCTCATTGTAAAATCTTTCCTCTCCCCAATTTACATTCTGACATTTATTACATGGTGACATTTTTACTGTGGGCAGGTTATGCTCCTAGCTGTTTTGGCTGTTAGAGACAGCTGTAAACAGCCAATTCCTGTCTGTGAACATTGTTACATTGTGGCAGTTTGCCCAGAGTACCGCGGTACTCAGAGCTTCTTGTGGGAGGGGTTTCAGCACAAAATCAGTCATACAGACTGATGGTCTGTTTGTGAAAAGCATTATATTTCTCATGTAAAAGGGGGTATCAGCTACTGATTGGGATAAAGTTCAATTCTAGGTTGGAGTTTCTCTTTAAATGCTTTAAGTCCAACAGGAGAAAAGCGCTATACAAATGTTAGAATTATGAATTATCTGGGCGGCATGAATATACTGACTGGCCCTTCTATGACTAAAACAGACCTATTGCTGCACATCATTCTTACTGGCCAGGCACCACTAGCTTAGACATGCCTACATGAAGTCAGTCAAAGCAAGAGATTTCTGCACTCTTATCTCCCTATCCCTGGGGGCACAGTGCTTTACCAAGATGTTTTTTACCTGGATACACTATGTATACTGAGTCCTATGTTACACACATACAGCCTGTATAACAGTAAGCAGTGTCACAGCCATGTTTTTTGCCGGTGAATTATCAGGGAAAAGAGGCAGCTTTGTCATGGCCTCCCATTTTATTTTTAGCCTTTATCTAGGGACTATATAAAGTAGGACAAATGCATTTTTTTCCGCTATGCTGCTTTCTGGGAAATTACCATAGTACTAAAGCTAATCTGGGCACATATTATGAAGGCCGTATTACTTACGGAGAAGGCAATTCAATCATATGAAGACTATAATGAAACGGAGGTCATCACATCCTGCAGAAGGTAGGATTACATTACGGCACACTGGCTGATCAGAAGTACAGACGTTTCCTTTGTGAAGAAGACCAGACAGACAAAATGTGCTGATCAGCTGGCTTTTTGTTCTGAGCCATCTACAGTCTTTGTTGCGAAAATAATAATTTGATTAAAATAGAACTGTTCTCCCCAGAGATCTCCTGCGCTGCGAAAAGAAGAGTCGCTGATGTTTAGCTGCACTATTCAGGTGTAAAACGCACAATACAACTATAGAATTCAGGTCTTGTGATTAGTGTAAAAACGCACACACAACAATTAGGAGCCTTCTCTGAATGATGAACTGTTATTCTAATAAACTCCGGATGCCTAACAGGTGACTCAGTAAAAATAAAGCATTGTAGAAGGATCTTCTTTACATAATGTGAATAAGGGGGTTATATTTAAATGTAAACATTACAAATTTAAAAGGTAACATTAGAAAGATAAGGAGGCTGTCTGAAGCAAGAATACTATCAAGAACTACAGACTAATTTCAAGGGAGTCCCTCAGAAGCATCACAGTCTGGTGATCAGCATTACATCCCGCAAAAGGGCCTCTTATAAAAGAGTAAGAAGGCAGCTGCCATAGTTCTCGAATGATGGATGTCCTTTCAAGGGTCCCTGTGGTAGGTATAACATGGATTTTGCCTTTTCTGGCTTCAGAGAAGGTAAGCACAGAGGTAGGTTTGTGTTGGATCCACATACCTCTGCACAGTGGCCGTTCCTCTCCTTGTTACCCCTGATCTCTGTTAGGGCTGGACCTGACCAGTGCGATTTTTTAGCATTTAAGGAGCGATTCAAAACACTAGCGATTTCCCTAAATGCTCAGCTAATGTTAATGGAAGGGCCAAATTCAACTGGAGCGATTGCGATTAGCAAAAAAAAAAAAAAAAAAAAAAAAAAAAAAAAAAAAAAAAAAAAATCGCCAGAAAATATTCGAGAAATCACTTACAAATGCTCTTTAACCTCCTTAGCGATAACCCCGTGCGTGACACGGGGTAAGCCGCCGGAGGGTGCCGCTCAGGCACTGCTGGGCCGATTTACATAAATTTTTTTTGCTGGACGCAGCTAGCACTTTGCTAGCTGCGCCAGCACACCGATCGCCGCTATCCGTTGCGGCGCCCCCCCCCCCCGTGCGCTGCCTGGCCAATCAGTGCCAGGCAGCGCCGAGGGGTGGATCGGGACTCCCAATGACGTCCCGACGTCGCTGACGTCATCCCGCCCCGTCGCCATGGCGACAGGGGAAGCCCTCCAGGAAATCCCGTTCTTTGAACGGGATTTCCTGATCGGAGATCGCCGTTCACAGCGGCTATCATGTAGCGAGCCCTGGGCTCGCTACATGATTTAAAAAAAAAAAAAAAAAAACTGCTGCGCTGCCTCCTGGCGGAATTTTTCATACCGCCAGGAGGGTTAAAAACGCTAGCGATTGCAATAGCGATTTGCGGTGGGTTCCAGGCCTAAACGCTCCTTGACAAAAGACTTTTGGCTTAACCTCCTTGCCGGTCTAAAAAATCCGGCAAGGAGGCAGCGCCGCACTTTTTTTTTTCCTTTAAATCATGTAGTGAGCCCAGGGCTCGCTACATGATAGCCGCTAAGCGGCGGCATCCCCCCACCCACTCCGATCGCCTTCGGCGATCAGAGTATGCAGGGAATCCCGTTGAGAACGGGATTTCCTGCAGGGCTTCCCCGGTCGCCATGGCGACCGGGCGGGATGGCGTCACCGACGTCATAGACGTCGTGACGTCAGAGGGAACTCCGATCCGCCCCTTAGCGCTGCCTGGCACTGATTGGCCAGGCTGCGCAGGGGTCTGGGGCGGGGGGGCGGCTCGGCGCGGCGGGTAGCGGCGAATCGGCGGCGAGCGGCGGCGATCGCGACCTACACGCAGCTAGCAAAGTGCTAGCTGCGTGTAGGGAAAAAAATTATGCAAATCGGCCCAGCGGGGCCTGAGATATCCTCCTGCGCAGGTTACCCCGAGCTGAGTTCGGGATAACCGGCAAGGAGGTTAAGTCAAATTTCCAGACAAGAAGAGGCAGGCTTTCTGCAATGTTACCTCCTATTGCCCTCCCATTCCCTCCTCTTTCCCGCCACATTGGGAGAATGGTAGGAGGGAACATTGCTGCAAGCCTGCCTCTTCCAGTCTGAAGGTTTGACTTGAAGGACAAGTAAAGTGAGAGGCATATGGAGGAAGCTGTACTTATTTCCTGTTAACCAGTACCAGTTGCCAGGCAGCCCTGCTGATCTGTTTGGCTGCAGTAGTGTCTGAATCCCACCAGAAAAAAAGCATGCAGATAATCTTGTCAGATCTGACAATGTCAGAAACACCTGATCTGCCGTATGTTTGTTCAGGGTCTATGGCTAAATGTATTCGAGGCAGAGGATCAGCAAGACAGCCAGGCAACTGGTATTGCTTAAGAAGAAAAATATGGCAGCAACCATATACATCTCACTTCAGAATTGTCCTTTAAAAGGAATCCTAAGGTGAGCAAAGCATTTTAAAAACTTTACTTACCTGGGGCTTCTTCCAGCCCCAGAAGGCTCTCAGGATACTTGCTGCAGTTCTGAATTCCTCCAAAGGCCCGCTGTTCACTCTGTACAGATCGCCGATCCAGCCAAGTCGGTGGCTTCTGTGCAGGCGCACACCTCTTGCAATCGCGTTCTGCACATGTGCAGAATGCTCCCAACCATGGTTTGTCAATATGTATGGAGGTGATAGCGGGACACTGGAGGAAGTCAGAATTGCAGTGAGGGACCAGGGAGGCTTCTAGGGGCTGGAAGAAGCCCCAAGTAAGTAAAGCTTAAAGGTGGCCACTAACGGACCAATTCTTAGCAAAAAATCGTTCGAGTGATCAGAAATTCCGATCGTATTGGTTGTAAATAATCTCAGTTGATGGGCACAATCGATAACGAACGATTATAAAAACAATCGTCCGATTGAATTTTCGTCGAACCAAAATTTGGATTTTCTTGTTGGGTGTGATAGATAGGAAGCAATGATTGGTTAGTTGCTGTTGTAGTAAATGATTTTTCGTACGATCAGAATTTCTGATCGCTCTAATGATTTATCACTAAAAATTGGACAGTTAGTGGGCCACCTTTAGTATGCTTTGCTCACCTTGGGATTCCTTTAAGTCAAAAGTCTAATTTTTCAAGAATTGTGAAAACTGGAGGGGGATGAGGAGAGGAACGGACAATGCACAGAGGTATGTGCATCCAACATGAACATAAATCTGAGCTTACCTTCAGCTTCCTATTCTTAATGCATATACACTGCTCACAAAAATGTAAAGGGACACAAAATTGAGACATCCTAGATCTGAACGAATGAAATATTTTTAAATGCTTAATTCTTTACTTAGTTGAATGTGCTGACAACAAAAATCACACACAAATTATCTATGGAAATCAAATTTATCAACTCAAAATTAAAGTGGAAAAAAACCCTACAGGCTGATCCAACTTTGATGTAATGTCTGTAAAACCAGACAAAATGAGGCTTTAGTAAAGCGTGTGGCCTCCATGTGCCTGTGTGACCTCCCTACAATGCCTGGGTATGCTCCTGATGAGGTGGCGGATGGTCTCCTAAGGTATCTACTCCCAGACTTGGACTAAAGCATCCACCAATTCCTGGACCATCTGTGGTGCAGCATGGCTTTGGTGGATGGAGCGAGACATGATGTCCCAGATGTGCTCAATTGGATTCAGGTCTGGGGAAAGGGCAGGCCAGTCCATAGCGTCAATGCCTTCTTGCAGGAACTGCTGACACACTCGTCACGTGAGGTCTAGCATTGTCTTGTTTATTTTAGGAGGAACTCAGGGTAAACCCCACCAACATATGTTCTCACAAGGGGACTGAGGATCTCATCTAGGTACCCTATGTCAGTCAAGCTACCTCTGGCGGGTACATGGAGGGCTGTGCAGCCCCCAAAGACATGCCACCCCCTCCCACCATTACTGACTCACTGCCAAATCATTCATGCTTGAGGATGTGGCAGGCAGCAGGACGTTATCAACTGTGTCTCCAAACTTTGTCACATCTGTCACGTCCTCAGTGTGAACTTGCTTTCATCTGTGAAGAGCACAGGGTACCAATGGTGAATCTGCCAATCTTGGTGCACTGCGTTGGGCTGTAAGCACAACCCCATCTGTGGAGCAGACACATGCACATTTGTGGGCCGCTGGAGGTCATTTTGCAGGGCTCTGGCAGTGCTCCTCCTGTTCCTCATTGCACAAAGGCGGAGGTAGTGGTCCTGCCACTGGCTTGTTGCCCTCCTATGGCCTCCTCCACGTCTACTGATCTACTGGCCTGCCTCCATGCTCTAGACCACATGTGTCGAACTCCAGGTCTGGAGGGCCAGATCCATGCCAGTGTTTAGGATGGACTGAGAAAGAAAGGAATGTGTTCTACCTGATGGACCACACCTTTCCTGATTCAGTCCCATCAATTCATTTGAGCTGTATCAAAAATGTGTGAGGATCTCGGCCCTCGTAGGACCGTTTTGACATACCTGCTGTAGACACTACGCTGACAGACATAGCAAACTGGATGAGCTGCACTACCTGAGCCACTTGTTTAGGTTATAGACTCCATCTCATGCAACCACTACAGTGAACGCACCACCAGCATTCTAAAGTGACCCAAATATCAGCCAGAAAGCATCGGAACTGAGTAGTGGTCTGTGGTCAGCACCTGCAAAACCACTCCTTTATTCAGGGGTGTCTTGCTAATTGCCTATAATTTCCACCTGTTGTCTATTCCATTCGCACCACAGCATGTGAAATTTATTGTCAATCAGTTTTGCTACCGAAGTGGACAGTTTTATTTCACAGAAGTGTGATTGACTGAGTTACATTGGCCTCAATTCACTAAAGACAGTTTGTTAAAATCATGTGGTTGGTAAAATACCGCATATGGTATTTTACACTTTTTTTCCAAACTCTCTAAAGATTTTCACATGAGGTAGAAGTACGGTAAGTTGTGTACGATCAGGGTTTTCGATCCAGTGCATCCCCATCATCCCTATGATGTGCTGCAGCCACCAGGGGAAGCTCTTCTGTCTTGCTGTCACTTACAGTAAGTAGTAAAAATCTGACAGAACCGACAGGTTTTGGACTAGTCCATCTCTTCATGGGGGATTCTCAGGGACTGATTTCCAAAAGCACTTCGTGGATAGCAGTCGCTCTGTCCAACTACCAAAACATTGTGAAGCAAGCAGGGAAGCTGGCCAGCATCATTGTTTAAATCCTTTTTAGGGAATATCTGTATAAAGAATAAAAGCCTTGCTGAGAATCCCCCATGAAGAGATGGACTAGTCCAGAACCTCTTGCTTCTGTCAGATTTCTACTACTTACTGTAAGTGACAGCAACATAGGAGAAAATTAATTTATGGCTCATTTTACTTTGGAAAAAACATCCTTCTCATTTGTCTATGTTTGCACATAAAGTTTACCCCTTTAAGGTGAACGTTCGAGGCGGTCCTGGCCAATCTGGTGCGAGTACAGATGTAGAGATTTTAAAACCACAGTGACAGCAGAGTGCATGGTTTATCTCATAACCTTCCTGAGTGGAAGACACTAAATTGTACCCTCTCCCCCCTCCCCCTAGCAACAGCACACATCTCTCTGGTAAACCACAGCAATAGTCTGTGCAGCACTCATTTCAAGCTCAACCCTAACAGGCAACCCAAATGCTGCATGTGTACAAACCTTTAGTTCCATGCTTTTCCCTATATACACTCAGCTTATTTATCAGTACAGGCAAATACAAAGAATGAGAATAGGTAAAAATTATTTCTTATGAACTTATGATTATACTAAACCAATAAAACATCTGTAACCGTGAAAATTGTAAAATTTAAAATTCATGTAAACACATACAAATAAGAAGTACAATTCTTTCAGAGTAAAATAAGTGATAAATTACTTTTCTCCTATGTTCCTGTCACTTACAGTAGGTAAGCAAAATTCTGACATATCTGACAGGTTTTGGACTAGCCCATCCCCTCATGGGGGTTCTAAGGGTTTTCTTTATTATAAAAAGCACTTAAAGTGAACCTTAATTCAAATAAAAAAAATGAATTTTACCCACCTGGGGCTTCCCTCAGCCCCCTGCAGCTGATCGGTGCCCACGTAGTCGCTCCTATCCTCCTGGACCCGCCGGCGGCCACTTCCGGTTTTGCCGACAGGCTGGGACCGCGAGTGATTTTTCGCATTCCCAGCCACACGGAGCGACTCTACGTGGGTACCGATCAGCTGCAGGGGGCTGCGGGAAGCCCCAGGTGAGTAAAACTTTTTTATTTGACTTAAGTGCCACTTTAATGAATGACATTTGCTCTGTCCAACTGTCAAAATAGTGTGCAGCATGCAGGGAGGATAGCCAGCATCTTTGTATAAATCCTTCTTTATAGAAAATCAGGAAGTGTCTATATAAAGAATAAAGGTCATGCTGCGAATCCCCAACAAAGAGGTGGACCAGTCCAAAACCTGCCAGTTCTTTCAAAATTCTACTACGTACTTTAAGTGAGAGCAACATGGGAGAAAAGTAATTATAGCACATTTTACTCTGGAAGAATTGCACTTCTTAATTATACGGGTTTACATGTATTTTTCATTTTACAATTTTTTGAGTTAGTGATCCTTAAAGCTTTAACAACGTCCCCTCCAATCACTCTACAATCATTACACTACTTTACAGAGCTTAGAAACGAGCACCAACTGGAAAGCACAGGTTTCTGCTGCCAGTGAAAAAAAAAACCCACAAACGACAACAACACACACTCGCTTCTGCGAAAGTTTCTTTACGCGTTCAAGAAACTGGTTGCTATGGAGAATGGAAAAGGATTACCGTATGTGCAATTCTGAAGCCAGAGGGGAGTGTAGGGTCATGTCAGTGGGTGTAGAAACAGTGTTACTAGGTCAGCACTATCTGCATTCGAAGAATTAATACACTCTAATCCCCCTTGTGCCTAGCAAGTGACCTATAGGAACATGGAAATCTAAAATGCAGAATTTATATTGACAGGAAAAAAAAAATCAATTGTATATAAATAAAACACTCCATTAACATCAAGTCCTAAGGTTCTAGATAAATGTTAGCTATGTGGGACAGCAGCAGTAAATGGCAGTGCATGCTGGGTACTGGAGCTGTACATCAGCTGGGGAGGCTCATGTATTTTCTAAGCCTGGCTAAAGCTCACAAGTCATTTAGGAGGAGTAGTTTACACTGTGCTGGATAGAGCACTGCATGATGAAATGCCCTTCTGAAAAACAAAGTGCCTGCCTTGTGAAGCAGCAGGAACATTCGTTGGTTCTATAAATGGGATGTTATTCTTGGTCCTGCTGATGCTGGGGATATCCGAAGCAACTGTTTACACACCGTCTGGCTGGCCAGGCTGCAACTGCACAGTCCTGAAAGCCACCACTGCTACTGACATGGATCAAGTCTGACCAGCTGTGACATGAGCAAATCTGGCATTGAAGACCACGCAGAATACAGAGTTCCCTATTGCTCAATACACCACCTGCACTGTTGGTACATTCAGCCAATATAATAAAAATGTACCAGTGGCCAGTATTAGCAGGCAATAAGTACTTTTTTAATGGCACAGAACGGCATTGACTAGCACTGAATGTTGCTTTTTGTCACAAGCACAGACTGGCCCATGCTAGTGATCAGGGCCGGGCCGAGGCATAGGCTGGAGAGGCTCCAGCCTCAGGGCGCAGTGTAGGAGGGGGAGCATAATTCATTCAGCTGTCATTCCTAATTGTGTATGAAGAAGAAAGAAATAAGAAAAGGGGATACATAGCAGTGACTGTAAGCCAGATAACTCGATATTAAGGTGTTGGGGGGGGGGGGGGGGGGGTTGTGGGCCCTGTGGCACCTCTTAGTCTAATAGCAATCAGTGTGTGACAGCTGGGGTGGGAGGGATGGAGGGGCGCACTTTGGTGTCTCAGCCTTGGTTGCTGGAGGACCTTGTCCCGCCTCTGCTAGTGATTTCCCTAAAGGTGCCCATTAAAGGCCCAATTTTTTCTTCTGATTCGATCTTTCGACACAATTTTTATGATCTAACTGTACAGAAATCTGCACAGTGTGTGGTGCAAATGTGATGTGAAACGATTCTTTGGTCGATTGGATAATGAAAAAATATTAATCCAAAAGTTGGCTCAGAATCGGAATGTAAACCGCATCAAAAAATCAAATCTGCAGGAAAAATTGCACTGTTAATGGCCACCTTGACACTGATGGGCATTTTCCACTCCCATGGAGGTCAGACCAGTAGCCAGCGTTAAATATTTGCATTAACTCATAAATCTACCATATCCGCTTCCTTTCAGGAATGAAACTATAAGATCCTAGCTAGATGGTATAGATGTCCTACCCAGATGGCTAACTATAAACTAAATGAGACAGACTTATGTTGGAGGTTTCAGCTTCATGTTAGCTCTTATATTCACATCTGGTAGTTATATCCTCTGATGCAGCTGTTTTGGAAGGTTATCTTTGATCTTAATCATTCCCTTTACCTGGAATCTCTTCCATTTACCCATGAAATAGCTTTACTAAACTCACTCCCAAGGAAGATCTCCCAGGCAAAGAAAAATCTCACAGGTATTCTGATGATTATTGCTAAATTGTTAATTGCCCGCAATTGGTAGCGCTCTACTGTACTTACTTTGTCCCAAGTTTTTACTGAACTCAACAATATATATTGACTAGATGATCGTTACCACAGCGCCCATGACCGCAATTATGCTTTTGTACATAAATGGGCAGTGTGGTATGATTACAGAGCGTCTGAGGAAGCTAAAACCCTTCTAGCCCATTAGACATGCTCACAGCCAGGGATCTGGACCAAATATATGCCTTACTTTTATGAAGACGACAGTTACTCCTGTTCTTTACTCAGAGTCTCACGGGACGTCCTTACTACTTTGCTTTTCTCTTTTCTTGGTTCCTTTTTCCTTTCCCCTCTCTCTCTCCCCTTATTTGATGGGAAGGGTAAATAGATGTGTATTTCATATATAGGCGTTATCTTTCCTACTTGCAAGTTACCACACCTTCAACACTTGAATCGCCTACAAGGAAAGACTGACAGCTGTTTGCATATTACCTGTTGCCACACATACGTATAACATTTGCTGTTCTTGATACCTATTGGCTTCCCTGAAAATTCTGTTTTTTTATTCTGTTTGTCATTGCTTAATAAAAAGTTTTATTACAAATACGGTAAAAAATGCCTACAGCCCCTATAGATTTTTTTTAATCAAAACCAGATCTAGCCAAACGTGTACTGGAAACTGTCACAGAGAACAAAGTTTACATTGTCTTAGCATCATTTTGAACACTATAAATCTAGGCACACTCCACAGTTTGAACTGGGCACATACTCATTAGGGGTGGTACATTATTGATATCTAGCCAATATTGATGATTTACCATCTTACCACATTGACCAATGGTATATTAGATGAGCTCTCAGCATATCAAAAGCTAGATCATATCCTATCACACATCTGCTAGGAATATGATAAGGTTCAACAGTGCAGAGTGATGCACGGTTTGCTAGCTTCAGTCTGTCACTGGTCTCTGCCAAGAAACACACAGGCATAAGGCTGTCTCTCAGTCTCCACTGAGTCTCCACTGAGTACATTTACATATAGAAATGTGAAAATAAAACAAAACTATCAACCAATGGACAGTTATTACTCCTTTCAGGAAAGTCTTAAGACTACTTCACTTAAAGCAAACCTGGAGCAAAAATAAAAAACTTATGATATAATGAATTGTACCGGTATGTGTAGTACAGCTAAGAAATAGAACATTAGTGGCAAAGAAAAGTCTTATTGTTTTCCAGTACAGGAAAAGTTAAAAACTTCAGTTATCTATGCAAAAGAGCTTCTCTGAGCTCTTCTACCCATTGGTTTGAATACAGTCCTGCTTTCTGAGGCACTTAACCACCCTGGCGTTCTATTAAGATCGCCAGGGCAGCTGCATGAGGGTTTTTTTTAAATTTAAAAAAAACTATTTCATGCAGCCAACTGAAAGTTGGCTGCATGAAAGCCCACTAGAGGGCGCTCCGGAGGCGTTCTTCTGATCGCCTCCGGCGGCCAAAAGTAACACGGAAGGCCGCAATGAGCGGCCTTCCGTGTTTGGCTTCTCCTGTCGCCATGGCGACGAGCGGAGTGACGTCATGGACGTCAGCCGACGTCCTGACGTCAGCCGCCTCCGATCCAGCCCTTAGCGCTGGCCAGAACTATTTGTTCCGGCTGCGCAGGGCTCAGGCGGCTGGGGGGACCCTCTTTCGCCGCTGCTCACGGCGGATCGCCGCAGAGCGGCGGCGATCGGGCAGCACACGCGGCTGGCAAAGTGCCGGCTGCGTGTGCTGCTCTTTATTTGAACAAAATCGGCCCAGCAGGGCCTGAGCGGCACCCTCTGGCGGTAATGGACGAGCTGAGCTCGTCCATACCGCTAAGGTGGTTAAACAGCAAAGAAACCGTGAGAGACAGCTTGCGATAAGGTTTTGCTATAGGAAAGTTCGTTATTTCTGCTTTGTTTTATAGTTTAAAAGATGCTTTTAAAACTGCAATTCTGACAGAATGATGCAACTAATAACACACGTCCCCCCCCCCCCAACCAACTAATAACTTCTTCCTCCTCACAGCAGGCAACTAATAACACCCCCCACCCCCATTGGTAGCCGCAGTTCACATAAAGGGCGGCCCTTTTTGTTGCACTTTTTTTTTTAACTGCTTCGTTTTAGAGTCTGATGCCAGCAGCAATTAATGGGAGGGGAACCCGAACTTCTCCATGTTATTGAAAATAAGAAGTTTTGACAGGAATTCTATTTTATCTGCTTCTGGACTGAGATCATTTATATGTACACCGTTTACTGTTTGCTACTCCTGCCAGGGTGTAGATTTCAATTACTGCACCCACGGGGTCCAGTTGCTCCTGCTGTTTCAGTCGCTAGGACTAGGACAAAACCTGTCGGTAACGTCAGATTTCTACTTACTGTAAGTTACAGCAACATAGGAGAAAAGTAATTAATGGCTCATTTTACTCTGGAAGAAACACTCCTTATTTGTATATATTTTACATTTTAAGATTTTTGCGACAGTGGTCCTTTAAAATTTGACTGAAAGCCTGAAACATCTGAATCTCACTGACCAGTTCTACTGATGACACAAGCGCTGAGCTCTGTTATGGAGACAATATGTGGCCAGTTACACACAACACCTGCCAAAACGTGCATCATGCTGTAGCATTCGCTGGCACTGAGGTGAAATAACCCGAATTGTTTCTGTGGTCTGTGCCAACGTGTATGGGTAAATCCTGAGGGAGGAGTAAGGTCAAGGTTAGGGTTCAAGGAAAGAGGAGGGGGATCTTTACATTGGGGAGAGGTGGAGTTAGGGAGGAGTTTATGTTAGGAGGGCAGGATAGTGTTAGTCCTTAAGGAAATCTCCTTCTAGACACCTAATTTACACAGATGATTTTTTTAATAGTCTGAAAAAGCACAGAGCATTTGCGTGCATTAACGTTTTCAAGACTCAAGTTTGTGTTTGGTTGAATTTTAAATCAGGCTGCAAATGCCACAGATATGCCTGGGCTATAGGGGTATTTTACTGCCTTTGCACCCATCTGTCATTGTTTCAAGGTGCTTAACACAGCATGCTTCACTGGTTCACTAATGTGACAGCCGAAAACACCTTTAGCAAATGGAAGTTTAACACAGCAGTAGTTTGGGGGTATACAAGAGCAGCATTTAGATGCTGGAGACCAGTCTGAGTAAACTAGGCCTTACAATCGTCTCACCGGGACCTTGCTGGTGACATGGCACATATATGGTGAACTTGTCCAATAGTGGTTTATTTTCAGTTTATACACTTTGGCCCATATAAAGTTTTCCCCAAGGAGATATATTCAAACCTCACCAATAAAATAACTTTAAAGATCTCAGTATACAAGAAAATACTCAAAAGAAGTTTGACATTCCTTTTTTTTGTTTTTGTACAGACTTACAGTTCCCATTCATTGATCCAAGTCCCTGTATGAATGATGGTGCCACTATTCATAAAAGCGATACTTACACATCCACGCATTACTTCCTCTATACGTAGTAATACTACGCATAGGGAAGTTATAGCTTGTGGCCAAATAGTAAAATTAAAAAATAAAAAACACATTTTTACTTGGAGGTGGAGTGGTTAAAGTGAACCTCCAGACTAAAAATCTACTCAGCAGCACCGAAAAGGCTTTGTGTCTCTTTAACAATTCCACAGCATCAGAACTTTGTTTTTCTTAACCAAGTCTCATTTTTAGCTGCACAAAAGCTAAGCTCCGCCCCATCAAAGAAAACTGCCCGGGCATTTTGCCCCTGATGCTGTGCAAAGCATGATGGGATTTCCTATGTTGTTGTTCACGTTGCCTAGTAACTGGGAGGTGTGATCAGCACACAAGACAGTTGGAATGGTGTCTCATGCTCCCTGTCACCTCCTTTCAACCAAAAAGATGGATGCCCTCATGAAATCAAACATTTGCCTGTTCTTTTAAATAAGGGTGAGTAAGATTATATTACATATCTATTTTAATTAACATAACGAATGCAACTTAATGACAGTATGTTTGTTCAGGCTGTAGTTCGGCATGGCAGAGCATTTGACTGGTCTCTTAGTCAAAGGACACCAGTACTTAGACAAATAATTACTTTTCCACAAACAAAACTGACTTTCTTATGAAGAACTGCCTGGAAGCATCAGCCTAGTGCTCCCTTCCTCATCCACCCTGACAGTTATGAACAGTAATGACGCATCCTCTCTACCTCAAAAGACAGAAGGAAAACCAGAGTCAAGGCTTCCAGAACAAACACATAACTATAATTATGTGCACAAGTATTGTTATTCTTCAAGCATAAAATACAATAGATACTTCTGTGGAAAACATAGATTTACATTTGAACTTTGTTTTGAGGGAGTTGAAATTCCTAAAGAGGTTAATCTGGAGCATGTCTGCATCTGGAACAAATATACAGACAACAGAGAGGCTTTGCTGGAATAAGGTATTTCAGCATCCGCTCTCCATGTGACATGCTACTCTGCCAAATAAAATGAGGAAAACAGAAAATAGCCATCAGCTTGCAGAAACAAAACAGAAAGCATTATACAAAACACTGTCTGTTCCAAGTGGCAAGTATTCAAACGTTCCCATTTCTGAACAAAACATATTCTGCGGAACTGTTCATTTATTTTATTGGCTTCAAGTTCACATGGCACGTAAGCCTTGTCAAGAGCATCCTCTGAACTTATAATCTAAACAAGCAGTATCCTCATAAAATGAACTGTGATATATTATAGTCTAGGCAGGGGCGTAGCAATAGGGGTTGCGACCGCATTCAATTCAATGTTCAAGAATAAGCAAAAGGAAATTTGCTCTTGGTTTTTGGGTGAAATAAGTCCATCTCATGTCATTAGGTCACCTTTGTTTATGCTGGTGACACAATTAAAGTCATGCATGATCAGTGGTCGGCTCAACCGCCTGTGCTTTAGCCTGCCATGAAAATGAATAGTACAACCAGGGGCGTAGCAATAGGGGTTGCAGAGGTGGCGACCGCATTGGGGCCCTTGGGCCAAAGGGGCCCTGAAGGGCCCTCAATCAACTACAGTATTAGCTTCCTACTGGTCCTGTGCTCATGACAATCACTTCTATAGATACTTTGAATAGTGGCAATCATTAACAAATTGTTCCCCATCCCCTTCTTGCACCTCTGACACTGTAGTTGCCATTGGCAGGTTTTAGGTGCCGTATCAATTGTTATGTATAGAGTGCTTGGGGGCCTCGATTGTAAAACTTGCATCGGGGCTCACAGCTCCTTAGCTACGCCACTGAGTCTGGGCATTTTTTGTTTACTTGAAGGACAACTGAAGTGAAAAGAATATGGAGGTGGCCATATTTATTTCTTTTAAAACAATACTAGTTTCCTGGCAGCCCTGCTGATCTATTTGGCTGCAGTAGTGTCTTAATAACATCAGAAAATAACATTAAGCTAATCTTGTCAGATCTGACAATAACGTCAGAAACACCTGATCTACTGCATACTTGTTCAGGGGCTATGTCTAAATTTATTAGAGGTAGAGGATCAGCAGGACAGCCAGGCAACTGGCATTGCTTAAAGAGACTCTGTAACAATTTTTTCAGCCTTAGTTCTTCTATCCTATAAGTTCCTATGCCTGTTCTAATCTGCTCTGGCTTACTGCAGTCTTTCCTAACTGCACTGTCTCTGTAATAAATCAATGTATCTTTCCTCTGTCCTGTTTGTCGGGCTAAAGCTTGATTGTGTGGAATGTGCAGGGCTGCTTGTGATTGGTAGAAGCGATACACACCCTCTGCAGGCCCCCTGCATACTCTGAATGACTCATACACTATGCTTAGCTGAGCCTATTAGAAGCTGGTTAGTTTGTTTGTAAACACTGCCTAAAACTGTTAATTACAAGCCAGGATTGCAGCAGAGAGTGGCAGAAACAGCACAGAGGGGCACAGGAGAAAATAATGAATAGAATGGTATGCTTTTTATTGTAAGAATATTAGAGTACAGATTCTCTTTAAAAGAAAATAAATATGGAAGCCTTCATATCCCTCTTGCTTCAGTTGTCCTTTAAGTTTCTAATCTACTCAAGCTCAACACACACCATACAATCTTGGTTGTACAGATTTACCAAATCTATGTAGTATAAGGGTCAACAGATTGAAAATACCTTGAATGATTGATTGGATAAGCTCTTATACTACATGAAAATGGTAATGAACATGGCCTGACATATCATTGCTATGCTGATGACACCCAGCTATATTTGTCATTCAAACCTGATGTCACAGACCCTACTCCACAAATAAACGCATGCTTAGCTGAGCTTCAGGAGTGGATGAATAATAATTGGCTAAAACTTAATGCTGACAAAACTGAGGTTCTTGTTATCGAGGGCCAGGGCTCAACAGCAAAGCAGCTCCAGTCTCAACCAACACCGCTAAGGATAGGGAGCTCAGACCTGAACAACTCACACTGTGTGCGCAGCCTGGGAGTACTGATTGATGGGAAATTAAGCTTCAGGAATCAAATCTCAGCTGTTGTGAAACATTCCTTCTTTCACCTAAGGAATATTGCAAGGATTAAACACCTAATTCCTTCAGAGGATCTTCCAACCCTAGTTCATGCCTTCGTCACATCAAGGTTAGACTACTGCAACGTCCTCTACACAGGCCTGCATAAGAAAGACTTACGCCGCCTGCAATTAGTACAGAATGCCGCCGCAAGGCTGTTAACGAGCCAACCCCGCCATTGCCACATAACACCAACCCTGAGCTCACTCCACTGGCTACCGATAAAATGGAGAATTCTGTTTAAGATTGGCTTACTGACATTCAAATCCTTGCACAATCTGGGCCCTGGATACCTGAAGGACTTGTTGCAACTACATCACACCCCCCACAATCTTAGATCAAAATGACGTAACACCTTGGTCACCCCCAGAGTCCACCTCAAAACCTTTGGAGACAGAGCCTTTTGTCATGCTGCCCCTACACTTTGGAACTCCCTGCCACACCCAATCAGGACAGCCCCATCCCTGGAAGCATTTAAGTCTAAACTGAAAACCTACCTTTTCAGTCTGGCATTCATGAACATCTGACTATCTCCTCTGTAACACAACCCAGCCTGAAACCCTGTATTAATCTGAGACACAGCTATGCGCTTTGAGTCCTATGGGAGAAAAGCGCTTTACAAATGTTATTGTATTGTATTGTATTGTAATATTGAACAACCAAGATTGTATGGTGTGTGTTGAGCCTCAGAGAGATGCTACAGGCCTGTGCACACACCAGATGTAACTCGGCCGATAACAACCGCCTGTGCCGAGAATCCAGCGTGTGTACAGCAGTCCTTGATGCCTGCTGACTACACGCCTAGTGATATGCCTGGCAGATCACTTTGGCTGAGTGACAGGAGATAGCATTGCTCACCCCAGCTTACTCCGCCCTCCACGCGATGTCACTCCTGTGCTGCTCCCCCCCACATAGAGCAGAACACATTGCTTGTGTCTGTTGTGTCTGCGTAGCTTCGGCCCTGCAATGTCACCCAAGGGATTGGCTCCCAATCCCATTGGGGTGACGTTAATTGAACATGTACACAGGCATTAAAGTAAACTCAAGGTGAAAGATAGGGCTGTGGAGTCGGTACAAAAATAATCCGACTCCAACTCCTTGACTCCTTAGTCTAATTTTTACAAAGGCTATGGATTTGGTTCAAAAATCATCCAACTCCGTTTATTGAAACCACCAACTTCGACTCCAGGTACCCAAAATTGCTCCGACTCCTCGACTTCGACTACACAGCCCTGGTGAAAAACAACTGTATTTATGCTCTGACTCCTAAAATTTTTCTTAGATATCCCATTGTTTTATTTTATATTTAAACATTTACAAACTAGATTGAATGTTTTATTGCCTCTACTCAGTGGCAGCCTATTAAGTGCCCCAGAGTTAGAAAAAAGTCAATAGTTCATGTATTTTATCTCCCGCTGCACTCAAAAGCTGTATTCCACCAGCAAAACTTTTATGGCTGTAATTTGCTCATCAGTGATGTTTACTATATTCTCAACAAGACAGAAGCTATCACTTACATGCCTAGAAATTAACTTTCACGCATAAAAATAAATCAAGTAAAACAGCCTGTTTATTATTCTGTTTTGCACTGTACATACCGATGTTTATCTCATCATGTGACATGTCGCCTCAGGTACACTTCAACAGTTAAATTAGAACTAAGATCTTGTCACAGGGATGGGTGAACAGATAGCATCCAAAAATTAGTGAAATCAGTCCTTCACCACACACACACCACTGTTTTACTATCATAGATTTCCAAGGTGCAGTGACAGATAGGATAGGAGTTGGGTAAAAGCCCGTCTCAGCCAATAATCTGATGTGTTTACTGCAGCCCCCAACCGCCACCTAGCAAGCGATCTGCCAGGCAAGTCAACTTGGCCGAGCAATGGCCGATGCCTTTGTTCTTGCTGCTCGCCCTGTGATGTCACATATGCAACACTTTATTGGCTCTGCATTAGCTGGAAAGAGATTACTAGGTAATCATAGTTACATAAATAAATAGTTAGTCCGGTTGGAAAAAAAAAAAAAAAGCAACAATATCTGTCTATCAAGTTCAACCATCAATGCAAGCATTGTTTTTTAGTAAGAGGGCTTTTTGGTCTCTTTTAGGCCCCTATACTTTCCAGTGGCGCCCCGCAAGGAATGATGGACTTTGCTGCCTAGTGCCCACCAGGTTGCACTCTAGAGTCCCCTAACAGTGGACAAGAGAACAGGTGACACCCCAATGTGAAGGCAGGGAACATAGTAGAGATCATCAAGGGTCAGGGCAGGTTGCAAGGATCAAACACGACAAGACAATCCTGGTCAGTACAGGCAGCAGAGGTTCAGAAACGATGAGACAATCCATCTCGATACAGGCAGCAGAGGTTCGGGAATGATGAGACAACACTGCATTAAGTAAAAACAAGGTATGTGACTTGGTTTGAAAGGGGATTGATTATTGCACCCCACGTGGAAGTTATTCCATATGGATGTTACTTCCTGCTGGGAGGGGGTGGTCAAGGGGTACTGAAGATAATGTGCAGGGGCCATATATGGTGCTGGCGCCTGCACACTATCTGCAATAACTTTCCCATCCCCCCCAGCAGGAAATAACATCCATATGAAATGCAATAAATTTACCTCAACCCCCCTTTTATGTAATGCAAAAAACGCCCCCTATGCAGGGCCGGATTTCTGGCAAGGCCACATAGGCCATGGCCTAGGGCACCAGAAGTTTAGGGGCGGCTCAGTGAGTGGCAGTAAAGCTGTTCTATGCAGCCATCCCTATCTACAAGGACAGCTTTAACCTTTGAACTCTCTGTCCTGTACTTGTGCTGTCCCTGCAAGGTATGTAAGCTCTATCTTGCAGGTACACATCAGCCTAACTCTCATGGTGACACATTGGGTCCATCATTAACGAGATGGCAAGCATACCACAAAAGTTCAAAACATAACATATAATCTATACGCATATTACTAAAATAGCTATTGTCTGTGACACCAATGATGGAAAGTAAGGAGAATTCTCGCTGGGGCACACAGAGCTAACAATCATACAGACGATATAGTTGGCCTTGGGCGGTAAAAAGTATAAATCCGGCCCTGCCCCTATGGAATGAGGAAATCTGAAGTACAATAAAAAAAGATTCTGCTCCAGTTTCCCCTAGGCTCATGTAACACAATCTGAATGCAATGTCGTAAGCCCTTTCTGACAGCTGAGTAATAATAAACAATTGTAAATGCTGAGGTCTCTTTGTACAGTAATAGTAATCTTCAATAATGCCCTAGCAGGGATAGATATCAAAATATTGCAGTAAAACATTTAAAAACACTTCTCCTGGCAGTGAGCGCTCACTGTATCATATATGCTGGAACAGTAGTAGTTAATGCGTGTGACGTCGTCCAGCCAGTGCGATGGTCACACTTAATGTCCGCCTATGTCAGTGGATGTTCATCTCCAAATGATTTGAGATGGACAACATCCACTGACATTTTGAGTGACTACAACCAACATACTCCACAGTGTATGTCCGCACTAATTGGAATAGAGAGCAAGCTTTACCCCCAGGATAGCAGAACTGTGCGCAAACTGTTTTGGAAGCGAACGTCCTCCACAAGTTGTGTAATCTGCCCGTGTTTTGGGCTCTGCACATCTATGCAGCTGGTCAACTCGGGTGCAGCCTGCATTTTAAATCAATGTCATTTTCTTCTGTTGTAAAAAAAAATGTGAGGGCGCGTTTCCACTTGAGCGGAAACTGCCGCAAATCCGCCGTTTCCCCACAGGCGAATAGTGCGGGGAAACTCTGCCATAGGGTACAATGGTAACGCCGGCCGAATTGCTACCGCTAGCGATACGGCCGGCTTTTCCATCCGAATCCGGCGCGGGAGGCTGCGGATCCCATAGCCGTGCATGGCACGGCTGATGGGATTCGTCTGCTTTCCCCGCAGACCCGGAAGAGCCGGCTCGCGTCTCGCAGACGCGCGGCGCTCAAGTGGAATCGCGCCCTAAGTCTGTTGGTTTCATTTCAGTTGCAGTGATTAGGAGTGCTGCCAATTGTTTTGCTGATCTTTAGAAAATGTGTAGACCATTTGTGGCTATAGCAGCCTCAGGTTCTCACTATTTTTTAATTGTTAGTGGTTGTCTTCCGTGCGGGCACGTCATCATTGTGGAAGAGTCTAGTACTGAACAATCTGTGCGCAAACTGTTTTGGAAGCTAACGTCCTCCATTTGCTGCATCTGTTTTGAATGCAAGTTGTGTAATCCAGGGCTTTTCAACCTTTTCACTAACTGTACCACCTGTATCGCCTGAAAAATTTCACGTACCACCAGTGTGCCTGCGCAGTAGATCTAACCTGATCAGGCTCAGCTGTTTCCACCGGACCCTTAGTGGAAAGTCCCTACTGTGCATGTTGTCGCGCAGAGGAGATCTTGGGGGGTCCCTGGAGGCTTCCCCCTCACGAGGTAAGTACCTCCCAGGGGCACTTTTTTCTTACAGGTACACTTTAAGAAAAGGAGGGCATATGGGAGGGGAATTGCAGGAGGCATTGGTGGGGAAAAGTATTACATTTATATTGATAGCCTACAGATTGCCATTACTGGCAGTCTGCAGGTAGACAGCCAATATCGGTAGCCTCCCCCCTCCACCAGAGAGCTGGGCAGTGACTCACCATAAAGTTTGGTTCTCCCCTGCTCGCTCCTTGCTGTGCTGCCCTGAGGAATACTTCAGACCTCAGATCAGTGGTAATCTGGCCACAGTGAAGAGATAGCCAGGCAACCGGTGCACAGTGATGGCACGTATACTTCAAACAGGGGCGGACTGACAACTCATGGGGCCCCCGGGCAATAGGAGATTATGGGGCCCCCATACCAGTGTTTCTCACCTTTCACGTTATATTTTTACAGACTAATATATAATAATTTACTGACAACAGTAAATATGTTATATTTTATACTGATAAAAACCCCTGCGCCAAAAAATGGGTGTGATCACGCAACAAAATATGGGTGGGGCAAAATATACATGACCTTAGCAGTGGTGTAAAAGGTCTGCCGGGGAAGTTTGAACTCTGCCATAGTGTTTCCCCGCAAAATACATGTAATCTGACAGCATTTCACCGAAAATCCATGCAATTTGGCAGAGGTTCCTCCAAAATACAGATAATATGGCAGTCGTTGCCCCAAAATAGACGTTATCTGGCAGCAGCGGTTCCCCCAAATACACATAATTTGGCAGCGGCTCCCCAAAATATGCATAATCTGGCAGCGGATCACCGAAAATACATGTAGCAGCAGTGGTTCCCCCACAATACACAGAATCTGGAAGCAGCAGTTTCCCCATTATACACAATCTGGCAGCGGTTCCCCAAAAATACACATAATCTGGCAGCTGTTTCTCAAAATACACTTAATCTGGCAGCAGCAGTTCCCCAAAAATAGTTAATCTGGCAGCAGTTCCCCCAAAATAGGTGCCCCCAGTGGAAGTAACCAGGTCTATAGGTTTTCCCAGTGCAGGTATCCAGGTCTATAGGTGTCCCCAGTATAAGTAGCCTAGTCTACAGGTGTCCCCAGAATAGATAACCAGGTCTATAAATGTCCCCATTTAAGATAGCCAGGTCTATAGATGTCCCCAGTATAGGTAGCCAGGTCTACAGGTGTCTCCAGGATAGGTAGCCAGGTCTATAGGTGTCCCCAGTACAGATAGCCAGGTCTATAGGTGTCTCCTGAATAGATAGCCAGGTCTATAGGTGTCTCCTGTATAGATAGCCAGGTCTTCAGCTGTCCCCAGTATATGTAGCCAGGTGTATAAGTGTCCCCAGTATAGCCAGGTCTATAGGTGCCCCCAGTATATACAGCCAGGTCTATAGGTGCCCCCAGTATATGTAGCTAGGTCTATAAGTGCCCCAGTATATGTAGTCAGGTGTATAAGTGCCCCCAGTATATGCAGCCAGGTGTATAGGTATGCCCAGTATATGCAGCCAGGTGTATAGGTGTCCCCAGTATAGCCAGGTCTACAGGTGCCCCCAGTATATGTAGCTAGGTCTATAAGTGCCCCCAGTATATGTAGTCAGGTGTATAAGTGCCCCCAGTATATGCAGCCAGGTGTATAGGTCTCCCCAGTATATGCAGCCAGATGTATAGGTCTCCCCAGTATAGCCAGGTCTATAGGTGCCCTCAGTATATGTAGCTAGGTCTATAAGTGCCCCCAGTATATGCAGCCAGGTGTATAGGTGTCCCCAGTATATGCAGCCAGGTGTATAGGTGTCCCCAGTATAGCCAGGTCTATAGGTGCCCCCAGTATATGTAGCTAGGTCTATAAGTGCCCCCAGTATATGTAGTCAGGTGTATAAGTGCCCCCAGTATATGTAGTCAGGTGTATAAGTGCCCCCAGTATATGCAGCCAGGTGTATAGGTCTCCCCCCAGTATATGCAGCCAGGTGTATAGGTCTCCCCGGTATAGCCAGGTCTATAGGTGCCCCCAGTATATGCAGTCAGGCTTGTAGTGTCTCCAGGAGGGGAGACAGCCAGTGAAGGAGGGCGATTTGCATAGCAGCGGAGAAGGGGGGAAGTTCCTCCCCCTTCCCTCACCTTGGGGCCCCCCTTCCTGGCTCTTCCCTCCAGAATCTGTAAAGTGTCGGCGCAGTGGGTAGTGGCTGACAGCGGGCGGAGACTTACCGCTGTTCAGCCACCGGAGGGAGCGCTGATCTGTGAGCCACTAGTCTGGGCTTGAGAAGCCCAGACTAGTGGCACACAGATCAGCGCTCCCTCCGGTGGCTGAACAGCGGTAAGTCTCCGCCCGCTGTCAGCCGCTTCCAGCTGTGCGACACTTTGCAGATTCTGGAGGGGAGAGCCAGGAAGGGGGGCCCCAAAGTGAGAGAAGGGGGGGGGGAACTTCCCCCCTTCTCCGCTGCTCTGCCCATCGCCTTCCTTCGCTGGCTGTCTCCCCTCGTGCTCAGGGCTCTCTGGCAGGCGGCGGGCCCCCCCTGACCACGGGCCCTCGGTCCGTGCCCGAGTGCCCTAATGGTCAGTCCGCCCCTGACTTCAAATACAATAAAGTGACATCACTGTTCACTTCCAGTATTTGAAGTATACTACTTCTGTATTTCAAGTATACCTGCCGTCATTGTGCATCATTCACCTGGCTGTCTCCGTATGTCCCAGGGCGGCGCAGCAAGGAGCAGGACAGGACCAGGACAAGTGGCAGGCGTGCAATTAAGTGACAGGCAAACTTGGAGTGTACCACCTGGCCAACAGCAAAGTACCACTGGTGGTACGCGTACCACAGGTTGAAAAGCCCTGGTGTAATCTGCCCGTGTTTTGGGCTCCGCACATCTATGCAGCTGATCAACTAGGGTGCAGCCTGCATTTTAAAGTGCTCTTAAAATGTTCTCCTGTTGTTTGCCCCGTAGATAGCTAGTAGTACAGGGTCAGCTACAGGTTGCACAGTGTAGGGTGTCCTTTGGTGAAGGTACAAGATGAAAAGTGGTATTGGCGTGGACTGTTTGCATAGGCACTGGCTGGGGGACCTTCACACACATTAACTACTACTGTCCACGCATATATGATACAGTGAGCACTCACTGCCAAGAATAGCAGTGTTCTCCCCAGGTTCTCTTAGCCACGTGCTGCACCCGGCTGTCATCGGCTCACCTCCTTCTATGCGGTAAGCAGAGTTGAGTAGAGATGAGTCGGCCCTGCATTCCCCCATCGCACACCACCTGGCTGGAAAACAATTCTGGGGACAACACTGAAAATCTCTTTTAGTGGCAGACATGAATAAAATAAATAATATCATTGCATGCTCACTTTATTAACTATATTAATTTGCTTTTTGTAGTATTTTTAGTTGGTGTTGACTCAGAAGCAGGAGTAAACATCAGGTGCGAGGTATGGCTATATCTCAGAGCAGCCAGGCAGGGGACACAAAACTTAGCATCAATAACTGTACTGATCTAAGAACACCACAAAACGCATGGGTGATTTTACAAGGGCATTTTTGCTCCACTGTGTGTGGTGTAGCCTCGTGTTAAACTGACCATGAACAGTAGCATTCTTCTGCCTGGTGCTGCCACCATCACTTCATATCAATAAACATCTCCCTTCACCCACAACAGTAGAAAGTATGATAAAATCAACATAAAAGACAGCTTTAAAGACGAGAACAGCGTAAAGCTCAGTATCAGGTGTTTAAACACATGACGAAGCACCAGGATCTGTCAAGACAGAAAGGATGCGTTTCATGCCAGCCTAAGAAAATATTTACAATGATTTGTTTTGCCTCAGCTAATACTGGAGCCTAATTTAGTGTGGGTACCCTGCATGTTTCTACTATGATAACTACAGGGCATCTGGAGTGAAATTAGTACCAAGGCTTCTTTTTGATGGTCGATTTATTTTCTGCAAAACTGGATCAATCCTTTATATATGTCCCAGCTACTAGAGGACCTGATCAAAAAAAGTAAAATCTGCAGGTAAAAAAAGTATAAATGCACTCGTATATTGCATAATGCCTAAATAAATACACTTTAAGTAAATAAGGAATGCCATAGTCAACTCCGTGAGGATAATGAAAATGAATTTAGTTTGAAAGGAGGTCTGACCATTTAATTTAAAGTACGGTAATTATGTGACTATGGTAGAGATTGGACTGTAAACCTCTCTGAGGGATAGTTAGTGAAAAGACTATATACACTGTAAAGCTGCGACTCACTTTTTCTTCCCCTGCATCTTAGAGTCCGAATGTGCGGCCAGAGGTCCCCTCAAGCAGGTGCAGGACATACAGGAAGCCCTAAGCTATCCAGCCACAGGCTCAGAGTCCTTCCGCATCCTCCTTCCGTGTCCACTGTGCACTGGCTCCCTTCCTTTCCTGTCCTGCCTCCGGCAAGCGGCACTCTTGCTCCCTGAATGCAGCTATGAGTCACTTCCACAGTGGCTCCATCACCAAGAGGCATCCTTTCCTTACCACTGATGCCCCTGCTGCTCTACCAGCACATCGGCAGCTCTGAGTGACGTGGGCCATCAGCTAGAGCTGCCCACATGACTGCAGCTCCCGTAGAGGCTACAGCTCTGCCTCTGGCTCCAGGAGGGAGCCAGTCTTCACAACCGATGTCACTGCTGCCTTATCGCCGCAGCTGCCAGGACCAGGATATCAGCGGCTGAGTAACATGGGCCTTCAGCTAAAGCTGCCCACATGACATCAGCTCCCGGCTACAGTTCTGGCTTCAGGAGTGAGCCAGCCTTCAACACCAATGTCCCTGCCGCCTTATCACCGTTGCTACCGGGACCAGGACATGACAGAACAGCACGATCCTGCCACTCTGAGCCAGACTGCAGGGGATTCTGGATGCCATTCCCAGCAGACAAGGATCCTGGAAGCAAGCCTCTCCCCTGGGATCTGTAAGTATGAAAAATTGTAGCTTACTGTAGGTAGTGAAGGCATTGTAGCTTAGTGTAGGTTTGGGGGGCACCAGGAGTTAGTGTAGCTGGTAGGGCAGCAAGGGTTAATGTAAGATAGTTTAGCTAGTACAGCAGCAGGGGTTAGTGTAGCTGGGCAGTGTAGCTATATTTTTTCCTGATTTTTTTGCCCTCTAAACCTAGGTGCGTCTTATAGTCCGAACATTACGGTACTTGAACCCTCAATTTTTTTCACGACTTTCCCACATACTATCAAAGAAATCAGTTATATATATCTGCTACAGCTGATATGGGTGTTTTAGGCTAAGTTTAGGTGATGGGGATGATGTTGGCACTTCAGCCTGCTTAGTACGGGCACAGACAATAAGCCAGGGGCAAATTTGGGTGCAGGGTGGAGCCGAAAGAAGACACTCTGCTCCTGCTGAAACTCGGGGGGGGGGGGGGGATTTGTAGCAACTGGAGGGGGACCACGTAATTCAGGCACTGGCTGTTGGCGGTGACCAAATAACCCATATTTTTGCTAATTTGTGCTCCAGCTATTGCTGGCGCCCAAATTAGTTACCGAGTGCCACCATTGCCGTAATTCCCATTAAGGCCTATGGTGGCGCCAGAATCATGGACACTGCACCAAATTTTGCGGTCTCGGAAAATAAGCAGAGCTGAACAGCTAAAGCAATGACTCCCCTGGCTGTCTACTGTCAAGGATGTCACCCTGGGACCGTCACTTCACACCAAGCAGTGGGCATCAGTTATTTCAAAGCCTAAGGGGTTAGAATTTGTGTGTGTGGCTACTTTTATTGTATAGGGTCAGGGGTGTGATATGCCAGTCAAGGTTTAACATTAGGGGGTGCAGTTACAGCTAGGCCTAAGAAAGTGGCTACCATGGGGGTCGTTAGGGTTAGGAGTTGGGAAAGGCGTTAGAGGCAACCATATGATGCAACAAGCCACAAATGTTGAATAGCCACTACAGAACACTTTTACCCAAATGCAACACCACCACCCAGCTGTTCCACGCCCAAATTATATGTACTCCTTATCAAATGCTATTCAAAGCTGCAAGGAAACCATTTCCCCATGACAACCAGAAGCACTGAGTCACAGCCAAAAGAAAACTTGTGATATTTATCTTGGAACTGTTCTGTCGTGTGGAAAACTCTCTAAATATTAAACGACTCTGACTCATTTTCAGATCATCACAATTATCCCCTCATGGAGCTCTCTTTATGTGTTCATTAAAATGTATCTAAACTTTAATCAAAAATGGATGCAACATGTCAGTGCTAGAGTCATTTTTCCTTGTAGTCTGCAGTTACATGCGATTTCTCACACAAGCCAGGTGACACCACAAATGCTCTAACACTGCTGCAGGATAGTGTGGTATACAGTAATGTTCAAGTATATACAGTGGGATGCGAAAGTTTGGGCAACCTGGTTAATCGTCATGATTTTCCTGTATAAATCGTTGTTGGTTAAGATAAAAAAAGTCAGTTAAATATATCATATAGGAGACACACACAGTGATATTTGGGAAGTGAAATGAAGTTTATTGTATTTACAGAAAGTGAGCAATAATTCTTTAAACAAAATTAGGCAGGTGCATAAATGTGGGCACTATTGTCATTTTACTGATTCCAAAACCTTTAGAACTAATTATTAGAACTCAAATTACCTTGGTAAGCTCAGTGACCCCCTGAACTACATACACTGGTGAATCCAATTATGAGAAAGAGTATTTAAGGAGGTCCCTCCTTAATTTTCTCTGAAGAGTAGCAACATGGTGGTCTCAAAACAACTCTCAAATGACCTGAAGACAAAGATTGTTCACCATCATGGTTTAGGAGAAGGATAGAGAAAGTTGTCTCAGATTCCACAGTTAGGAACATATTGAGGAAATGGAAGACCACAGGCTCAGTTCAAGTAAAGGCTCAAAGTGACAGACCAAGAAAAATATTGAATAGACAAAAGTGACGAATGGTGAGAACAGTCAGAGTCAACCCACAGACCAGCACCAAACACCTACAACATCATCTTGCTGCAGATGGAGTCACTGTGCATCGTTCACCCATTCGGCACACTTTACACAAGGAGATGCTGTATGCGAGAGTGATGCAGAGGAAGCATTTTCTGAGTCCAAAGCACAAAGACACATTGAAAATCTGTGGTGTGAGTTAAAGAGATGATGTCAATGCTCAGAAGCCATCAAACCTGAATGAACTAGGAGATGTTTTGTAAAGAGGAATGGTCCAGAATACCTTCAACCAGAATCCAGACTCTCATTGGAACCTACAGAAAGTGTTTAGAGGCTGCAATTTCTGCAAAAGGGGGATCTACTAAATATTGATTTCATTTATTTTTGTGGTGCCCAAATTTATGCACCTGCCAAATTTTGTGTGCAATTATTGCACACTTTCTGTAAATCCAATAAAACTTAATTTCACTTCTCAAATATCACTGTGTGTGTCTCCTATAGGATAGATTTAACTGACTTTTTTATCGTAACCAACGATTTATACAGGAAAAACATGACGATTAACAAGGTTGCCCAAACTTTCACATCCCGACAGGTAGGTGTGTGTGTGTGTGTGTATGTGTGTGTGTGTGTGTGTGTGTGTGTGTGTGTGTGTGTTTAGAAGCATGAGCTGTCTTTGGGTACAGTACAGAAGGTGCTGAACACACCCCATTAGACTAAAAGCAAAAAAAAAAAAAAAAAAATTACCAATGTAAACAGCGTAGATTATTTTCAAAAGTATGGACATTTTCAGTGACAAAAAAAAAATATATCTTAAAAGGGGGGGGGGGGGTCAGGGGAAAATTAGTTGAACTTACCCGGGGCTTCTAACGGTCTAATGGCAGACATCCTGAGCCCGCGCAGCCACTCACTGATGCTCCGGGCTCGGGCTCCGCCTCCGGTTAACTTCTGGAATTTCAGACTTTTTAAAGTCCGAAAACCACTGCGCCTGCGTTGCCGTGTCAAAGTTCTAAGTACATCAGCAAACAGTTTTTCAAATAGTCACGCTCTTTATTGAGCCATGTAGTCCACAAATAAATCAGACAATTATTTGTGGGGCCGTGCGTTGCCGTATCCTCGCTCCCGCTGATGTCACCAGGAGCATACTGCGCAGGCCCAGTATGGTCTGTGCCTGCGAAGTACGCTCCTGGTGACATCAGTGGGAGCGAGGACACGGCAACACAGGCGCAGTGGTTTTCAGACTTTAAAAAGTCTGAAATTCCAGAAGTGAACCGGAGGCGAGGCAAGAGCATGGGTGAGTGGCTGCGTGGGCACAGGATGTCTGTGGGGGACCATTAGAAGCCCCAGGTAAGTTCAACTTCTTTCCCCCAACCCCCCACAGTATTCCTTTAAGGCTAGTTTCACAGGGGGCATTGCTTTCCCTGTAACAGCTCTCTGGGGGGAAAAAAAAAAAAAAAAGTTCGATTCTTACCAAAGTAGAGGGAAGTCTCTTAATGCTCCAGAGTCCAGAGGGATCAAATGCTCTTCTTGATCCCACAGCCACTGGCCTGAATCATTTAACTCTGTGACTGTGTTCGCCTTCATGCAAGAGCTGGGCGGTATCATACAAGCGGGAGTACTGGTGCACCTATGCTGTAGCAGAATAAGCAGCTTTGGTTGAGTGCACAGGCGTGGCAGTACTCGCCAATGCTTAGTACCGCCGTGCTTGTACACAAAGGGGAGTGCGTTTACGAGAACATGTCAGACGAGCTCTTATTGGTTACGTTCAGAGGGCCTGTGCACGGCAACGGTGGGATCCAGGCGGGGGTGGGAGGACTCTGCACTATCAAGAGGCTTCCCTATTCTTAACTACCCTGGCGTTCTATTAAGATCGCCAGGGCAGCTGCATGAGGGTGTTTTTTAAATAAAAAAAAAACTATTTCATGCAGCCAACTGAAAGTTGGCTGCATGAAAGCCCACTAGATGGCGCTCCGGAGGCGTTCTTCTGATCGCCTCCGGCGGCCAAAAGTAACACGGAAGGCCGCTATGAGCGGCCTTCCGTGTTTTGTTTACTTCGTCGCCATGTCGACGAGCGGAGTGACGTCATGGACGTCAGCCGACGTCCTGACGTCTGCCGCCTCCGATCCAGCCCTTAGCGCTGGCCGGAACTATTTGTTCCGGCTGCGCAGGGCTCAGGCGGCTGGGGGGACCCTCTTTCGCCGCTGCTCGCGGCGGATCGCCGCAGAGCGGCGGCGATCGGGCAGCACACGCGGCTGGCAAAGTGCCGGCTACGTGTGCTGCTCTTTATTTGATCAAAATCGGCCCAGCAAGGCCTGAGCGGCACCCTCTGGTGGTAATGGACGAGCTGAGCTCGTCCATACCGCTAAGGTGGTTAAAGACTCTGTAACAAAATTTTTCAGCCTTAGTTCTTCTAACCTATAAGTTCCTTTGCCTGTTCTAATGTGGTCTGTCTAACTGCAGCCTTTCCTAATTGCACAGTGGCTGTGTTATCTCTGTTATATGATCTAATCTGTTTTCTTCTGTCGGCTCTGTCGGGCTAAGGCTGGAATGTGTGGAATGTGCAGGGCTGCTTGTGATTGGATAGAAGCGATACACACCCTCTGCAGGCCCCCTGCAGGCTCTGTATGACTCACACACTCTGCTTATGTGAGCCTATCACAAGCTGGTTAGTTTGTTTGTAAACACTGCCTAAAACTGTTAATTACAAGCCAGGATTGCAGCAGAGAGTGGCAGAAACAGCACAGAGGGGCCCAGGAGAACATAATGAATAGAATGGAATGCTTTTTGCTGTAAACATTTTAGAGTACAGATTCTCTTTAAGGTAGCCATACATCTAGCGATTTTGGCGGCAGATCAACCAAGAGACAGATCTCTCTGATCGGAAGAAGATCTGTTAACCGCTATAACCCGCAGGCCGATTCCCAATCGTTTTCTGCAAGAAATCTTTTGGTAATTGGTCCTGTGAGGACGCCACGCTGCTCCCAGCCACTGTCCACTTAATGTTTACGTGTCACCGCCTGCTCCCCAGGCGCTCCTGCAGCCCACTTGGCTGCCGGTGTTATAGCATGTGGAGCGTGTGTGATGTCATGCGACACCGCGTTGTATATGCCAGTAGTGAGGTGGGGTTCAAGTGGCAGAAATAGTGCACAGATGATTAGTGTGGCTGGTGTGACAGGTAAATTGTAACTGTATGGGCGGGGGCAGGAGAGAGAATGTCATATAAAACCGCCCCGCACCCAATCAAGCAGGTTAGCCTGAGATTTTCCAACATAACCAATCAATACAAGCAACCAATTTCCGTCCATAATTGGTTGATCAGGCAAGCTCTTGGAGGCACAGATTTTCATTTTTTTCAGATATGATAATTATCGAAACTGATGGTAGGCTGACCGCCAAGTCTATCGATGTATGGCCACCTTTAGGCTTTTTTTTTTTCCCCAGAGAGCTCGGGTTTGCTTTGAAGTATAAAATAGCTGCTCAAGTGGCTGTGTCACATGGCAGCTCCCATGTTTAAACATAGTGAGCTCTCAAGGATGAACTGTTTGCTGCTGCCCTTCCAGCGTGAAAACGCAAACACTGTAATGAATGCACATGACAGATTAATGGTTTTGTTAACCAGAGTTTTCATGTCAGTGAGTTGACAGTCACCTGTTGTCATTACTTCCATTGTGTGCATGAGCTATTGTGCTACAGGAGCATTGTCAGCTTATGTTCTTTACAATGACGATATGTTACCCTACCTGTGGCTTAAGTTGGAGAGAATGACACTATACAGCTTACATGGACAAAATACATTTGCTGTTGCCAAATCTCTATTTGTGCATTTTATTGAAAAAATAAATAAAATTGTAAACTAACATAAGTCTATGACTCAGGAAGAGCTAGAAACAGGTTTCTGACCCTTAGGTCTGGTCAAATCGGCTTGGAGCAGATTCGCCACGGAACAGACCAGTTTAGTATCTGCTCCGTTTTCTCACTGCATTCGCAGCATATGCATTTCTGCCATAGGTCTCTATGGGAAACACAGCCGCTATTTGGTAATGCAGCAGGCCAGGACTTTGCACTTCATTTACTGCAGCACAGCAAATTGACCCTTCAACCACCTCCTGACTGCCTTACGCCGATGGGCGGTGGTAGAGTGGCAGCCCCAGGACTGCCTAACACAGATTGGCATCAAAGTCCTGGAGGTGGGGTTAGCAGGGAATGCACGCTTGCACGCGCGCCTGCGCAGTAGAGCGGACCGACCGAGATCGGCTATTTCCGCTTATCTCCAAGCGGAGAGTCGATACTGCCCCTGCGCTGGAGTCGGGAAAGTAAATATTTACATCGCCGTCGTTCGCGAAGCTTTATCGCTGCCGCCGTGGGACACAGGAGGACAGGGAAAGCCTCAATAGGATCCAGAGGCTTCCCCACCCAAGGTGAGTACCCCACAGGGGAACTATTTTTAGTTACAGATTTTCTTTAAAGGGAACCTTAATTGAGAGGAACCTGGATGTTTAATTTTAAACAATACCAGTTGCTTGTCAGTCCTGCTGATCTCTTTGGCTGCCATGCTGACTGAATCACACACCTGAAACAAGCATGCTACTTATCTCTCCGGCGGCCGCTGGATATGTAGAAAGCACACTTCCTCTTGCGCAGACAGGCCGAACTAACGGGGCCCGATACCAGAGCTGCAGGCAGCGGAAGACGGTGGTGTGGGAGCAATCCGTGCACATGGGGCTGGAGGAAGTTTGTGTATAAAACGTTTGTCTCTGGTACACTTTAAGGCTCATATTTAACCCTTGATGTACTTGTTATTGTGTTAACCACAACATGGTCTTTGACACAATATTTATCTCCTCAGTGTATGTCCTGTTTTGTTGTATTACAACTTGGAATTAAAAGATTTTTTGAGGGGATAGCACCATTTCATTTACACGTGTACCACTTTGAAGGCAGGCATGGTTTTCTGCCCACGGGGCAGGTCTTAGGACATTATCCCCCATGTTCGGCAAGCGTCTTGTGAGACTTGATGCCGGTACAACTGTGATGCGTCTCACAGCCGACTCACTCTTCCGAATGCGGATGTTCATTACCGGGCTAAGGAGAGCTCCTCAATTTTTATTATCCTTTTTTCCTGAAGTGTAATCACTTCACACAGTCCACCTACCTAACAAAATATACAAAAGATGAATTCTACACACTTCATAAATGCTGCAAGATCCCGTGTTTATGGAAATCTGATAAAGATCCATCTATGGCTCAGTGGTGGGACAGAGTGAACAAAATTGCAGACGTGGAGGAGATCATACTGACTGCCCATGATAGGACTGAACTCTGTTAAAATTTGGACTACTTGGTATGAATTTTGGGTCTCATAGGCTTACAAAGCCATGCTGCGGGCAGGAACTGAAGATCTCTTACTCCCAGTCTTTCACTTCTCCTTTACACACTTGTTTTGCGCGTGATTCCCCCAGAGGTGACACTTGCTATCCCATTCATTTACTATGAATGGGATAGAGGCGCAAATGGGGCAAATGCGTGCAACCATGTGCTGCTATTCAGTGGTGAATCGCAGCGCATGCATGGCAACATCAGAGAGTACAGAAGCGGTGAGCATCAGGACAGCTCACCATACATGCTTTCTCATATTCATTTGGGCTCTGGTTGCCTTTTAACTGCTGTTATCTTTCCAGCTCTATCTGTTGCATAGAAAAAAATCAGTTGATCTCTTCCCAATTTCCACCACCGCAATTTCCCCCCAATTGAGGTGCGATGTAGGGGGGGAGTTATGGCACGACTGGGGTGCATTTTTGCGTTCGCTTCGGGAAACAAACATGAGCGGGAAATTGCTGTCAGAAAATAAATGAATAAAACAATTTAGTGGTATAGGAGCCGAGAACCCACAGGACGCCAATTGCACTTGGGAAAAATTTTCCCCACAAACGGATCACATTAATGTCACATGCAAATCACTAAATGAGCTAAGAAAACCAACAATGCATAGGTTATCCCATATCGGGGAATGAAATAGTATCACAAGGGAAGAATAGGGTCATCGACCCAAACCATATATTTACACTAAAAAACAAGAGTAAAAAAAAAAAAAAGACTTCTGATTTTTTTCAGATCTATAATAAAAATTCAATAACGCACCTGATACCAATATACCAAACTTTATTAGCCAACAATTTAAATACAAATTAAAACCAAGACAGATACCGACCAGGCCCACTTAGTGTGCTTCTGTCCGCTTTTTTTCAGCACATCAATATTACAGATTGATACATGTAGCTGAAAAGCGGACAGATGGCCACGAGGCCTTAGATCCCATGAATGAAATGTCCAAACAATATAAAAATGGTAAAGTTACTTGCAGTTGCTTGATTTCAAGCGGGCTGGATCGATGCAATGTCTCACCACAACCACAAAGTACTAAATAGCATATAAATATCATGTTGTGGTGTTGATCCAGCTCCAGAACAAAATCATAAATGCATATACAATTAAAACTATAATTTAAGCAGCAATATGGAAAAGTGCAATAGTGCAAATTCATGGTGTCATTATAAATGCAAAGATTATATTACACGTTCAAAGAACAGGCCATATCAAAAAAGTGCAAACGTGCAAATTATGAAACATAGGTCTCCATGGATACAAAATTGTTTAGACATAACTGCATGTATAATAGCTCACATGTATACACAAAGTTCAATAGTATAAAGTAGATAAAATAGTTGGCTTAATCTGTTATAAATAGTGACCAAGTGTAGGAAATATCCCAAAGAACAGATTTAAAAAAAATAAAAAATCCACGTGCATCAAGCAGAGTGAACGGTGAGACCAAAAAAGCCAAAGAAAGCCCATAGGAGTGAGAGAGAATATAGCTGAACCAGAGTACGAAGGGAAAGAAGGTAATCCATCAAACCCACCAGCAGCCTTTTCTAAGCGCTAGTGATTTGAAAAATCTCTTGCTAATGCAATGATATGGGGGATTTTTATAAAATCACATTGCTCAAGTGGGATCACACCCATAGCATTACATTAGCAAGAGCTTTTCATAGCACAAAGCGCCCAGAAAAGCGCTCCTAGAGGGTTCCAGGCCTAAGAATGCAAAGAAAATGACTGGCCAAGTAGCTTACTAGAAATAAGAGCGGTAAAGCAGTACCCGGGCGATAATGCTGGCGCTACTGCGCCTGTCCTACTAGTTATGCCTAAACTACATCAGGGACGCACACTAATAACACAGGCACCAGAGTTTCCGTTCGGTTAACTGTACCTCGCGGTTTGCATTTAGATCACAAAACCAAGGTAAAAATAGGTATCCTGTATAATTTTGTAATATCTGCTACAGGGCTGTGGAGTCTGTACAAAAATCATCTGGACTCCAACTTCGACTCCTCTGTTTATGAAACAACTGACTCAGAATCCAGGTGTCCAAAAATGTTTCTGACTCTACAGCCCTGATCTGCTATGTGTCATCAAAGTCTTTCTAAATCTGTACATTTACGTTCCAGTCCTGTCCTGTCAGTTTTCTATTCATTTTACCTGACAGGATTGGAACGGTACACTTTTCATGTGTGAACACATCCATAGAAAACGGATACAAAACTGACAGCGCAGTAATGGAACTGTACTGATTTATGTGTGAACCAAGCCATACAAAACTGATGCAAACTGTCAAAAACAGACAGGACTGGAATGGAACTGAACACCTTTTATGTGTTAACCCAGCCTAAATGGGTATGACCAGCAAGGCTGCCTGCAGCTAAGAGCGCCACTGCCCTTCAGCTTATCATCTTAGCCTAAAGCCTTGTACACATGATCAACAAAAGTTATTTGAAACTTAATGACACATTTCACCATATCAGATGACAATCGAGTAAAATAAATAAATAAATAAATAAAAAAAAAAAAAGGTAGACAAAACTAAGACGGGCAACCGATATCGGGCATTTTGCCTGATCCATCCGGTGGATGAACTCCGAATTGGTCACGACATTGTTCTACAGAATGTGTGCGTGTCGTGCATAATGTCACTTCCACTTGTGCGCACAGTAATTAAATGAGTTAAAGAGAACCTAAGATGGTGATAATGGCAGTGTTTATACTTACCTGGGGATTCCTCCATCCCCATGAGGACTGTGGGCTCACTCAATGTCCTCTGTGACAGCTCTTCGGGACATGCGCAGCCTGGCTGTGTGCGAACTTCCCGACGTGCTCTCAACCCCAAGAATGTTCTGCACAGGCGCAGAATGCTTCCGGGCACAGGAGCGTGGCGGGGAGCAAGCATGGTCTGCCCGCTCATGCACAGAAACTGACGACTGGCCACGACAGGCCAGAATACCAGGAGCTTTTACAATTGAACCAAGCCACCAGAGAGGATAGCAAGGGAGCCCACGGTCCTCATGGGGCTGGAGGAATGCAAGTATAAATACTGCCACTATCCCCATCTCAGGTACCCTTTAGTGTGTTTGCAATATTGGTGTGTGGACAAAGTCGCTTGACTCATGTCTTGCAGCCGCAGAAGTTGTTTCCGCCACGTTGATTGTTTATAGGGCGAGATTTGTTGAGCAGGTGTATGGACCTTAAAGTACCCCTGAATGATAATGTACTATTGTTCCAAGCTCAATTTCCCCAAGCTCACACAGGTCGCAGCTCTGCTGAGCACCGATCAGACATAGTAATACCAGGAACAATACAATGGGAGTGAAAGGGTGTTCCCAAGGGTAAACTGAGTGGAGGGGAACTGGCACATCCTCCCCGCCCATAATGGACGTTCTGCTGATTAGAATATTATGGCTTAAAGGAGAACTGTAGTGAGAGTTATATGGAGGCTGCCATATTTATTTCCTTTTAAGCAATACCAGTTGCCTGGCAGCCCTGCTGATCTATTAGGCTGACGTAGTGGCTGAATCACACCAGAAACAAACATGCAGCTAATCTTTCCATATCTGTCAAAATTGTCAGAAAAACCTGATCTGCTGCATGCTTGTTCAGGGTCTATGGCTGGAAGTATTAGAGGCAGAGGATCAGCAGGATAGCCAGGTAACTGGTATAGCTTAAATGGAAATAAATATGGCAGCCTCCATACACCTCTCTCTACAGTTCTCCTTTAACAGAGCGGGGACCACTGCACAGTGAGGATGGAGCTGTGACATATACAACATGACTAATAAATAAATCACACCCTTGGTTCAGGAGTATTTTAAGGCCTATAGACCAACAGGCTACTGCGGGGTTAAGCTGCATTTCAGCTTAGGATCGCCCACCAAGTAGTTTCTGGAAAATGGAATCAAGTAGGGGCGTTTATATGGCTTCGGAGTCGGTACAAAAACCACCAAGTTCAGGTACCTAAAAATTGCTCCGACTCCAACTTCACAGCCCTGGGTGTCTATAAAGCCCTTTTATCCCGGGGCTGACACATTTATAAACATAGGGCTATCATGTAATTTATGGATCTAGTCTATTTGAAGGGACCCAGTGGGAAACCTCATACACCAAGGTTGTTTACTGCTCATAGCAAATGGATGGCGTCCACTCATTTTTAAGAAACCCAGGAGGAAACAGCCAAGCTAAAATTGTACACCAGGACCCTCGCATGTGGCTTTTGGCCTAAACCTAATTTGGTCAATGTTGGATAAGCGCTCAAAAGTTCAGTCTTTCTTGCAGACACGAAAGTATCTCATGCTTCAAACAAATATGTGAGTGGGGCTGGAGCCTGAGCAGGGTTTTTTCAAAACTGTTATGCCTGCAATAGGCCAGTGTGCGTACCCACCCTCCCACAGCCGCAATATGATCTTTTATGAGCATCTGCTTGTTTTTTTACAACAAACGTGGGATATATCCCTTATACTTTTACGCTATGTGAAGCGTTTTTATTTTGGAGGTGAACGCATTGGATTGGATCACAAGAGCCCAGCTGTTGTTGCCGGTGGGGCTGAGGGGTGGCCCATACCCCCGAGGCACTGACAGGCCCATCTGGCCGCATCCTCTGGTGAGTCTTTTCATATTGGGGGAGGGGGGGGGGGAATGTGCATACATCCCACCCTATATTTGTTGGAAGGATGAGATATTTTCGTGTCTGCAAGAAAGACTGAACTTTTGAGCGCTTATCCAACATTGACTGACTTTCTTCATGCTAAAACACAATTAGCAAGGAAGTGCTACACCTAACAGTGTGTCTGTTCAGTTCATTTGTATGTATTGAAATTTTGTCTGTATGCAATCTTTTAAACGGTCCGTGAGCGCTTGTACTGTTCATCTAAACCTAATTTGGTTGGTGGTGTGGATAGAGTTTCCTGCTGTGTCCCCCATTTCTTCTAAATTGGAGCAGGATGCGGCTGTGGGTCCCCTCAACTAGACTAGTGGCTAATTTATAACCGTGCATTCAGCAACTGCAGGGTGGCTACCACCCTCTCAGATGTAGAGGAAAGAGTGTGCTGCTGTCCAACCACTGTATAACTAAACTCTGACCAGCTCTATCCACCCATGAGCTCTCAGCAATTTAATGAAGCAGCTGACAGGTGAAGAACACACTAATGGCAACTACCCTTATATTACATCAAAGCTCATCTCCCATGTCTGAAAAAAAAAAAAAAAAAAAAAAACACATCTGGAAAATTCCCAATAACGTTCTATGAATAGAACTCCACCGAACAACTTGCCATTATAGAACAAAGCTGTAACAGCGCTTTGCCCTTAGCTGCGCATCACCACACTTCACACTTGTAATTTAAATTCTTCAGAAATGAATCAACGTTTCCATTAAATGCTGTCATGTGCTGAAATAGATAGAAGAACTTAAAACGAACCCGGGGCGAGAGTGATATGAAGTTTGCCATCTTTATTTCCTTTTAAAAAATTCTAGTTGCATGGCTGTGCGGCTGATCCTCTGCTTCTAATACTTTTAGCCATAGACCCTGAACAAGCATGCAGCAGATCAGGTGTTTGACAATATTTTACAGATCTGACAAGATCAGTTGCATGCTTGTTTCTGGTGTAATTCAGACACTGCTGCAGCCAAACAGATCAACTGGGCTACCAGGCAACTAATATTATTTAAAAGGAAATAACTACAGCAGCCTCCATATCACTCTTAGCTCGGGTTCACTTTAAATACTGGGGATGATTTACTAAACTCGAAAAACAGATGATCCAGCACACCTGGACTGTTTTTTTCTTCTTTATCCCAATATAGGTGAAACTTGAAAAATTAAAATATTGTGTGAGGCCCAGTGCACACCAAAAACTTCTAGCAGATCCGCAAAACGCAAGAGGTTTTTGAAGCAGATTTCAGAGCGATTCTAGGCATGTTTAGAGAGGTTTTCTAAACATGTCTTGCATTTTTTGGAGCGTTTTTGTTTAGCAGATTTAATATAGTATTACAGTGAAGCTGTTACTGAACAGTTTCTGTAACAAAAACGCCTGGAAATCCGCTCTGATCTAGCGTTTTTCAGAGCGGTTTTCCACACTTTAACATTGAGGCAGAAACGCCTCAAAAATCTAAAAACAATGCTGCAGCCCCCGAGTTTGCGTTTGCGGAAAAAACTAACCGCTCTGGTGTGCACCAGCCAATTGCAATACATTAGCCAAGCGGTTTTCTATCCTCAAGTGTTTTTAAAAACGCTCATGAACCGCTCTGATGTGCACCAGCCCTAAAAGTCCATTTATTTCAGCAATTCAATTTAAAAAGTGAAACTAATACATGAAATAGACTCATTACATGCAAGGTGAGATTTCAAACCTTTGTTATAATCTTGATTATGGTTTACAGCTTATGAAAACCCCAAAATCAAAATGTCAGACTATTAGAATATTGTAAAAAGGTTCCATATTCTAGGCTTAAAGTGTCAGACTATAATCAGCTAATTAATCCAAACCACCTGCAAATGGTTCCTATTTCATATATTAGTTTCAGCGGAACTGTAAACTGTAAGAGTTTCATTTACCTGGGGCTTCTGTCAGCCCCCTGCAGTCAGCCTGTGCCCTCACATTCTTGGACCAATCCTCCGTACCACCACCGCGGCTCACTTTTTTCCCGTAATGCAGGTCTACTTGTAAGTTGACCTCCATTGCACCCTGGCTACGCGTATCCTAGTACGCATCCCTGTAGCGCTCTGCGCATGCGCAGTACGAGAAAATCTCTACTGCACCTGCACAGTACACGTCCGGCTACAGGAGCGTGAACGCGGAGTTCCCCCAAACTGCTTTAAGTGAAAATGAGCCGCGGCGTGAGACCAGAGCATCGGTGACTGGCTGCGTGGGAACAGATAGGCTGCAGGGGGCTGGCAGAAGCCCCTGGTAAGTGAAACTTATTTTTTAAGCAGTTTACAGTTCCGCTTTAAGTTGAATTACTGAAATAAATGGACTTTGCACAATATTCTAAATTTTCAAATTTCACCTGTATGTATTAACTGCTTACGGACGGCAGTGATTGAAATCTATGTCCTGTTTTAATCCACCAATACCTGCCAAGGCGTAGATTTCACTTCACCGCCGCGCATTCTTGTAGCTTTCGACAATATTGTCGCTCTCTGCCCACCACAACTCACTCGCCCTGCCATCTCTAGAGCCCTGTGAGCCAGTCAGGAGCCGATTTCATTGGCTCCTGACCCTGTCAATCAATGTAAGCACCTCCCATTGGCTTACATTGATCACACGGTCAGGAGCCAATGAAAGCAGCTCCTAAACAGCTCTCAGAGCTCTGCAGTCATAAGAGATAGAGTGGGTGGCTTAAGGTTCCCGGGGTGCGGCGATTCTGGTACCAGCAGTCTCTGGTCCTTAAGTGGGCAGAGACCGCTGATACCTAAGTGGTTAAAGGGTACCTGACACCATTAGTTAAATAAAGATCCTTAACTCAGAAGAGGGAAGTCTCTGGATAGTCCATAGGCTTCCTCGATCTTCTTAAGCCCCTCTATTCCTGCACTGGGACCCTTTAAAAATATTTGACAATATTGTTGTATATAGTGCTTATAGCTGCGCTCCCCTCTGTATACTAGAACAGCCGCACTGCGCAGGCCCAAAGTACGGAACGCGTCTGTGCAGTAGCACAAAGCCGTAAGGTCTTCTCCTCCGTGCTTCTGTACAGGCATGAACTCTACTGGCACCTGCACAGTGCAGCCATGCTTACACACGGAGGGGAGCGTGGCTGCGGAGGAGGAGAGGGTCCCAGCTGGCAGCAGAAGGGTCTAGGAGGATCAGGTGAGCCTCTGGAGCATCCAAAAGCTTCTCTCTACTGACGTATTTAGTTTCGTTTTTGTTTTTTAAATGACTTAAGATGCGCTTTAAGGGCCTTAGAACACTTGTGCACTTCTTTAGGACAATGGTGGTTGTGAAATATGGTGTGTCCACAATTAAAAACTCTGGTCTGAGTCTTAGTGCAGATTCACACGCCCAGCTGCCGACGGCTCATTCTGCTTGTCTGCTATCACATTTGACATCGTTTGAAGTTGACTCGTCATGGTTGAGCCCTAGTGTCATAGACCATATCCATGATTGTCACCACCACCAAAAACTACATGTACCGTTCAAGAAATCTCAGTCGACAGTGGCGCAGTGTCCTCCCCAGGCTCTTTTTGTCGGGTTCTCCACCCGGCTAGTTTTGGGTAGCACCCAGCTGTTATCAGCTCACCTTCTCCTATGCTGTAAGAGTTTCAGACCGAAGCACCGGTCCTGCATTCTCTCATCTCGCCCGGCTAATTTTTCCTGCAACCCAGCTAATTTTTCATGCCACCCGGCTGGAAACAATTTCTGGGGAGAAAACTGTGGTGCTTGGCTAAATGACGACAAACAACGTGAGATTGATCTCAATGATGACTTAATCACAGCACAGTGGATACTAAGCGGTAAACACCAGGGACAGACGCCGACAGCCGTCCATTTGAGCCGACCCTTAAATGTTGCCCACAGGTTTGCTTTTCAGGCTGGTTCTTCCTTCACGTCATCTTTTTTCTTCTTAGTAAACACTAAAAATACCTGAAGCTGATTGCAAACACAGGCGGGTAAAGCCTGGTACACTTCCAGTTACGATTGGCCAATTACCAATTTTACCACCTCCGTGCAATATGAGGGTTTACCTACACAATCTGCTGACAGTATTCAATATCTGTTGACCTTCATACAACAAGGAGGAGGTAAAATTAGTCAGTGATTGGCCAATCATAATTGAAAGTGTGTACCATGCTTAATGTTCCCTCTGTCCTGGAAACAATCTACAAAAGAGATATGGTGTGATGGCATTAGAGGCCTCACCCACACTGGTGAATGAGAGCACCAACCGGAACTCTTGTGATAATAGAGATATTTGGTTTTTACTATAATTGTAGAGAGCATATCCCTTTAGATAATTGCAAGTACTTTGTTGTGGTCAAGCATGTTCTTTTCTCGTTTCTTTCTCTCGAAGAACACACTCAAAAGGAGTTACAACTCATTATTTATTTATTGTTTTCCTGATTAGCACATAGCTGAGGTGTCCACCCCTTTGTCTTTCACATGTATCTTGTTGAAACTGCTGAAATGATGTCTTGAACAGCTAATGCCCTGCAAATGTAAAATTCAAATACAAATATTGGAAAAAAGATAGTACCGCATATTACTGGCTGTACACCTGTATCTGATGTTACCTGGACACAAGGATCCAGGAGAAGGAATGGGGCTAAATCCCTTTCATTAGGCCAACAGAACACTTTTCTCCCTGGATATGCTGCATTTTTATCTGTGAACATCCTAATGCTGGGCATACAAGGCGTCGAGGGGAGGATTATCAATCGAGCCTGATGGCTCAATTGATAATATCCGACGTGTCCGATCACCGCGGGGATCGATTCCGCGGACGCGGCGGGGGTCGATCCGGCGGCTAATCGGCCGCTGGATCGACCAGTATATGCCCAGCATTATGTGCCAACACAGGCAAGTAGGTAGGATAGTATAGATACACTTTAGCAGTAGACAGACGGTGGGCCATCAAGTCTCTTCAATGGCCCGGGTTTAGTCACTCTAAGGGCTCAGAGACACTATAAGCGCTTTTTGGCCATCAGAGCTTTCTGAGAGCTTTTTAAAAAACGCTCCCATTGACTTACATTGCAATCACTGTAAAATTGTGATTTTACCAACATTGTGAATTTACTGCAATTGTAATGTAAGTCAATGGAGGTTTTTTTTAAAAAGCTCTCAGAAAGCTCTGATGGCCAAAATGCACTCAGAGAAGTGTTTATATCGTGTCTGAACCCTTACAGCACCATTGATTTGTTGATAATTTGGGGTTGGCATACTACATTTATGTTATAAATTTACCAAAGGTAGATATACATGTACACAAAATATCAGCATCACATCTCTTTATAGTTCCTCACACTACACCTGCAAGGTTTGATTGATACTATACCATTTAACTGCAATACTTCACAGAACTGTGAAGAATGGTTGTAAGAAGAAAATTGTGAGGTTCTGAAAAGAAAGGACGGCGAAGTAAGTATGCAACATTCATCTACAGGTACATTGTGTTTATTTTAAATAATTCTACTCAGTTCAGGTTCCCTTTAAAGTGAACCAGAGACGAAGCACCCTCGTGTATTTTACCATATATATCAGTGGGAACATTAGAGAAAACACCTACCTTGCTGTCTGTTTCATTTTTAACTGTTCAGCTTGCTTCTAATCAGCCCTGATAAAATCCCTGACTGAGCATTCAGTCTGGCTTTCCTATAATGACTCAGCTATAATGATTCCTGAGCAGAGCCACAAGGGGGACAGGCTTGGGCTTGAAAAGACACCAGATAACACAGGCTCAGCTATAAAAATTCCTGAGCAAAGCCAGACTGAATGCTCAGTCTGGGATTTTAACAGGGCTGATTAGAAGCAAGCTGTGCAGTGCAGAATGAAGCAGAAAGCAAGGTAGGTGTTTTCTCTAATGTCCTAACTGATATATATGGTAAAATACATGAGGGTGCTTTGTCTCTGGTTCACTTTAAGTGTGAACTAGCCCATTGATTAACTTGAGTTCTCAGTTTTTCTGTGCAGAAAACATGCACGGAAATAGTCGTTTGTTCCCTGCTTTAGCCTTAGTAGCTTTCTACATTCTGTCAATTAAGCTGGAGATTCAATTGAATCAGTTGCCCTCGGTTATAACTGAAAGAACTAATTTTCAAAGTAATGCCCACATTTTCCTTTGGCTCAGTTCCCACTACACACGTTTTAACTTAAAGCTTTTTCACATTGTACTGCTATGGAGGAAGAATAAATGTGTACCAAAGCGCACTAACGCGTTAGGTCTAAGGCCTTGTTCACATCAATTACCACAGATGGCCGTGTGATTGGTACGCAACGCATACGATCGCACGCCATCTGCTCCGCTATGAATGGGATATTCACTACAGTGAATGGCTCAGCGCTGTGATTTCCGAAAAATGCCTGCAGCAGTGAGATAGCGCATCGCATATGATGGGAACTGTAGAAGTGATGTCTAAGCACTTCTACCATTCTTGTGTGTCTCACACTATACACGCTGCCAAAATGCGCACAGCAACACGTATAGTGGGAAAGACACCTTAAAGGGCCCTAAGGGCTGGTTCACACTGCAAGAGCGGGCCTGAGCCCACTGACGCAGTTGTGTCCGCATTACACATCAATGTTACAGATGCTGGAAAGCGGATAGAAGCGGACACAACTGCATAAGTGGGCTCAGGCCCTTCGCACTTGTGATTTTAAAAGCTCTTGCTAATGTAATGCTATGTGTGTGTTCTCACTTGAGCAATGTGATTTTGTACAAGAGTCACTGCAGCCAAATATAGCTTTTCTTTAGTTCAAATGTTCTGAGTTTAAGAGAAAAACCTACCCACAGACACACACGCAAAAAACAACAAAAAAAAGAGAAACATTTAAAGAGAACCCGAGGTGTGTTTAAAGAATGTTATCTGCATACAGAGGCTGGATCTGCCTATACAGCCCAGCCTATGTTGCTATCCCAAACCCCACTAAGGTCCCCCTGCACTCTGCAATCCCTCATAAATCACAGCCGTGCTGTGAGGCTGTGTTTACATCTGTAGTGTCAGTCTCAGCTGCTCCCCTGCCTCCTGCATAGCTACGGTCCCTGCCCCGTACCTTCCCTCCAATCAGCAGAGAGGGAAGGGATGCAGGCGGGGACTGGAGTTCTGCAGGAGGCGGGGAGAGCAGCAGACTGACACTATAGAGATAAACACAGCCAGCTTTGACAAGCTGTTTGTCAGCAGCGTGGCTGTGATTTATGAGGGATTGCAGAGTGCAGGGGGACCTTAGGGGGGTTTGGAATAGCAACAGAGGCTGGGCTGTATAGGCAGATCCATCCTCTGTATGCAGAGAATATTCTTCAAACCCACCTCGGGTTCTCTTTAATATTAAGGTTAAGCCTATTTCAACTAAAATAAGTTTTATGTGCACAAAAACAACCACTAATACGCTTAACCATGGTAATCTTTATTTTGATAGTATAAGAAATTATATAGAAGTGTATTTGTTATAATGCAATCGGTTCTGACTTTTCTCTCCAAAATGCACATCCATCTATTATGCCACTTACAGCTATCCATCCTTAAAGGGAACCTGTACTGAGTAAAATTATTTAAAATAAACACATAAGGTAACTTCAAATGAACATTACATAGTTACCTTGCCATCAGTTCATCTCAGAAGCTCACCATTTTCTTTTGACAATGATCCCTTCCAGTTCTGACAACATTTTGTCAGAATTGAAATATATCAGTTGCTGTCAGTTATAGCTGAGAGAATAACTGATGTGGCAGGTAATGTCCATGTTTCCCTATGGCTCAAGTGGGCGACGTTACAGTTTAACAGTGTGCTGACCAGGAAGCTGTTATGGGGTAATGGCCATTTCCAAAATGGAGGACGGAGAATTGCCTTGATCACAGTGGACAAACAGGTCGCGGGAGAGAAGAAAGAGATTGAGGAGTAGACTACATGGGAGATAAGTATGACCTGTGCATGTTTATTTTGACTTACTTTTCAGTTCAGGTTTTCTTTAAACCATAAAGTCAGCTTACCTATTTCACCATGGCACAGCCTGTTAACAAATCACCTAAATGCTGTCTGGCTACCAGCCAAGTTCAAACTTTCCAAAAACACTTCTGTGCATTGTACTGGAAACTGCATAGCCACCGTCCACGCACCACAATGCACTTGTCAGCCTGCACACTTCATACGGTTTGCTGACTCGGATGCCACAAGTCTCTTTATTCCCATTTACCACCCGATCAGCTAATGGTTGTCAGTAAATGCCAACTGCTTCTTGCTCACCTGCTTATGCAGCCATCACAACCCATTTACTCGATTTATGTGCAAATTCTGCTTCTGTACAAATATAACAGGAATTTTCTCTATACTTGTTGGCTACAGATACTTTTAGCTACTTCACTGTGTACCATTTGCCCAGCTACCACCATACCATGAAGAAGCCCAGAGGACCCTGTCGGGGGAATACAAGTTGACCAATTTAAGCTTCTAGAACAATGGCAGTGCATCATCAGGTCTTTGGATAAAGTCTGCCTAACTTCAGGATTGCGGGAAGTATCCTGCATAGATACCCTTCACATCTACTGTCCCCAACCTCACCTACCTGCCATGTTGTCTACTAACTTCTTACAACAGATTAGAGATGACCAATGAGATCCAAATAGTTCCAACTTGCATGCAAATTGTATGCGGCCTAGAAATCAAAATCAGCACAAAAAGTGCATATGAATGGCCCAAGTCCAAGCTGCAAACAAATGGTATTAAATTAAACCGCTAGTTGTAATTATTTGCATCTTACTAACCATCTTTACCACAGAACACTACAAACATCGCATGTCCCTCCTGGAGCCCAAATGTATGTGTACCTGTCATCATACCAGACATCTGTCAGTTGTCCTCCTCAGACCAAAACAGCTGTCCACATCTCACTACAACACACCTCCAGACTGCCCATACAACCCTTATCTGTCTCTCTGGTACTAGACTGCCAGTCTACTTGTCCTCCTGGTACCAGACTACCCATATACCCCTCATCATCTGTCTCTCTGGTACTAAACAGCCTCTACAGCTGCCATCACTTTTGCTTCTGGTACCAGACTGCCCATATACCCCTCATCATCTGTCTCTCTGGTACTAAATTGCCTCTACAGCTACCATCACTTGTCCTCCTGGTACCAGACTGTCCATATACCCCACATCATCAGTCATTCTGGTACTAGACTACCTGTCCAGCTGCCATCACTTGAGCTCCTGGTACCAGACTGCCCACATACCCCTCATCTGTCTCTATGATACTAGACTGCCTGTCTCTCTGGTAATGCGGTCTCTCTGGTACTAGACTACCAGAATTTATCCTCCTAGTACCAGACTACCGGTCATCACCACTCCGTCTGGTACCAGACTGCCTGTCTGCCTGTCATCACGTATCCTTCTGGTACCAGAGTGCCTGTCCACCAGCCATCACTTATCCTTCTAGTGCCAGAGTGCCTGTCCACCTGCCATCACGTATCCTTCTAGTACCAGAGTGCCTGTCCACCTGACATCACTTATCCTTCTAGTACCAGACTGCCTGTCCACCTGCCATCACTTATCCTCCTGGTACCAGAGTGCCTGTCCACCTGCCATCACTTATCCTCCTGGTACCTGAGTGCCTGTCCACCTGCCATCACTTATCCTCCTGGTACCTGAGTGCCTGTCCACCTGCCATCACTTATCCTCCTGGTACCTGAGTGCCTGTCCACCTGCCATCACTTATCCTCCTGGTACCTGAGTGCCTGTCCACCTGCCATCACTTAGCCTTCTGGTACCAGACTCCCTGTCCACCTGCCATCACTTATCCTCCTGGTACCAGAGTGCCAGTCCACCTGCCATCACTTATCCTCCTGGTACCAGAGTGCCAGTCCACCTGCCATCACTTATCCTCCTGGTACCAGAGTATCTGTCCACCTGCCATCATTTCTCCTCCTGGTACCAGAGTGCCTGTCCACCTGCCATCACTTCTACTCCTGGTACCAGAGTGCCTGTCCACCTGCCATCACTTCTCCTCCTGGTACCAGAGTGCCTGTCCACCTGCCATCACTTATCCTCCTGGTACCTGAGTGCCTGTCCACCTTCCATCACTTCTACTCCTGGTACCAGAGTGCCTGTCCACCTGCCATCACTTAGCCTTCTGGTACCAGAGTGCCAGTCCACCTGCCATCACTTATCCTCCTGGTACCAGACTACCTGTCCACCTGCCATCACTTATCCTCCTGGTACCAGACTGCCTGTCCACCTGCCATCACTTATCCTCCTGGTACCGGAGTGCCAGTCCACCTGCCATCACTTATCCTCCTGGTACCTGAGTGCCAGTCCACCTGCCATCACTTATCCTCCTGGTACCTGAGTGCCAGTCCACCTGCCATCACTTATCCTCCTGGTACCAGAGTGCCAGTCCACCTGCCATCACTTATCCTCCTGGTACCAGAGTGCCTGTCCACCTGCCATCACTTCTACTCCTGGTACCAGAGTGCCTGTCCACCTGCCATCACTTCTCCTCCTGGTACCAGAGTGCCTGTCCACCTGCCATCACTTATCCTTCTGGTACCGGAGTGCCAGTCCACCTGCCATCACTTATCCTCCTGGTACCAGAGTGCCTGTCCACCTGCCATCTCTTATCCTCCTGGTACCAGACTGCCTGTCCACCTGCCATCACTTATCCTCCTGGTACCAGACTGCCTGTCCACCTGCCATCACTTATCCTCCTGGTACCAGAGTACCAGTCCACCTGCCATCACTTATCCTCCTGGTACCTGAGTGCCAGTCCACCTGCCATCACTTATCCTCCTGGTACCAGAGTGCCAGTCCACCTGCCATCACTTATCCTCCTGGTACCAGAGTGCCAGTCCACCTGCCATCACTTATTCTCCTGGTACCTAAGTGCCAGTCCACCTGCCATCACTTATCCTCCTGGTACCTGAGTGCCAGTCCACCTGCCATCACATATCCTCCTGGTACCTGAGTGCCAGTCCACCTGCCATCACTTATCCTCCTGGTACCAGACATTCTATGTACCTAATTGTCACCACCTGTTCTCCTCACACCAGACAAGATATCACCTGTCACCCACTACCAGACTACTTGTCACACCACCTGATGCGACAAGGCACCAGACTGTCCCTCCACCTGTCGGCACGCATCCTCCTGATATCGCACACTGGCTGTCACCGGGCATCACCTGTACCGTCAGAGCGGTCCCCTGGCATCAGCAGCATCTCATCCTGTGCACTCCGTTCCGCTATTCGTCACCTCCCAGGACAGAGCCCGTCCCTTGCCCCGGGGCAGGTAGGGCACAGTGTGATGCCCCCTCTCACCTGTAGTAAGAGAGCAGCCCATTGCTCAACACGAACCAGCGCCTCTGGTAGCCTTTCAGATAGTTGGTCCATTTGAAGAGCCAGCCTTTGTAGGTGTCCGGGCCCGGGGTGGCCGGAGTGCTGGGCAGCGCAGACCCGGAGCTGCTCATGTCTCGTGCTCCGAGCTGCGGACAGGAGAGGCAAGGCACGGCGGAAAGCAGGGACACCAGCCCGCTGGAGCCAGGAGGAGCGGTCGCTCTCCCCATAGACCAGCTCCACAGTGGGCGGGGACACGGCCACACGGCACACCCCCTTCACCACGTGACTGCGAGAGGCTCGGTATCAACAAACACAGGTCGCTGGATTTGGCCCTGCTAGCGACTGTACGCTCACGGGAAGAGGCGGGAGACGTCACGTGATGCGGTGAGCTGCCGAGGGTGGTCTCGCCAGTGGGTCTGCGTGGATGCAGTAGTGATTGATGAGTGGAGTATGTGTCGTAGCGAGAATAGCACAGCCGCCCAGTGTGCTGCGGGTGTCACTAGGGGCGCTCTCGGGTCCCGAGTATTTGTCCCTGGAAGTGTCCTCTTCAGTACCCCAGCTAAGCTCTGCGTCTGTTGCTGTCACTTATAACTGAACGGACAACTGTTGTGCAGCTCAGGTGAAGATGATGCAAATGCTTCCCTATGGACTCTTTCACACGCCTTCTTGTATGGCCCTTTTCCACTTGGAAGTGTGATCACAAGGCAGAGGCAAGAGAGGCTCCAGCCTCAGGGCGCAGTGTAGGAGGGGACACACCACTCACTCAGCTGTCATTCCCCTATTTTGTTTGAAGCAGAGAGAAATACGAAAAGGGGATACATGACAGTGACTGCAAGCCAGATGGCTAGAGCTTAAAGGAAACCAGAGCTCACAAACATAGAAAGATTTATACATACCTGGGGCTTCCTCCAGCCCCATCTGCATGGATTGCTCCCACGCCGCCATCCTCTGCAGCTCCGGCATCGGGTCCCCGCACTTCCGTCAGTCGGAGCTAGTCTGACATAAGAGAAGTGCGCCCTCTACGTATCTCTCCAGCGGCTGCTGGAGAGATACGCAAAGAGCACACTTCTGTGTAGACTGGCTCCGACTGACGGCAGTGACGGGACCCGGTACTGAAGCTGCGGGCAGCGGAGGACAGGGGTGTGGGAGCGATCCATGTTGATGGGGGTGGAGGAAGCCGCAGGTATGTACAAATCTTTTTATGTTTGTGAGCTCTGGTACACTTTAAGGTGTTGGGGGCCCTGAGGAGCCTCTTAGTCTAATGGCAATCAGTGTATGACGGCTGGCGTGGAAGGGATGGAAGGGCACACTTTGGTGTCTCAGCCTTGGGTGGTGGAGAACCTTGTCCCGGCTCTGATCGCAAGCGCAATCTTGCCACGTTTGTGATCGTGCAACCTATTTCCATTTGCCAGGATTGTGCCATGCAGTCTTTGGGAACAAAGCGCGATTGCACCAAAAATCAAGGAGCCCATTGACTGCGATTCAGGCAAAAAATCGTGCTAAATGGAAAAGCAACACTGATATTAAGAGCCCATTTACACTGGGGCAATTAGCCACCCTGTACCGCGGATTACCAGTGATCACTAGCACTTTTACAATTGCTAGTGTAGCTAAAAGTAAATGGCAGTAATCTCACTGCTGAGATTTGCAGTAAACGTGGTGCACGCAGCATTTTTTCACAATTTTAGAGTGATCACGATTGCAATGTTAAAAAAAATGAATCACGAATGAAAAAATATGATTTTGTTAGCTATCCCTAGTGTTAATGGGCTCTTACTTTTTGTTACAATCGTCAAAACAGCAGTGATCGCAGCAAGTGAAAAAGCAGGCTTACACTGCAAATCGCAATGCAATTCTAATTTGCAATTTTAAATTAGATTCTTGAAACTCGAGGAGAAAAACCACAGCATGCAGGACTCCTTAAATCTGCATCATAATTGCGTGTAGTGTAAAAGAGCCCAGAAATGATCACATCAGTTTTTCAGTGTACAGTAGGTCAATCTTGTGCGGTACTACATTTGTAATGTGTATGTCTGTATAACTGCCATCAAAAGAGAGACTTCAGTACAGCTACACTGTGGCTGATGATGAGTCCGAGGAGTGTGTTGTCTGGTTAGATGGAGTCCGTTACGCCGCGTATCTGCTATGGAAGTCACATCTCTCCCATGCAGAGATTTGTAGAGGCATTTCAAGATCAAATCTCTGGCACACATGTTGCTAATGTTGTTCAGTGTAGTTGCCACCGTCATGCTAGCAGAAACTTCACTTTACCTAGACCTTGTGCGCAGCCTCGGCGTACTATACGATGGGGAATTGAGTTTGAGAAACCAAATTTCATCTGTAGTTAAATCTTCCTACTTAAATCTGAAGAACATTTCAAAGATTAAACATCTGATTCCCCCAGAGCCCAGAGGATCTTCCAACCCTAGTTCACGCCTTCACCACATCACGGCTGGACTACTGCAATGCCCTTTATGCTGGCCTCCCCTAAAAGGAGCAGAATGCTGCTGCCAGATTGCTAACAAACCAGCCTCGCCACTGTCACATTACACCAATCCTTCGCTCACTGCACTGGCTACCAGTAGAATGAAGAATACTCTTCAAGATTGGACTGCTGACATTCAAATCCCTGCACAATCTGAGTCCTGGATACATGAAGGACTTGCTGAAGCTGCACCACACCTCTCACAACCTCAGATCAGCAAGTTCTATAAACTTGGTCACTCCCAGAGTGCACCTCAAAAAATCTGGAGACAGAGCCTTCTGTCATGCTGCCCCTACTCTTTGGAACTCCCTGCCACACCCAGTAAAGAATACACCATCCCTGGAGCTATTCAAATCCAGACTGAAAAGCCACCTGTTTAGCCTGGCATTTCCGGACTTTTCCGGACAATTCTTCCTCTGTACCACGATTCTCTGAGCCATGCTTATGCGCTTTGAGTCCTACGGGAGAAAAGCGCTTTACAAATGTTATTTGTTGTTGTTGTTGTTAGTTTGCAGTAAGTAAATCTGATCTCATAACCAGCTTCGTACTATAAAATGCAAAATCTAAAATGTTCCACTTGGTGGCGATGTTACTTAGACAGTTCACTTTCCTGGTAATTTTGACATTTCAGCTGTGTGGCTTTTGAAGCAGCAATAACTTATGCATTACTTATGAAATATTAATGATACAAATATATTTTTTAGGACAATCTAAACTCTCTCTGGGTAATATTTTTCTCCAAAAATTATTTCATTTTATAAGCAATTTTCTGGGAAAATAGAGGTAAAACCAGAAAAAACACATTTTTTAAATTTGTAACCTTTTCTTGTTTTCACATGACAACTGCCACTGTTCTAAAATGCCACAAAATATATTCTGTGGTTCTTCTCAGTTGAAATGATACCACATATGCCTTATTCCATAAGGCGCATATCAAAGTCAATGGGCTGTCCAGGAATCAGGTGTTTTGCATTCGTCTGCATTCCATTTTTGCATTTTTCTCTGCATGGAAAAATCAACAACCTTCTGCCTTTTTCTGCATACCACACACATTTGTACATAGATTGTATTTTTCCGCAAATTAAAAAATAGGATACAGAAAACGTGAATTGAAATGCAATCGTAAACCACCGGAAAAAACAAAAACTCTACAGTGATGTCACAGGATCAAATGAGTGCCCTGCCTGACCTCCTCAGCCACTCCTTTCACATTTTTTTACGTGTGGGCTATTGTGCAAGGGGAAATGGTACGGTGCGATTGTTCTGTGGCAGCCTCCCCTGCTGCAGGACAATAGCGCTGCGCTGTGTGTGAAATTAGCTTAAAACTTTTACTAAATGATTGTTGCTATTTACTAAAGCAGCAATCATTCACATTGAAGCAGTAGTGCCTGGGGCACACGGGAGCGCACAGTGGCAGCTTTCATTCCTGGATGTTAAATGAATGTGTGCTTAAAGAGAAACTCCGACCAAGAATTGAACAATCAGTAGCTGATACTCCCTTTTACATGAGAAATCTATTCCTTTTCACAAACAGACCATCAGGGGGCGCTGTATGACTGATATTGTGGTGAAACCCCTCCCACAAGAAGCTCTGAGTACCAAGGTACTTCTGGCAGTTTCCTGTCTGTGAACCCTGTTACATTGTGGGAAATAGCTGTTTACAGCTGTTTCCAACTGCCAAAACAGCAATCAGCAGCTACATCACTTGCCAGCAGTAAAAATGTTACCATGTAATAAATGTTAGAATATAAATCAGGGATTTAAAATATTTTACAATGGGCAAACCCTGACTAAATTATTTATACATAATTATTGTAAAAATAAAGCACTTTTTTTATTACATTATTTTCACTGGAGTTCCTCTTTAAGGTGCCCACTAATGATCCAATTTTCCAAACGATCAGAAGGAAACAATTGGAAGTCATTGATTGCTCCCATACATTGGATTAAAGAGACACTGAAGCAAAAAAAAATATGATATAATGAATTGGTTGTGTACTATGAATAATTACTAGAAATTTAGCAGCAAAGAAAATATTCTCATTTTTATTTTCAGGTATATAGTGTTTTTTCTAACATTGCATCATTCTATAATATGTGCAGATTACACAACACTCAGCATTCAAAATGATTCTTTCAGAGCAGTCTGTGAGCTAATGACCTCTCCTCTAGCAGAGAAACAGTAAATAGTTCAATAACACTTGAGATAATAAAAGTCAGATAACAGCCCTCTCCACGACTTTGAAAGTCGCAGAGCTTAATTGCTTTTTTGCATAGAGATAACAACTGGAGTTTCTTAACTCTTCCTGTACTGGAAACAATTAGACTGATGTATCTGATCTTAATGTTTTATTTCTTAGCTGTACTACACATACAAATCATAATATCATAATTTTTTTCCGCTTCAGTGTCTCTTTAAGGGCCCGTTTTCACTATGGAGAATTTGTATGCATTAATCGGCCTGTTTCCATTACAGGTGAAATTCGCTTTACCCACGCAGGCGAAAAACAACCCAGCCAATTCTGTAACAATTATCCCAGAGGTTTACACGTTTTCACGGGTACGCGGACGTGTTTTTGCATATGCATTTATGCGTGCGGATGTCATTAGTGATGAATAGCGGCGGAAAAAAAAAATAATAATTGTGTACACTTGTGAATTCACATAAAAAAACGCAAGCAAATTCGCAAGTATTTTTTTTTTCTATGCAGATTTGCTTAGGTGTAGTGGGAACGGGCCCTTAACCTATAATCAATCTGATCATTTCAGCTAAAATCAATCCTGAAAAATGGATCAATAATCTGATCCTGAACCCAATAATTTGTTGCAAACTATTAACAGTATCCAATCCAATCGATTGGAAGGTTAAATTGGACCGTTAGTGGGCACCTTTAGGTTACCAGTCAATTTTATGTTTTTGTAATCTTGGGGGCCTGTGGAAGAAGTAATCAGTAGTGATTTATCAGATGCTCGAGGCATAACAGAATTAGCTCTTTTTCTTTGCTAGATGTAGGTGTTTCAAAAAGGTGGTAATGTTCTTTTTTTTCCCCAGCAAGTCCATTTGTAAAGCAGGTCACTCAGAATTCTCCTCTTCAGATGTTCATGAAAGTGAAAAGTATTTTGACATATTTGGTTTAGTAGCCGGGTGGGGCGAGTTGAAAATGCAGGGCAACTGTGCTTACAGCATAGGAGGAGGTGAGCCGATGACAGCCGGGTGGTCACCAAATCTAGCCGAGTGGAGCACCTGGCTAAAAGAGCCTGAGGAGAACACTTGGGTTTAGCTGCAAAAAAGAAAAAGAAAAAAAAAAACATTTTCTGAGGCTACTTCCAGCCCCCGGCAGCCTGTATGTCCCTTGCCACAGAGATCCCCCCTATCTGTCCCTGGGATCCTCTCGGTTGCAGATGCGGACCTCGCCAGGTCGGCATCTTTGCGTGAAAGCGCTTATGTAGTTTGGCGCGTTCTAAGCTGGCACAGAAGTACTGCACCTGTGCAGAACGCTCCAGACCATGAGTGGCGCAGCTGCACGCTTGCGGAGACGCAGAAGATGCCGACCTGGCGAGGTCGGTATCTGCAACGGAAGGGATACCGGGGACAGATAAAGGGGATCCCTGCGGCAAGGGACAGATAGGCTGCCGGGGGCTGGAGGAAGTCCCAGATAAGTCGATTTTTTTTTTCTCAATTCGTGCCTGTCCTTTAAGAAAGCCGCGCTGCAATGTTAAAGTTTCATCTAGTGTGTGTATGAGGCTTAAGCGGAACCAAATTTAACTTTTGTGAATTTGCTTTTTCATTGATAAAACGTTGTTTGAGATCATCATGCATGACTGTCTCCTGCACAGATATGGTGTCTGTACAGCAGTGCCACAGTGTATTGCAACTGATCTGCCATGACATAGCTAAACTATGAATTGTTTTTCCTACCCCTCCTCTCACCATACAACAGAAGTAGCTGCTTGGCTGTAATCAAGCAGTGTGTCTCTACAGTGATCCAACCTGCGTCTGTTATTCAGAACAATTAACCACGATCGCTCCAAATGACAAATATTGCCCCTCTGTACGTAGCTGTAACAATCTGTTTATTATTATGTACTGAATATCAGCATTTTTTTCTTATAGATGAACAGATAAGACTTGATCTTTGTAATGGATGCAGGACCAGGGGCCCGGCAGCCAACCATGTTTTATATAAGGAGGCCAAGGCTCTTTTCTAAACTGATCAAGGTAACAAAATGTCTATACATCAGTAATGAAGAAGCAGCCCGCAATAAGACTCTTCTTCGTACTCACCGTATCACTTGCATCATCAACGTCTGCTTAGATCGGCCTACGGGTACGCCTCCTGTCTCAGAGTATCTGCACTTTCCTGTGGAAGATATAGCTGAGGCACCCTTGTGTGACTACTTTGACACCATAGCAGATAAAATCCAGGAAGTAGGAGCAAGTGGGGGTCGCACATTAGTCCATTGTGTAGCTGGTATCAGCAGATCTGCTACAGTTTGCCTCGCTTACCTCATGAAGCACCGAAGAATGTCCCTGCTGGAAGCACATGCCCGCCTAAAGGAACGGAGGCCTATGATCTACCCCAACATTGGTTTCTGGCGACAGCTGATTGACTATGAACTGGCTTTGTTTGGAAAAAACACTGTGCATTTGATGAAATCTCCAGTAGGAATAATACCAAGTATCTATGAGAAACAAACTAAAAACATGATTGGGCTGCATGATGGAAACGCAGAGGATGCAATGAACATTTAATGATCGCCAGGTCGTTTTCCAATGTAACCATTAGTTTAGCCAGGGACCAATTAAAAGAATGCAAATACAGTATGTGACTTTATTGTAGTAAATATGAATGACTTGAAGTGAGTTCTGCAGTCGAGGAGCCGGGGCAATTTTGGGTGCCTGGAGTCGGAGTCGGGAAAAAATGCTCTGACTCCTAATGAATTTAAACTGTAATTAAAATAGAAAATATGATAAAATATTCTATTTCTCAGATATATAGTTATAGTTATCATAAATTATATATACAGTAATAGCCTGCATGCTCCTGACTGTGGATGTGCGAGTGAGCGTGCTCCTGACTGTGCATGTGCGAGTGAGCGTGCTCCTGACTGTGCATGTGCGAGTGAGCGTGCTGATGCATGCGTAGTATGGAGTGGCCCATCTTTGGGCGCACTCAAGCTCCCAAAGACTTCTAAAGCCTCCTGCAGTGGAAGAGAGCTGTCTCTGACCCATTGGTCGGAGACTGCTAACAGGGGAGCCAGCGGTGTAATGCAGGGACCAGGAGAGGAGCAAGGAGGCTCTATAGGACCCAGAGCCTTCCCTCGCCTTAGGTAAGTAGCTGTTTTTTTTTGTTTGTTTTTTTGGGGCTTTTTTTTAGTTTTACGTCAGACTCCCTTTAAAAGGAAATAAATGTCATCCCCTATACCTCTCACTTCAGGTGTGCGCTTTTAACTTCAGGATATTTTTGATCAAGAAAAAAAAATATACAGCCTACTGGTTGCCAGTGACCAATCCCAAGCTAAAAATCGATCTCTCTCCTTCAGAAGCAAAGCAAACATGCTGGAAAATACCAATCAAAATAATATTGTTCCGTGTGTGTCATTTCGATTCATTTTAGATAAACATCCAAAAACTGCATATATGTATAAGCTAGCTTTCTTCTATATCCGATCAATATCCAAATCTGAATATCGATCTGATTACTCGCTCAAATACAATCTGAAGTGAAAACCGCATGTTGTGTACCGGGCTTTAAGCTTTTATACATGTTGCCATATTCACTCCTGATGGATGAATGAGCCTATCAGATTATCCATTAATTTTCTTTTCACTGAAAAGTAATGCTAGGTACACACCATGCGTTTTTTCGGTCGATTTTCCGTGTGATCAATTCTCCACTCGATAATCCAATCTTTTCTTACCAATTTCCATTCACTTCTATGAGAAATCAGCCAGAAAAATGAAATATCGGACATGCCGGAATTTATCTATCGAACCATCTATCTGCCGAAAAAACGTATGGTGTGTACCGAGCATAACATTGTTCTGGTTGTTTAACAATCAACAAGTTGGTAACTTTTGATTGGCCCTGCATGGATCCTAGTGTGTATTTGTACAGGACTGATTGATATGGTGCTGGTGTCGACTGGATAAGTGGGGACTGATGTAGGATGCAAGTTATACACAGAGCAGACATGGGCCCATATGGAGATAATTTACATCTTCTCTCTAAACTAAATTTTAGCATTTTACAGTTGAAAAAGCACCCAAAAGTTGGTGAAAATGTATTATCAAATGTATTTGAGTATTTACTTGCCTGCTAGTGGCATTTTATGATAAGGTATGAAAATATCACCTAGGTGAAAACTTTTTCACCAACTTTTAGATCCTTTTTTCATTTGTAAAATGCTTAAACATTATTTTAACCTCCTTGGCGGTAACCCCGAACGTAGTTCGGGGTAAGCCGCGCCGGAGGTTTTCTCCGGCTCTGCTTAGCCGATTTGTTTAATTTTTTTTTTCGCTGAACGCAGCTAGCACTTTGCTAGCTGCGTCAGCACACCGACCGCCGCCGCCCTGCGCTCGATCACCGCTATCCGTCGCGCCGTGCGCCCCCCCAGACCCCATGCGCTGCCTGGCCAATCAGTGCCAGGCAGCGCTGAGGGGTGGTTCGGGACTCCCAATAACGTCCCGACGTCGGTGATGTCATCCCGCCCCATCGCCATAAAATGGCCTGGCCACATATTTTTGCATAGCAGAGCACCCTGGGACTCAGGGCTACTGGAAGATCCTCAGAGTGCGATTCACCAACAAACTTCTTGCAAGTTACTATAGTGCACCATTTTTACCTCATAACATCATCATTATGCAAAACTTAGCACAGTGCAGAAAACCCAACATATCCTAGAGTGGACAAATTAGTTCACATGTTAGCTAGTGATGCGGATAACAATTTGGCCCCATATGCTATTAACGTTTCGACTGAGATCTTTTCAAACCTCAGCAGTAAAATACCTTTAAAAAGCAACTGTAACTAATGCTAGGTACACACCATACAATTTTCTGGCAGATTTACCTGCCAGATCAATTATTTCCAACATGTACGATCGGAAAATTGAAAAAAATATAAAATCGACATTGAGAACGTTTTTACGATCGATTTACATATAAGTAAATGGAAATAGATTGAAACAACAATCAAAAAATTGATTGAAATTCAAATCGGACATGTTGGTAATAATCAATCTGGCAGGTAAATCTGCCAGAAAATTGTATGGTGTGTACCTAGAGGGGCACTACAGCAAAAAAAAAAAACTGTAAAATTTAAAATATGTGCAAACATATACAAATAGGAAGTACATTTTTTCCAGAGTAAAACAAGCCATAAATTACTTTTCTCCTATGTTGCTGTCACTTACAATAGGTAGTAGAAATCTGACAGAAGTGACAGGTTTTGGACTAGTCCATCTCTTTATAGGGGATTCTCAGGGATATATTTATTTTCAAAAGTACTTGATGAATGGCAGTTCTGTCCAACTGCCAAAAAAAACTGTAGGGAGCAGGGAAGCTGGCCAGCATCATTGTTTAAATCTTTTTTCGGGAATGTCTTTTTAAAGAATAAAAGCCTTGCTGAGAATCCCCTATGAAGAGATGGACTAGTCTAAAACCTGTCACTTCTGTCAGATTTCTACTGTTTGTGTATCTAGTGTGTGTGCATTTGCATTAGTGTTTTTTTTAGGGTTTGCATTAGTGTTTTTTTTTACTGCAGATGCGTTTTAATACTTGATTTCGGGTTCGCATATACAAAACGCATATGTGTTTTTGTATGCGTTTTTCATGCATTCTACAATTGCATTTTATGCAAATAACTAGGAAGACAACAGGAAGCGGAAATACATCGCAGAACAAATTATTTTTATGAAAACGCATACCATTGCATTTCTATTGACTTTCATTATGTGCGTTTTTGATGCATTTTTGCACAGTATGCCAAAAAAAAAAACCAGTGTTTTTGAAAACGCACACATAGAAAACGCATATGCCTTTTTATATGCATTTTTTCCTGCGGTCCATAGACTTCCATTAGCGGAAAAACACAGCATTTTCTGCAGCTCTGCCGTTTCTGCTGAGATGTGCACCTAGCCTGATAGTATTCTAAATCTGTTGGCCCTAATACTAATTAACATTGGTAAAATTGGCCAATCAACTTTGGATGTGTGTGCACACCTTTCGAAACTAAATTCCTTGCCATCATCTCTACGTGAGAAATGTACCCAGGTGTGTAAGTTAAGCCTGGTACACACTTTCAAATAAGATTGGCCAATCACTGACCAATATTACCACTTCCATGTTGTATGAGGGTTTACCTGCACAACGGGCTCTATTCATAAAACATTTGTGGGGAAAAAAAATCTTGGTGGGGAAAAAAAAAATCTTGGAGGGGAAACGCTGCATCGGTATTTTAGACTTTTGTGTGCTAATTCATAAAAAAAGTTTACACTTGCGATGAAAGGTCGGGGAATTCCCGCACTAAACTAGCAGTGCTGCTGAGTTGATACATTTTCTCTGTGCAGAGACAGAGTTACTATAAAGGAGGCAGCCCCAACTTCCCTTTAGATGTGCATTTTTTTTTTAAACTGCCTCTCCTTGCCCTGAATCTGCCTATTAGTCTTTCTAAACAATCTATTTAATTGCCGCAGCTTAGAAGAACTTCAAGAAATGTTACACATGCAGGCTTTCTGATGTGAAATTTATCTGAAAACAGGTACCCAAGGGGTTAAAAAACACATCCTTGGTATTCTGGGATGCCTGGTTTGTTCTGCTCTCACTGCTGCTGCCTGGGAGGTCTGTCTCCATTAGCTTGCCTGTTATCCGCTGGCTTATCACATTATATAAACAGACGGTATTCTCCGTTCCCATTCCGCTTGCTGTAATCTTTATGAATTGACATGTAGTGACGTGTTGAGATAATCACCGCACAAGGCGGTAATTTCTCGCACTGCTCAGGAATTGTAGCTTTTCATGCGGAAACAGCTTTTATGAATGGACACTTTGCTAAATGGTCAGTAAAGTCAGCTGTTTTGAGCATTACCGCATGCAGGAATGGTTTATGAATAGAGGCCAATCTGTTAATAGTATTCAATATCTGTTAACTAGTTAGTTGTTTTGTTGTTGTTACAGTAGAGCTGGAAGCATACAGCTTCTGTTAAACAAAACACTTGGAAAATCGCTCTGTTCTAGCACTTTTTAGAGCAATTTCCACTTTCCTATACTTAACATTGATGGTGAATCGCCTCAGAATTGCTGCAGGACCTGCGTTTGGTGGAGAAAATAAACAAAAAAAATCACATCACTCTGGTTTGATCCATCACATTCAATTAAATTAGCCAAGCGCTTTTCAAAGCGTTAGCGTTTTGAAAATCGTTCTAAGTGTGCACCAGCCCTATCTTATAGGTTATTAACCTAATTTCTGGATAAGCACTGTCCTAGACCCTGCTAGCAAGGGGAAATACAGCTGCTTAGGTCAGGTTTTCCCTGTTAATCACTCATGTATTCTCATGAAAAAAAAGGTGCTCTCTTTTCCATGGAAAACATATGGTTGTTAAGCCAAACAATACTTGTAAACAAAAATATCTGTCAAAAGAAATTTATTAGAAAACATGAGCAGAAATAACGCAAAGCAAAAGGTCAAGATAAGTATCATGTAACTCAGATTTCCAAATCACTCTGACAGTACGTTGCAGGAGACAAGAGGTGTCTGCATACTCTGGAGCATATGGTCATCACACATCAAGATGTTCTGTCATGCCTGTTTTATGTTTAACCAGCTTAATCATCTATTTTGCTGTCATCACATACAACACACAGACAGCTAATTATACATTTAGTTTGCATTTCCCATAAAGCTTTAGGCCCCATTCACACTTTGATGGCCCATACTCACGGGCAACTTTTTGGGCCTGTCGCCAGCACACGTGAGCGTGTGGGCGACAGGCCGGCGACAGCTCCTCGCCAGGTCCCTCCGCGTACAAACGCGGAGGAGGGACCAGCGGCGCGACGGAAGCTGTCGCTGACGTTCCTCCTCCCCCCGCCGGAAGCTCCGTATTCCTCAATGGAGGTTGCTGTCGCTAGTCCGCGTACTCACGCGGACTAGCGACAATTGCGGCGGCAACTGTCGCCAGGCGATTGAGCAGTTCAATCGCCTGGTGACATCAGCGACGAGCGACAGTTCGGGGTGCGCGCCCGTGCAACGGCGCATACTCACGGGCGACCTGTCACCGCACCACGCGTGCGCCGCGTGTTGCAACGACAATTGTAGCCCGTGAGTATGGGCCATAAGACTACTTACACACCGAGACGTTGCGTTTTAGGGGACGTTATGGTCGCATAACGTGCCCCTAACGCAATGTATGGTGGTGTTGAAGTTGGACGTCAGATTGAGCTGCGTTATGCAGCTCTCAAAGCAGCAGGTTAGTGATAGGAAGTCCGGATCTTTTTAAGGATTCGGATCATTTGAATCGGATCATTGGAAAGATCCAGATCTTTAAACCGAATAATTTGAATCATTTTACTAGGGAAGCAGACTGGGGGTGAAGTGACTAGCAGCCAGGACAGGACTTTCCCTGCACTGTACATTCTGTATGTTCCTGTTTCTTCCAGACAGACATCCACTGTGAACCGAATCTTTCATTGTGATGATCCGGATGATTCGACTCACAAAAAAGATCCGGATCAAATGAACCGGACAACACTACAGTCCTACCACAAGTCTCTGCAGTGATATTGTGAATATTAATTAGCCATGTGGCTGGCCGCAAAGGAGGAGGGGAGACCTCCTCCAACATTACTGAGCATGTGCAAGCAGTCTAACGCTGCTTAGCCCAGTATAACCTACAGCATGCTGCACTTTCCCAGAACGTGCAGCGTTACAATGTATTGCAACGTGGGCACTGTGAACAGCACAATTGATTTTACAGTGCTGTGAGTTAGGCTGCGTTACTGGCTGCTGTAACGTAACGTCCCACTGTGAAACCAGCTTTAAGCGCAAAACGCCGGTGGTTACAGCCAGCGTTTTGCGGGAGTGATTTTTCTGCGATTGCGTTTAGCGCTTCTATACCACTGAAACGTGATCGCCAGCGATTAACGCAAAGCACCCAAGTAAGAACGGGCCCATAGGGTAATATAGCACACATAAAAAAAAAAAAACACTAGCGCTTGAGCGTTTGTCCGAAATCGCTGGTAAAACGCTCTAGTGTGAATGGGCCCTTACAGAGAACATGAAATAATTAATATCACTAAAGGTAGCCATACATCTAGAGATGTATGGGCAGATTCAACCTAGGGACAAATCTCTCGCTTGTCAGATTCGATGAGAGATCTGTCAGCTGCCCATACACCACAAGCCGATTCCCGATCAATTTCAGCATGAAATCAAACCGGAATCGGCCCTGTAGGCTGCCTCGAATGCCTGCCGTGTCAAAGTGATACACTACCTGTCCGTGACCTCCGCTTGTCCCCCGCTGCTCCAGGCGCATCCTCCTCTTCACATACACGCACGCCCCATGTGGTTTCCTAGTAAGGGCGCAAGTCTGATGTCACGCGCCCGCCTTTACCAGGAAACCACATGGGGCGTGCGTGTATGCAAAGAGGAGAATACACCTGGAGCAGCGGGGGACAAGCGGAGGCCGCTGACAGGTAATGTATACACTTTGGCACAGCAGCAGGTCGGCAGATGATTGCATCGATCGTCAGGAAATTGCACGCCGTTCCCATCGCGCACCTGACCAACCAACTTTGGCCCGACATCTCGCAGCATGCGTTGTCGACAAAGCGACCAATTTTGGGACGAAAATTGGTCCTTTTGTCGGTCGGGCATGCACTTGGCGGCACCTACTTTCATCCAATTTGATTATAATAATTGAATTGGATGGTTGATCGCCCGCCAAGTCGCCTGATGTACGGCCACCTTAAGGGCCTGTTCAGCCTGTCAGCGTATGAAGCACGCGTATAAAATCAAAGAAACGCAAGTTGAAAAACGCATGCGTTTTTCTTGCGTTCTAATGCGTTTTCTATTGCGTTTTGCACACACACATGACCCAGGGGAAAGAAAAGAATTATGGGAACAGCAGAGGGAAACGTACGCTAAAAACACAATAGTACGCGTTTTTGATACGCGTCCATTAAAGTCCCTCACTGGTGCTCAGAATCAAATGCACTTTCTATATTGTGCTGTCAATTTTAGCAAAAGCCAAACAACCTTCCAGTATGTATGTTGTGGGGCTGAGGAAGCATGAGCATGTGACACTAGGAAAGCATACAAACTCCATGCAGATGGTGCTGTAGTTGAGATACTACTGCTGCTGCAAGCCAAAACAAAAGTGGTAACTACTTAGCCAGAGTGCCACCTAACACTAGCTTATTAGTAAATAAAAGTGCTACTGAACTTACAAAGTGTGCTTTATAATATTGTACTGATCAAACAGGAACTCTCTGTACAAAGTTTCACCCAGTGCAGCGCTCTTAAAGGGAACCTGCACAGAGGGATATGGATGTTTCCTTTAAACAATACCAGTTGCCTGACAGTCCTGCTGATCTCTTTGGCTGCAGTAGTTGCTGAATCACACACCCGAAACAAGCATGCAGCTAATCCAGTCTGACTTCAGTCAGAGCACCTGATCTGCATGCTTGTTGAGGGGCTGTGGCTAAAAGTATACTTAGAGATACAGGATCAGCAGGAAAGTCAGGCAACTGGTATTATTTTAAAAGGAAAAATCCATATCCTTCTCGGTTTAGGTTCCCTTTAAGCTTAATACTCGCCTAACGACAGATCGTGGAACCTCACAGCGACGCCTCCTAAACGAGCTTCCCTGAACCATCCTCCTCCCCACGGGCACGAAGGAGCTTTCAAACGATTGCAGCACTTTGCGAGTCATCGGGGATCTTAAAGATCCTATCCGCTGTGACGGTTGTTATCGCCTCGCATCGGCAAACATTGTTGGTGTATTCGAGCGCCTGTATCCACGTCGTAAGATTGCGGAAACTATGTTGCACAAAAAAATGGGAATCTGAAAAATTTAAATTGGGGTATACATCTGCATGGTAGGTTCACTTTTGTGTACAGAGACCAACCTCAATAACATTCCTTCCATCTACACACAAGGCTACAAACTCCAGTGGTTGGGAGTGGTAGCAAGTATAAATAGATTGTAGCACCTAGAAGGAACTATCACAGGGGAATAAGCATTGTTTTGTAGCAAGGCAGTATTTCTTTGTGTTATTGAAAAGTGACCTTTTTTTAAATAACCATTTAACTTTGTGTGCTACTTGTACATGATATTTAAAATGGACAAATGTAAGTATTCTTCCACAAAGACTGTAAACAAAGAAATGTGTTCTGGTGTCTATCTCCATTTCTGGCGCATTTGGTATTCATGTACTGCTGCACCACACACTTAAATACTGTAAATAGACCAAAACAGTATCAGGATAGTTCTGCCTTGAGTGGAACACACATAGAGCAATTATTGGTACAAGACAGCGCAGGCAGGCTGGAATCCACACAGTGCAGCCAAAAGTTGCCACAACTTGGGTGATATGAGCGTCCCGCAAAATGTAGCATGCTGACTTCAGATTCGGGCTCTTCCTGAAAAAGAAGAAAATTATTTTTCACATTCAGAATCAACCATAGAGGAATGAGTGTATATGTAGGACATCTATCAAGTGATAGAGATTTGGAAGAGCGAGGAGTTGTTCATGTCTCTTACAATGAGGGGTGGATGAGAGAGATTTGGAGATGGTATGAGGGATAAATAAGAGTGCTATGGAGATGGCCTGAAGCAGAAGAGGTGTGAATAAGAGGTTTGGAGATGGCCTGAGGTAGATTAGGGGTGGATGAGAGAGGTTTGGAGATGGCCTGAGGTAAATGAGATATGAATGAGAGAGGGCTGGAAATAGCATAAGGTAGATGAGAGAGGTTTGGAGATGACCTAAGGTAGATAAGGGATGAATGAGAGAGGTCTGGAGATGGCATAAGGTAGACGAGTGGTGAGTGAGAGCGTTTTGGAGATGGCATGAGGTAGATGAGAGAGGCTTGGAGATGACATGAGGTAGATAAGGGATGAAAGAGGTCTGGAGATGGCATAAGGTAGAGGAGTGATGAATAAGGTTTGAAGAAGCATGAGGTAGATAAGTGGTGGATGATAAAGGTTTGGAGAAGGCATAAGGTAGGTGAGGCTTGGATGAGAAAGGTTTGGAGATGGCCTGAGGCAGATGATGAATGAATTAGAGAGGCTTGTAGATGAGATGAGGTGTGAATAAGATGTTTGGACATGGCCTGAGGTAGATTAGGGGTAGATGAGAGAGGTTTGGAGATGGCCTGAGGTAGCAAAGGGTTGGATGAGAGGTTTGGAGATGGCCTGAGGTAAATGAGGGATGAATGAGAGAGGTCTGGAGATTGCATAAGGTAGATAAGTGGTGAGTGAGAGAGTTTTGGAGATGGCATGAGGTAGATGAGAGAAGTTTGAAGATGCGTGAGGTAGATAAGTGGTGGAGATAGAGGTTTGGAGATGGCATAAGGTAAGATGAGGGTTGGATGAAAGAGGTTTGGAGATGGCATAAGGTAGAGGATGGGTGAATAAGAAGTTTAGAGATGGCCTGAGGTAGATAAGGAGTTAATGAGAGTGGTGGAGAGGGCATAAGGCAGACAAGGGGTGAATGAGAGGTTTGGATATGGCATGAGGTAGATGAGGGGAAAAAGAGAGAGGTTTGGAGATGGCCTGAGGTAGATTAGGGGTGGATGAGAGGTTTGGAGATGGCCTGGCCCATTCCTTTCCTCATTCCCTCCAGTTCCTGTAATCACTCCTTGAAAAATTGAAATTTTGGCTAAAGTCACATTTTCAGACAGGAAGAGGCAAGCTTACAAAATTATAAATGTGATCTAATCTCCAGGTTTTCAGATATAAAGTTGATTGAGAGCCAGGGCGTAACTGCAGGGGAGCAGCCCTTATGACTGCAGGGGGGCCCAGAGCTGTACAGGGGCCCAAGCTACTCCTTTACTCCATCTGATAAAAGGGACCATCCTTCAGATCAGGTGTTTTTGTGGCTATACTTGTTATGTGTGTGAAGATTATGATGGCCACACTTGTATTATGACCCTTGTAATATGGGCCCCCAGGCTGTGCAGGTCACCAGAGGTAGGCAAGGGAAAGCGTATGAACATTAGGAGGCCCCATCAAAGTTTTGTTGTGGGCCCCATGATTTCTTATGCTACTTTCTGAGTGGTCTACACAGGCAAGAAAAGACAGCCAAGCAAGGGGTATCAGCCATTCCTAGGATCTAAAGGTGGCCACTAACGGTACAATTTCTAGCGAAAAATTGTTAGAGCGATCAGAAATTCTGATCGGATTGGTTGTAAATAATATCAGTTGATGGGCACGATCGAATAAGAACGATTATAAAAATAGTCATCCAATTGGATTTTTCATCAAACCAAAATTTGGATTTTCTTGTTGGTTGTGATAGATGGGAAGCAAAGATTGGTTTGTTGATGGTGTTGTGAACAAGTTTTCTTCCGATCAGGATTACCTGATCACTGGAACGATTTTTCGCTACAAATTGGTTCGTTAGTGGCCACCTTAAAGAAACACTGAAGCCAGTTTAAAAACGGCTTTTTACATTTTATTTATGTGGGGCATGTTTGCCCCTGCTAAAACGCTGCTATCCCGCAGCAGAACGAGGGGTCTTTATCCCCCAAATCCCCCCTGCAAAATCCACTACTTTCTTGGTTGTGGATTTTGCTGCTCATGGAGGCAGAGCTTTCGGCTGCAGCTCTGCCTCCATGCACGTCTATCAGCCGCGGATCTCCGCCTCTCCCTCGCCCCTCTCAGTAAAGGAAGACGGAGGGGCTGGCGGAGGTGGAGATACGCGCTGATAGACACGTGTAGAGACAGAGCTGCAGCTGAAAGCTCTGTCTCTCATGGAAGCACTCCCCGCAGTGTGCCCCGGGGGATTTGGGGGGTAAAGACCCCTTGTTCTGCCGTGGGATATCGGAGTTTTAGCAGGGGCAAACATGCCTCACGAAAATAAAAAGGTAAAAAGCCGTTTTTAAACTGGCTTCAGTGTCTCTTTAAGTCCAGTACAGAAGATAATGCAGGTACAGGATCAGCTGAGCTGCAGGCAATAAAGTGGGCTGTTCCTGAGGCACACTCTAGGTACTGCAGAACCTCCAATAGTGGAAATATTCCACTACAGAATGATACTAGTCTGTGCAGTAGTAATGGTGCACAGACTAGATATACCTTAACTATGAAGACTAATAGGCACTAGACAGAACAGGTAGAACCGGAAAAGGCAGGACAGAGAATACAAACAACCTCAGACACAAACACAGCACCAGAAGAAGGACAAACCACAACATGGTAAGACTTTAACTAAAGGACATATAAAATGTGCAGCACACAAATCAACAGTTGTGGAACAGATCCAGTGACCCCGACAAAGGATGCTTGCCATTGGTGACAACATGGATACAAGAACTGTGATGAGACCAATTAAAGATACATCACCTGAAGCTATCCTTCCTGATCATTATGGGTGACAGTTTAATGTCCTCACCAGCAATCATCAATGCAGGATATTTATTCAACCAAGTTCTGTTGCATTGTATTTTCTCCCAGACAGATCAATTCTAGTGATGGGGCATCAGTATCCGTACATGGCTTTAGACACAAAGAAGCTAGACAGATAGAGCAAAACTAGACCAGGGAAGAGAGGCATCTAAGGACACCAAACTAAACAGCTGCATGCAGGAACTATACAACATAACCTAAAGGCACTACTTGGACTGGAGATAGACAGAAATAAAAAGGCAAACCTAAACAAGACTAAAAGCAATCAAAAATCATCAGAAATACAAGACAGTATTGATCTAATTCTCCTGCAAGCCTTGTAGACCTTGTAGAGAAAACAATTTATAAATATCCCGGGAGTTGCTGAGAGATCAAGTGCAGGCGAGTAAAAAAAAACAAAACAAAAAAAAACTTATTTTGTATAGCCACGTAGAGGCTCCCTGCCCTGAATATGTGTCCAAACTCTGGCCCTATAACATGCATAATGCAGCATGTAAGCATACAGAGGGAGCTCCCAGGCATCTCTTGCTGGATCCTTAGCATTGACGTGCAACCCAATTAGTTCAATATATATGAACCAATGAACTTAATACATATTTGGGATGTGGGAGAATCCCTGAAATAAACCCATGAAAACACAGAATAAACATACAAACTCCATGCACACAGTATCCTGGCTAGGATCTGAACCCGGGACTTTAGCCCTGTTAGATGAGAGTGCTATCGACTTCACCACCATACTGCCCATACATATACAATGTCATTAAAAGATGACAGATTTTATTGCTATTCAAAACATGACAACAGATTGCCCATATTATTGCTGCAGGAATAATTACCTTCAGACAGCTGCTCACTTTTAACACCTGCACTAATCTAGTAATTAGCAGCAAGCTTACAGACTCCTATTGGCAAGTGATTTGTGCAGGGAAACGCTGCCCATTTTACCCATAGCTTTGCCATCCAAACTGCATGGCATGGTTACAGGGATTTGGATGCATAGTCATATCACTGCAAGTGCCGGTGTGCGTCCTGCAAGAGGCTCGCCGGCTCAGTGGAAACCAGCCCTCACTGAGATGCAATCACAAAAGTCTGGGGTGATAGCATTCTATAGTGAGTACATAACATTAGGTAAAGCAAAGCAGACACACCACAAATATTGATCCATAGGCCGCTGAGGAAGGATTTCTGACATGCTTACCTTTTTCTGTAGTGTCTCCAGCAAGCATACACCACAGCACCTCTGAAAGCAGAGGCTGGAGTCACGGGTCACCTCTTCAACCTCACATTCCAAGGCTGATGGAGAGGGCTGAGGTGGGGACAAACAATGCAAAGTCAGTATTTTAATGAAATACATGCGTATACATAAATAAAGTAGCCATGTTCCCCAAAAAACAGAAGAGGTCATATGCCCATATATATCAGTATTAGGTAGCCAGTGCTGGCTGGGGAGGGCTGGGTGCTTTGCTGGGTGGCCTTAGAGTATGCAGGGCCTGGGCCTGAGGCAAGTGTCAAATGAAGGGCCTAGAGCCTGGAGTATTTTTTTTTTACAAGTGTTTTTTTTTTTTGGGGGGGGGGGGGAGGGTTGGAAGTGTAATTTCATCAATTTTATTAATCGTGTGTATGTATGTACTTTGTACCTGTAATATACTTTTTGGCCACAAGATGGCGCTAGTGAACACTCTCCCGTATAGGAAGTGATCACTTTTTTTTTTTTTTTACACTTTATTAAATTGTTACAGTTTCCTGTTTTTGTGAATGGAAGTGGCCGCTGTTCGCGGTCACGTCCATTCACTCCAGGCAGTGCGATTGGGTAGAGGACCGCTCGGTCCTCTTCCCCAATCACCCAGCACGGGAACCTGATGGAAACGGCGGCGGTAGCGGCGCAAACACGTGCGGAGCGGCAGCGGGAATGCGCGACGTATTAAAACGTCATGTTGCCATTAACAGGCAAAAGCATGACGTTTTAATACGTTAGTTTGCCGGTAAATGGTTAAAGTGTACCAGAGCTGTTATAAACAAAATGATTTATACATACCTGGGGCTTCCTACAGCCCCATACGCATCTATTACGCATACAAATCTATTAGATAATTTCCAACTGGGCCAATCGGATTGCGTTAGATTTTGCAATTGATTTTGGGTACTTCTCAAAGCAAAATCGATCACAAAATTGATCTGAAATAATTTGGATGTCTACACACGATGCAATTTCTTATTAGATCTATCTAGATTTCACCATACGATTTTCTGTTAGATTTTTTTCTGTTTTTAGATTATTTTCTGTAGCGACTGGTCATTATCTCTGGTGCATGGTCTTCTGGTTTTCTCCTGCTGAGAAGAATAATGCCTAATTGCTAGGCAGATAGATGGTTAGATAGATATTTTTCAACATGTTGGAAATTATCTATCTGGCAGGTAAATCTAACAGAAAATCTAACAAAAACATTGTATGGTGTGTACCTAGCATAAAGCCTCATCTACACGGTACAATTTTCCATCAGATAGACGGATTAGATAGATCTAATAACAAATTGCATCGTGTGTAGACGTCCATATTGTTTCAAATCAATTTTGCGACAGATTTTGCTTTGATAAGTACCCAAAATCTATTGTAAATTCTAATGCGATTGGACCGGTTAGAAATTATGAAATAGATCTGTCCAATAGATCCGATCTGACGGAAAATTGTACTGTGTAGATGAGGCTTAAGATGCAGCTGCTAAGTATCCCTGTGGGAGGCATGAGTGGGTTTCCAAGCCAGAAGGTCTAGTCAAATACTGGGGCTCCCCAGGGCTCTGCAGAGCTTTCACAATGGCAGCCGCTATTCATTGCACTTTGCTGTCAGTCGATTCTCAACAGGATTTCTTTAAAGAGGCACTGTAGTGATTTTTGTGACTTTTATGGTAATGTTCCTGGTTGCAGCTTCAGAAACACTTCCTAGATCTATAAATTGCTGTATATTGAATGCAGCCCCGCCGTCCCAGTGATGCTAAAGGTCCGTACACACACCGGACTGCAGGCAACGACGGGTCCGTCGTCACCTCCCGCTGGGTGAGCGGTCCGGCGTGTGTACAGGCTGTCTGCATACTGATACGGCTGTTTCTGAGCGATCCGCCCGGCGGATCGCTCAGAAACAGCCGTATCAGTGCAGACAGACTGTATACACGCCGGACTGTCGCTGGAAAGCCCACCCAGCGGGAGGTGAGGACGGACCAGTCGTTGCCTGCAGTCCGGCGTGTGTACGGACCTTTAGCCTAAGCTGATTAGCTATGCAGAATTCTTACCCTCCCTTCCTCCTACCTCGACCATTCTGGTAGACCAGGAATATTTTGTACTGGTTTCAGAACGCTCAGTAAACAAACATTCCGCAAAGATCACCTGACTAAAGATGTTGTCACTTGTGATAAATTTCAAAATGTAAATCAGGGAGATGAAAGATTTTACAATGAGCAACACTGATAAAAAAATGTATGAATGAATATTGTAAAATAAATAAATAAATAAATTTAAAAAAAGGAGCCGCGGCTTAAAAGGTTAAAGTCCCCTGAGCCAATCTGTGCTTGTGCAGCAACAATGTCAGAGCGCTCGCTCCCACCGCTGATTGTAAGATTAATGAATTGGAACTTCATTCCCATTCATTCATCACTCTTCTAGGTCCCTGTGATTGCTGGCATCAATGAGATGCCTGCATCACTTCCAAAGTAACACAGCCACTCATTGCTTCCTATTTGCGTATTTATAGTACCCTAATAAAAAAAATAATGCACAAGGACATCTTGTAGCCAAATAGTAAAATTACACCTACACACATTAGGGACTGATTTTTTTTTTTTTAATCTGTATGTCAAGAGGGTATATTACTGTTAAATTATGGGCTTGTAGTTCGTGATGGATGTAAAACTGAAAAAATGGACTTTTATTTCCAAATAAAATATTGTCACCACACATTGTACTAGGGATATCATTTAAATGTTGCAATAACGGGGACAAATTGGCAAATAAAACGTGCGGCTTTTATCCACAGTAGAACGGTATTTTAAAGCTATAATGGCCCACAAAGTGAGAAATAATGATTTTTTTTTTTCAATTTTTTTGATACTATTCCTATTAAATGCATTTAGAATGAAATACTTAGCATAATGCACCACCCAAAGAAGGCCTTATTGGTGGCAAAAAAACCCAAGGATTAGATAATTTCATTGTGATAAGTAGTGATAAAGTTATTGGGGGATGAATGGGAGATGCGCTGAAATGTGAAAATTCCTCTCCTCCATAGGGTGAAAAATACCAAAGGGATGAAATGGTTAAATAAAGGACACCTGAACTGAGAGCAATATGGAGGCTGCCATATTTATTTCCTTTTAACAAAACCAGTTGCCTGGCTGTCCTGCTGATTCGCTACCTCTAATACTTTCAGCATAGACTATAGAAAAAGCATGCATATCAGGTGTTTCTGACTGAAGGCTGACTGGATCTGCCGCAGGTTTTTCTCAGGTGTGTGATTCAGCCACTGCTGCAAATAGATCAGCAGGACAGCCAGGCAACTAGTATTGTTTAAAAACAAATAAATATGGCAGCCTCCGTATCCCTCTCAGTTCAAGTGTCCTTAACATCCCCAGAAGCAGAGAGCAGTGATTTCTTACCAGTTTCTGAAGCACACTTGGGCACATGGACAGAAAGGCCTGCAAGTTATTCCATGCTAGCTCAATATCCCACAGGACATGCTGCAGTTTCTCACAGTCAATGCTGAAAGTTTTCATTCCAGCTTCCATTCTTTTACACACTCTGTACACTTCAACCACACCTACAGAGAAGGGAAAAAAAGGTGTTCTTATTTGCTCCATTTCCGCTATTTCATTCTATCTCAAGAACCAGAGTAAAACAGAGGATGACTTGCTGCTCATTTGCAGAATTGAAATCCTGTTGTATCCTGACACACCAATTTCTCACCTGACTCCTGTGCTATTTTTTGTCACCTGAATAAAGTAAAAAGTGGAGTGACTGTTCATGTTTACAGTAAACTGTCTTAGCCAGTGCTTGGCGGCTTGCATAAATTCCATGAGTTCCAGAACCTCTCCCATCCTCTGGCAGATGTGTTTGCTTCAGAAGCTTCATTTATGAACTATGCTACTACTAGGTTACTGGTTGCTATTTTAGCAGCGAGTATCTTCAGAAGCTGTATAGAAAATGTTCAGAGTGAGGGAAATACAGCACCCTGCATAGCTCACATGTGACTACTGTGTGTAATGGGGCATAAGAGAAGCGTCACACAGAAACGAGAAAGGGTGGTCATAACATATTTTGTTTTAAACAATTTGTAGTTACTGGTCAGTTGTCCGACTACCTCCCTAAAGCCTGGTACACTTGCATGACTAAGATCAGCTAAGGGGGCATTAACGACCGCCTCAGCCGATAGTCAAGCATGTGCACAGTAGACCCCCACCGCCACTCTGCAAGCGATCCAATTGGTGGATCAACTTGGCTGAGCGACGGCCAACTCCTTTGTGCTCCCCAGCCTGCCACGTGACGTCACGCACATGCTGCTCCGTCGTTCCTCCACCCCCCACATAGCAACATAATGCATTGTCAGCTACATAGCAGAACCATCTGTACAGGCCAGACAAGCAATGTCACCCAAGGGACTTGAGACCCGATCCCCCATGGGTGACATCAGTCAAAGGTATGTACGCACCTTAATATATAGTCAGATCTCCTCAAATACTTGACTAATAGCTTTAAGGCCCGTACACACGCCTGACTAAGGCCGCCGATAACGACCGCCTCAGCCGATAGGTGTGTGTACAGCAACCCCAAACCTGTGAGCGATCTGCTCGGCGGATCAACTCACCCCCTGCGTCAGCTGATAGTCTGTGCTGCTCCCCCTTGCCCTCCACGTGATGTCACGCACATGATGCTCCGTTGTCCCGTCACCCCCTTGCATAATAACTGAATGCTACATAGTGATGTCGCCCTAGGGGATTGGGTCCCGATACCTGATGGGAGACATCAAATCATGTATGCCCCTTTTGAAACAATGGAACAAGTGATAAATGCTTTACTGTGATCTTCAGAGATAACAGAATCAATAAGGTCTGCACAGATTCCTTGTTGCTGACAATATGTGGTGATGCAGATAATCTCACCTGAAACAAACTGGGGGGGGGGTGCTTCGGGTGCATTAGCTGGAATTAGAAACTGTAACCAAGAAGTAGTAGCGGATACCCACTTTCCCTACCAGCAGTAAAAATGTCACCATGTAATAAATGTCAGAATGTAAATCAACAAACAACAAACAAACACAGAGCATTTATATCACGCTTTTCTCCTGGCGGACTCAAAGCGCCAGAGCTGCAGCCACTAGGACGCGCTCTATAGGCAGTAGCAGTGTTAGGGAGACTTGCCTAAGATCTCCTACTGAATAGGTGCAGGCTTACTGAACAGGCAGAGCCGAGATTAGAACCCAGGTCTCCTGTGTCAGAGGCAGAGCCCTTAACCATTACACTATCCAGCCACTCAGGGAGAGGAAAGCTTTTACAATGGGCAAACACTGACTAAATCATGTATACATAATTATTGTAAAAAATTAAGCACTTTTTTTATTACATTACTTTCACAGGAGTTCCTCTTTAAGTGGTTTCTTTAACTTTGCGAAGAGCTCCTTTTCTTTGTTTTAGTTAGTACATCATTGGTGTCTGGAGAAGGCCCAAGTTTATAAGGTCATCTTGTCTTGATGAATCTGTCTTGTTTGTGTCTGCAGTACTGTGTATGGGATTCCTGCTGTATTACATAAACTAGATGCTGTGCCAGTGATTGAAATGACAATATGAAAACATACCTGAGATGTAATCTACTCCTTGTGAAGACAACAGCACTTCACTGCATACTGAGGGCTGGCTGATGCTGCATAGTATTTCATTGGCTTTCTGGATCACCTTTGCAATGAGAAGATATTATCCTATGTGATCATCTCAGACTATTACAATGCTCCAAAACTTAGCCTATTGTCAATATATTTTGCATACTGTATCAAAAAAGGTATTGCACTACTACTTGGAACAGCCGGGGATTGCCAGATGCCGGATACATGTGCTTGCTAGTTGCTTGAATCGGCGGTAGAATAGCACTAAGCTCTCCCTCCCTGGAGCAGCAGAAACTACTTACTGATCATATGAGCGCTATCTGCTACACGTCCTGCAGCTCCCAACTGCTTCCCAGCGGCCGGGGGCTGTGCATGGATGCCAAAAAGCCAATGGGAGCTGCAGGATGTGTAGCAGATGGCGCTGGGTTGATCAGTAAGTAGTTTCTGCTCTGAAAACCCCTGAAAGCTCAGCCCCGTTATCCCCAACAGGCATACCGGTTAATTGAGACTTCCAGTCAGTGCTGCTCGTAATGGAAAAATCTACGCTTACGGATCATTACGCGTAATTTTACGCTATTACGCATTACGCAATTACGGTTACGGCGTAGGAAATTATCTACGGTACAGCACTGTAATTACGCGTAAACTTACGCAATTACGCGTAAGGATACCGTAATGAAGGCGCTTACACTACGATGTTACGCGTAGTGCCGTAATAACCATTAATGCGTATTTTTTGACGCATGCGGACGATATGTACGCAATAGCCGTCAATGTGACAGTTATTGCGTACATATCATTCGTATGCGTCAAAACGTACGCTTATACTGAAGGGCGGGAGAAGATACTATTGGTTGCTTAGGATGTTGACTGATTGGCTACTCTTAGAAAATGGGAGATTTTACATTAGTAATTACGCGTAAAATTACGCATAAGTGTTCGTAAAATTACGCATGCCTAGCAATTACGGTAGACAGTGTAATTACGATACCACTTACGGTCTTACGCGTAAATAATTACGCGTAAGACCGTAAGTTACGCGTAACGCTTACGCGTAAATTTACATTTAATTACGATGCGTAATTACGCTCATGCGTAATTTCGGCCCAGCACTGCTTCCAGTTGCCGAGTTACGGATAACGGGGACTGCTGTACTGGGGACATCTTAAGGAAGATGTGTTCTTGTAATATGTAGGGATGAGGAAGCAAAAAGTTTAAGTTCAGTCTCGCAGCAAAACAGTCCCCATCGATAATCTCGCAAAATCGGCAGCCAGTAATTGCCGTGAAGCACGTTTGGTGAAAACAAGAATCTTCCATAACAATGATCATAAATAGAAGGAAAAGAACTGTAAATAGAAGGAAAATGTTAGTATAATCTTTCGATTGGTTTTAGCCCTTAATTGCAATCAAAACCTTCCTGGTGGACTTTAAATACAAGCAAACAATGCAAGAGAAGATGCAGTACAACACCCGATTCGGGTCGCCTTGGACACTTGGTCACACAGTGACCACTGCGTGACCAAGCATCCAAGGCAACACAAAACAGCCGTTGCAGGTCTCATCTGGTCACAGGTCTTATCTGTGCCATGATCCACCTCCTCTCCCATGTGGTAAAGTCTAATGGCATTTGTTTACACACGGCTGAACGAAGTACCGTATATGGGTGCACGGGTCTGTGATGGTATAATGCTTACTGGAATGTCACAATCATGCATGGTGCCCGCATCTTCTCTTCCATTGTTTGGATTGCCACCTCTCCCCACAGGAGGATACAGAGACACAGGGGTTTTATTATATAGGATTACATAACTGCGGGCATCAGATTTAGCAAGTTCATGACAGGGTTACACATATTCTTTAATAATTAATTCTTTCTGTCCTAAAATGTATTTCTTCATTCTTTTCTTTCTTACCTTGTGAATGTTCTTTAAACATTTCTTCAAATGATCAGTGCAGGTGTCTAACTAAAATGAAAACAAATTGTTTATTAATACAGTTACGGCAAGAGAACAGAGCTAGACGAGATCAATGCACCCCAGTGCAGATTTTGAGGCGGTTTTTCTTTCTGATTCCCATTGCTTGAGTGGGCGATTTTTTTTGGGGGGGGGGGTTTAGCGGTTTCCAACGTGTTTTTTCCCGAGCGTTGTGGTAATTCACTCCCTGACGCAAGTCAGGAAGTGCACTCTTCGATCCGGAAAATAATAAATACAATGCATTTATTCTTAAGAACGCAATCGCTCCACAAAGCGGTTTTGTGAGCGTTTTGCGTTTTTTTCCTATACCTCCCATTAAAGCAAAAATGCCCTAAAATGGTTTAAGCACTGCTTTTGAAAACTGACAGCGCACTGAACGCTCTAGTCTGAACTTCACCATAGCACAACATGGTGTAAGCGCTTTCTGAGAGTTTTCAGAAAAATGTCCACGCTTAGATTTTCCAAAAAACGCCTCTAATGTGAACAAAGCCTCATTTAGATTAAGCCTCAGATACAGTATATATAGTGATAAAAATGCAGCTTGACATGCCTGACCACTATCACAACCGTAATAAGTGTATGACCCTCCCACCTCCACAAAAGCCCAGAGCTTAATATCACCATATACGGTATATTGTATTATTACTACAGTAATAAGGCTTTATTTTGTTGTTTTTAACGCATATGCAAAATAAAGATGCCAGGAAAGTTGGGTACTGGGAAATAGTCATTAGTAAAATATTGGTAACATTTACAGCTAATCTACTATTTTACAGTGGTCATTTTTAATAGTAAAATATCGATAAATGTTACAGAATATTTAACTACAGCTAAACCTACCCCTACTTACCAAAGAACCCTCCCCCCTCCAATGTCAAACCACCTCCCTAAACGTAAAAGTCCCCCTTCCTGCCGTCTAACCTTAACCATGCCCCCCCCCCCCCCCCCCCAGCGCAAATCCACTTCCTGGCTCCTAACCTTAAGAGCTTCCACCACTGCAAGCCCCCTTCCTGACACCTAAGGGCGTATTTCCACTTAAGCGGAAACCGCCGCAAATCCGCAGAGTTTCCCCGCAGGCGGATAGTGCGGGGAAACTCTGCCATAGGGTGCAATGGTAACGCCGGCCGAATCGCTACCGCTTGCGATTCGGCCGGCTTTTCCATCCGAATCGGTGCGGGAGGCTGCGGATCCCATAGCCGTGCATGGCACGGCTGATGGGATTCGTGTGCTTTCCCCGCAGACCCAAAAGAGCCGGCTCGCGTCTCGCAGACGCGCGCTGCTCTAGTGGAATCGCGCCCTCAATGTCCCCTTAGCATAAACCCCCTTCCTGATGCCTAACCTTAACCCCACCTTCCCGCTACAAGCCCCCTTCCTGATGCTTTACCTTAACCCCACCAAAAAAATGGAAAGAACATTGAGCGCCGATACAAATATTGTTTTATCTGGCTCCATCAAATAGAGAAATTATGTAAAAACTGTCTGGAAGAAGGGGGTGGGAAGAATTTGTTATGGCAAGGCTTCTGGATGGGGCTAACATAAGGCATCAGGAATGTGATTTGTTCGGTAATCGGTAAGGCTTAAGCGATCCACCGAATTGCTCACACTGATTACATATGTGCCATATTCAGCCATACCACCTTCAACAAGTCCGCCTTTTGCTCGCAGTCATCTCCCTCTTCCACCATGCCATGACTCCAAGTGCCTAATCCTAACTAATTCTTTTAAACACTAACCCCGTCTAACACAATCTCATAAGGGCCGGTTCACACAGGCAGTTGATAGGCAGTGAAAGCTTGCCGAACTCTCACAACTGCTTGTTGCTGCCTGATAAATGCTTGCTGCTGCTTGGTAACCGTTTGGTGAGCACACACTTCGACTGCCCATTTGAAAAGTGTCCAACTGTTAAAAATAATCTAAAAAACCCAAGCTACGTTCCCACATCGCGATTTTCCCGACAACCAGCGATTTTTGGAGCGGCAATCGTTAATTTTCCAATGTGGGTACAGGCGCACAACCATGCGAACATTGCTTAGCGTCGCAACAACCAGTGTCTCGGCGGATCGGATCGCTAAGATCCCCAACGACTCCCACGCAAAGTACGCGTGATGTCGGGCATACCCGCCGGCAGGAATAGGCGTCGCAGGACCAGTCAGGTGGCGAGTACACAGCTTAACCCTCCATGAACTTTCTGCATGTTGTTACTTAGCTACTGTATCAGCATGAACAGTGCCATTAAAACCATCTTTGACACTGGTGCCAAATTTACCTTGATGCCAAACAATTGCTTCTGGGAATATAGGCCTGGTTCACATTAGGCAATGCAGATGGCCATGCGATCAGAATGCAGCATGCCCAATCGCACTGCCAAACACGCACAATCGCGCGCAAATCATCATTTACATGCGAACGTAATCCTTTACGCGCGCAAACCTTCGCGTGCAGCAGATCGCGTGATAACTGCCATGCTAGCAGTTATTACGCTTTTGTGAATCAAGCCCGTAATGTGAAAGTCAGAAGTGCTGTATGGCAACATGCACATGGCAACACTTCTAGTGTGAACAAGGCCTAAGGGAAGTGAAACTGTGGTAGCTTGAGTTTCAGTTGTCACTACATTATGCCTGGTATACACCATGCAGTTTCCCATCAGATGGACGGATTAAATCTATTATTTCCGACAAGTCCGATGTGATTGGCAATCGTTTTTTTGATTCATTTTTTGATCACTTATATACAAAATAGATTAGAAAAACGATCGGAAATCAGATTGGACCTTTTGGAAATAATCGATTTGAACATTCTATCTCGGTGTTTGCGGTTTTTCAGCAAAGTCATTTTCGTATCGAAAATGGCATTTTGGATTGAGAACATTTTCGGAAAAATACATTGTGTTTTCGCAAAATGGCAAACATTTGCAAAAACAAGATTAAATTATTTTCACAGCGAAAATGTGAAAAATAGTTTATTTTAGCGTGGCTTTATTACAGATCTAAACCGCTGCATATAATTGCTTGTGTTTTCATTGGTTGTAGCATTCTTACAGCAGTTACCCCATTCATATAGGGGTAACAGCCACTAAGGTGGCTTTTCCTTACCTGGAGAAGTGGGAGGAAGCATCTTTGCCTAAAACACCAAAACAATAAGCCCTAAGGACCTTTGTCCACAGAAGGTTAAATTGCGCACTTGGGTCAGGCAGTTCAGGCTGCTTGCTGTGATTGCCTTCTGGGTGCAGTTTCAAGCAGCCAAATTGCAATGTTTATAACACCATGTGCGACATTGCTTGATAGGCGGTGGTGTTACCTGGCAAGATGGCAACCGCCAAGCTCAGATGTAACTCAATAGGAGGGCTACCTTTCAAATGCCTGTGCCAAGCACTACAAAGTGCATTACTTGTGCAGTGTATCAGCTGAGCTGAAATTTTCGTAATTTCGCATTACTAAAATTACGCATGCGAAATTACAGTAACGTAATTGCCATTAAAATCGTAATTGAAAATACCGTAAGCGTAATTTTCAACGCGTAATTTCGCGTTTCGTTCATGCCGTAATTTCGCATTAAACGCTACCGTAATTTCGCGTTAAACCGTAACGCTCCGTATAGTATAAAAAAGCCGCCGACTTTAAGGGTTAATAGCAAAGCCCCCTTAAATGCTAAGAGCCTCAAATTTGGAGAATATATTAAGGAGATCAGGAGGAATAACAGGAAACTTTTTTTTTTTCAAAAAGACCTTATAGTTTTTGAGAAAATCGATGTTAAAGTTTCAAAGGAAAAATGTAAACATTTAAAAACCCGTCGACTTTAACGGTTAATAGCAAAGCCTGCTTAAAGTTTAGGAACACCAAATTCCCAGGGTATATTAAGGGGATCAGTGGGAATAAGAGGAAAAATTTTTTTTTTTCAAAAAGACCTTATAGTTTTTGAGAAAATCGATTTTTAAGTTTCAAGGGCGAAAATGTCTTTTAAATGCGTAAAATGTCAGTTTTTTTTGCACAGGTAACAATAGTGTATTATTTTCATAGATTCCCCCAAGTGGGAAGAGTTTTACTTACTTCGTTCTGAGTGTGGGAAATATAAAAAAAAAAAAAAACGACGTGGGGTCCCCCCTCCCAGACCTCTTTAACCCCTTGTCCCCCATGCAGGCTGGGATAGCCAGAATGCGGAGCACCGGCCGCGTGGGGCTCCGCACCCTGACTATACCAGCCCGCATGGTCCATGGATTGGGGGGTCTCGGAAGGGGAGGGGCAGCCAAGCTTTCCCCTCCCCCTCCGAGCCCTTGTCCAATCCAAGGACAAGGGGCTCTTCTCCACCTCCGATGGGCGGTGGAGGTGGAGGCCGCGATTTCCTGGGGGGGGGGGGGGGAATCATGGTGGAATCTGGGAGTCCCCTTTAAAAAGGGGTCCCCCAGATGCCCACCCCCCCTCCCAGGAGAAATGAGTATAGAGGTACTTGTACCCCTTACCCATTTCCTTTAAGAGTTAAAAGTAAATAAACACACAAACACATAGAAAAAGTATTTTAATTGAACAAAAAACATAACCACGAAAAAAGTCCTTTAATATTCTTAATTAACCATTAATACTTACCTGTCCCTTTAAATAAATGATCCCTCGAAATAGTCTCGGAAATGTTCTATCAGTTACAATGTAACAAAGTTATTACAATGTAACAACTTTGTTACATTGTAACTACGCCGCACCCGACGTCACTCGCCGCCGCCGCATACGCGTCTGCGCTGCACAGACCCGACAGAGCTCTGAGCTATATAGCTCAGAGCTCTGAGAAGCATCTTTGTATTTTGGCTCCAAGGAGCCCCATTGGTCCTTAGCAGACCAATGGGGTTCCTTCAAATCAGAAGGAACCCCATTGGTCTGCTAAGGACCAATGGGGCTCCTTGGAGCCAAAATACAAAGATGCTTTAGAGAGCTCTGAGCTATATAGCTCAGAGCTCTGTCGGGTCCGTGCAGGACGCTAAGTCCCCGCCGGCTCCGCTGCCCTCCCCGCCTCTCCCACATGTCACCCACATGTCACCCACATGTGGGTGACATGTGGGTGACAGATGTGGGCGGGGTGGACAGCGGGAGCTGCGGGGACTTAGCGTCCTGCACGCGTAAGTATATGCTGCGGCGGCTGAGCGGCGAGTGACGTCGGGTGCGGCGTAGTTACAATGTAACAAAGTTGTTACATTGTAATAACTTTGTTACATTGTAACTGATAGAACATTTCCGAGGATATTTCGAGGGATCATTTATTTAAAGGGACAGGTAAGTATTAATGGTTAATTAAGAATATTAAAGGACTTTTTTCGTGGTTATGTTTTTTGTTCAATTAAAATACTTTTTCTAAGTGTTTGTGTGTTTATTTACTTTTAACTCTTAAAGGAAATGGGTAAGGGGTACAAGTACCTCTATACTCATTTCTCCTGGGAGGGGGGGGTGGGCATCTGGGGGACCCCTTTTTAATGGGGACTCCCAGATTCCACCATGAACCCCCCCCCCCCCAGGAAATCGCGGCCTCCACCGCCCATCGGAGGTGGAGAAGAGCCCCTTGTCCTTGGATTGGACAAGGGCTCGGAGGGGGAGGGGAAAGCTTGGCTGCCCCTCCCCTTCCGAGACCCCCCAATCCATGGACCATGCGGGCTGGTATAGTCAGGGTGCGGAGCCCCACGCGGCCGGTGCTCCGCATTCTGGCTATCCCAGCCTGCATGGGGGACAAGGGGTTAAAGAGGTCTGGGAGGGGGGACCCCACGTCGTTTTTTTTTTATATTTCCCACACTCAGAACGAAGTAAGTAAAACTCTTCCCACTTGGGGGAATCTATGAAAATAATACACTATTGTTACCTGTGCAAAAAAAACTGACATTTTCCGCATTTAAAAGACATTTTCGCCCTTGAAACTTAAAAATCGATTTTCTCAAAAACTATAAGGTCTTTTTGAAAAAAAAAATTTTCCTCTTATTCCCACTGATCCCCTTAATATACCCTGGGAATTTGGTGTTCCTAAACTTTAAGCAGGCTTTGCCATTAACCGTTAAAGTCGACGGGTTTTTAAATGTTTACATTTTTCCTTTGAAACTTTAACATCGATTTTCTCAAAAACTATAAGGTCTTTTTGAAAAAAAAAATGTTTCCTCTTATTCCTCCTGATCTTAATATATTCTCCAAATTTGAGGCTCTTAGCATTTAAGGGGGCTTTGCTATTAACCCTTAAAGTCGGCGGCTACCTAACATTGATCCATGCGTCAAATTTTCCGCTTCTGGAGCATGGCCATACGCATTAATTTCGTAATACCCGTTGCAATGCGAAAATTACGCTTACGCGAAATCCTTCTTCATTACGATTATGTACTTACGGCCATAAACGTAATTACACTAATTACGCGAAATTTCGCGAAATCGTAATTACGCCATTACGCTCATCTCTACAGTGGTGAATTCACCCCTTTTAGTGCCAGCTTTCCATGGAAAAGGGGCCTTTGGTGTTACAACACATCCACTGCACATACCTCTGGCTACATTCCCATATGCACTGACCGCATGTGTGTATTTCTGGCTACATTCCCATATGCACTGACTGCCTGTGTGTACTTCTGGCTACATTCCCATATGCACTGACCGCCCGGGTGTACTTCTGGCTACATTCCCATATGCACTGACCGCCTGTGTGTACTTCTGGCTACATTCCCATATGCACTGACCACCTGTGTGTACTACTGGCTACATTCCCATACAGTGGCGTAGCTAAAGACCATGGAGCCCCATAGCAAAACTTTCATGGGGCCCTCAGATGTAGGCACTCTTAAGTAATACCGCCTGCCCATACCCTATGGATAGGAGTTAATTGGGCAATTTACATAGTCATGCATTCAACATTGTACATAGTTCATGGGCAGTGAGAAAGTCAGAGGGTGGAGAAACACCAGAGAGTTAATGGTGAATACATCAAGTACCACCTGGGCCCCCTTTGCTCCAGGGCCCCATAGCACCTGCTATGGCTGCTATAGCTACGCCCCTGTTCCCATATGCACTGACCGCCTGTGTGTACTCCTGGCTACATTCCCATATGCATTGACAGCCTGTGTGTACTCCTGGCTATATTCCCATATGCACTGACAGCCTGTGTGTACTTCTGTATACATTCCCATATGCACTGACAGCCTGTGTGTACTCCTGGCTACATTCCCATATGCATTGACAGCCTGTGTGTACTTCTGTATACATTCCCATATGCACTGACAGCCTGTGTGTACTTCTGGCTACATTCCCATATGCACTGACCACCTTTTTTTTCATTGTAATATTTCTGCGCCTTAGTTTTGTTTCATGTACCATACATAAAATATTCTGCTCAAGCCAGGACTGTTTAACCTTCTACTGACCAGGCTCTGTCTATAGTAATGTTAGCAATTCTTACCAGAGAAGGTTCAATAGCCATGGCTTTGTAGTCCTCTTTCTGTCTTTTAAATGAGAACCAGAGCTGTCAAGAGGAAAGATATGGATCAGGAAACCCTGGAATACAAAACGACTGTGCAGCTTCTGTGATAATTCATGCTTCTCCTCTGTTCAGGCGGACTATTCAGCATTACACTCAAACACAATGTAAACAACGGAGACTTGCAGCAAGTTTCCTGGGAGTGGCCATGCTGGAGGCAGGGTGACACGTTACCTGCAGGGGCCTGGCCAGGTGACCAGGCTTTCTCTCCCAGCTGTGGTATTTCTCGCCTCAGGATTCCATCAGCAGCCTGCGATCACCTGCTGTGCAGATGCTTCTCTTATAGCAGAGAATGGAAGAGCATTGAGTGTGACACTGCAAACTCTCAAAGTTTGTTTACATCTAAAATCGAAATTGCCGACAGCCGCATTTTTCGTTTTCAACGTGATCTTTTTTGCGCCTCCTGGCCTGGAAAAGAATAAATACAATGTATTTATTCATAAACAAACACAATCGCTGGATAATAACCGGATAAAGCGATTTGTGAGCGTTTAGCACTTTTCCTAAAAATGGTACATGCAGCGCTTTGCTGAATGGAGAGCGGACGCAACAAGCTGATATGAACTTTCCCATAAGGATTCATTGCACTAGCGATTTCAGGACGTTTTTTAAAAAAAAAAAAAAATCGCTGGCACTCAAAAAACCCGCAAAACGCCCTAGGTGTGAACAAGCCCAACAGCTCAAGCCTGTTTTGTTATTGTTTTGCTGCCAAGAGGTTGCAGTATGACACAGAAGTTTTGTCACTACTGCCTCTACTATAGAAAGGGATTACTAATAGGTAGAAAACCTAACTTATCTCGAATCTTAAAGTGTACCCGAGGTGACATGTGACATGAAGAGATAAACATGTGTATGTACAGTACAAAAACATAATAACCAGGCTGTTTTTGTTTTATTTTGATGATCGAAAGAGTTAATTTTAGGACATGGAAGTGACAGCTTTTGTCTTGTCAGTAGCTTGTCAGGAATATAGTAAACATCACTGACAAGCAAATTAAGGCCATCAAAGTTTTCCTGGCAAAATACAACTTGTGACGACAGAGAGAGTTAGAAAAAGGTCAATAGTTCATGTATTTTAACTCTCTGCCATTGAACAGAGACAATAAAACATTTAATCTACTTTGTAAATGTTTAAATATAAAATAAAACCCTGGGGTATCTAAAAAAAGTCATTTTTAGAAGTAGGAGGATAAATACTATAGTTTATCTCATCAGCTTATTTTCACTGTAAGTCTATAGAGCCTGACTCCTTGGGGGGAACTTTTAGTTCCAATGGGAAAGGTGTTAGAACCTCAAATTTCGATTGTATCATAAAGGTGCCCATTGACATTACAATATTTTCCTCAGATGCAATCATTTCATGAAATTTTACAATCTCATTATACAGAAAACCATGAAGTATGTGAAGAAAATCAGTGAAACAATTTTATGGTCAATTGGAACGTTGATTTTTATAATTGTTCATGTAATTGTATAGATAAGATAGATATTGATCAAAATCAATACGTAGGAAACCCAAAATAATAAAAATAATCAACTAGCCTATCAGGTATATCAGAATGTGCAGAATGGTGTGAGCACGGACTACAACAATGGGGGAAGAAACGCCTCAACAAATCCGCACGAGACTGAAAATAGACAACACAATATATCCTTTATTGAAATATCAACGTAAAAACACTTAAAAATCCAAGAGGTAGGGCTATATAACAAATTACATCAAGTAATCACATCTGAGAGGGGGTCCCTTTAAGAGGGAAAAAGTGCCAATATTATAAAGTGCCTAGTGCGATCACAACAATTATATCATAATTGCAACATACTCTGTAAACATCAATATAAAGTGCAAAGTATATCCAATATTCTATATTATTATTATTATTATTATTATTGATTTATAAAGCGCCAACATATTCCGTGGCGCTGTACAAAGTAAGAAACAAACATGGGGTACATAATAATACAGACAATGGTGTACACCAATATACAAGATACATAATTAGTGACAAAATACAAAGAATGATACAAAATACAAATTATAGAATTGGTAATGACAGTGATAAAATTAACATGATGAATAAAATGTATAATGGTTACCAGGACACAAAAGGGGGAGAGAGCCCTGCCCTTGCGAGCTTACAATCTAAAGGGAATGGGGGGAAACAAGAGGAGGGGTAGTATGCAGCAAATATATAGAGGCTTTGTGTTTTAGGATACCTAGTAGGAGTGCAATTTGGTCTTAGTACAAAGGGAAGTGGCCTAAGGTAGAGCATATGCTTGTCGGAACAAGTGTGTTTTTAGAGAGCGTTTAAAGGTAGCAAAGGTTGGCGAGTGACGGATGTGTTGTGGGAGGGCATTCCAGAGGAGGGGTGAAGCGCGTGCGAAGTCTTGTAAACGTGAATGTGAGGAGTTGATTCTAGAGGAGGACAACAGAAGATCATGTGCCGATCTGAGATTGCGATTGGGTTTGTATCTGGAGATTAATGAGGATATGTACCGGGGGGAGAGATCGTGGAGAGCTTTGTAGGTTAGGGTTAGGAGTTTGAACTGAATCCTCTGGTTAATTGGCAGCCAGTGAAGAGCTTGACAAAGAGGGTCGGCAGAGGAAGATCGAGAAGAGAGATGAATGAGACGAGCAGCTGAGTTCAGTACTGACTGGAGCGGGGCCAGTTTGTTAGACGGTAGTCCACAAAGTAGTACGTTGCAGTAGTCCAGACGAGAAATTATGAGAGCATGTATTAACATTTTAGTTGTGTCTTGAGTGAGAAAGGGACGGATGCGAGATATGTTTTTGAGTTGGAGATGGCAGGAGCTGGTTATGGAGTGAACATGAGGAATAAAAGAGAGAGATGAATCGAATATCACCCCCAAGCACCGAGCTTTGGGAACTGAAGTTATGGGAGTGTTATTAACATTTATTGTTACTTCAGGCAGGGAGGTGGACAGAGACGGTGGAAAAATTATTAGTTCCGTTTTACTCATGTTAAGTTTTAGGAAGCGAGAGGACATGAAGGAGGATATAGCAGACAAGCAGTCAGGAACACGTTTAAGGAGGGAGTTAAGGTCTGGGGCAGAGAGGTACAGTTGTGTATCGTCTGCATAGAGGTGGTATTGAAACCCGAATGAGTTGATTAAATCACCAAGACCATGCATGTAGATGGAAAAGAGGAGGGGACCAAGGACAGAGCCTTGGGGAACCCCGACAGACAGAGCATGAGGAGAAGAGATCTGATCTGAGTAGGAGACTGTGAAGGACCTTCCAGAGAGGTAGGAAGATAACCATGTGAGAGCAAGGCCCTTTATTCCGACATTTGAAAGTATTTGTAGGAGTAAGGTGTGGTCGACAGTATCAAATGCTGATGACAGGTCAAGAAGGATGAGTATGGAAAATTGACCTTTGGATTTGGCTGTAAGAAGGTCATTGGCCACTTTGGTAAGGGCTGTTTCCGTGGAGTGGTTAGAGCGAAAGCCAGACTGGAACTGATCAAGTAGGGAGTTAGCAGGTAAATAATGGCTTAATTCTGCATGTATATGGCGTTCAAGTAGTTTGGATGCAAATGGGAGAAGTGACACTGGGCGGTAGTTGGCAAGTGTGGTAGGATCTAGAGAGGGTTTTTTAAGTAGTGGTGTCACAACAGCTTTTTTGAGTGGAGACGGAAAGATGCCAGTAGAGAGGGAGAGGTTAAATAGCGTATTCTATATTGAAATAGTGCAAAATTACACTGCAAGGAGTGATACAACCAATATAATGTGCAGTGCAAAAGCAGGAGAAAACAATCACCAACTGATATATAGAAAATAATCACCCAAGTGGCAGAAAATAAGCGAAGAAGATCCCAGAGGGGAACAACAGATTGCAGCAGTGATAGAAAGAAAGGTTTCCCTCAAGTCAGGAGCCCCCAAGAGCCCATACCTGCGCTATCGCAAATTGCCATATAGAGCGGCTTCCTCAAAGATTTGTATCTAAAGAATGAAAGGGTCCTAATCAACCAGTTTATGGGAACAAATCAATCCCCTTCCAATTACTCACAATACTGCAAATCTGATTGAATGATTATATCGGATATAAATATTATAGTGTTAATGGGCACTTTTACCGTAATTGCTGGGGTCCGATTTCTTACCCTCCCTTATGGTACAGGGCAGATACCCTTCCTTCTGTGGCTGTAGGGGTAACTTTTGCTGTGGAACCCTCTAATTTGTAGTTATGCTTCCTGTCCCGGAAACCTCTGTGGATTATTAAAGAGAACCTGGGCCAAAGCTCAGGTTTAGAAACAAATACTTACCTAGGGAGAGGGAAGCCTCTGGATCAGATTACCAACAAACCCTTTAGCTCGGGTGAACTTTAACACCCACCACCATAGGAGATGAAGGACAGAACAAGAACAAACTCATCCTCACTCACACTCAAAAAAAATAAAAAAAAAAATAAGGGAGGGTTAGAACTTTTGCAAGTTTTTATTGCAGTCTATGTCCTCATTAGTGAGATTCCCGCTACCTTTCAGTTCTTGGGTTTTTGTCAAGACCACAAAGAAGGATAGAAATCTGGCGCTAGCCCAGTGTAGATGAATCAACAGAAAACCTCACAGGGAACAGTTGTCCAATCACAGCACCCTCTACAGCACATTGGCTATCATTCATAAAGCATTCCCGCATGCGGAAATGCTGAAAACAGCTGACTTTACCGAGCACATAGCAAAATGTCTATTCTTAAAGGCTGTTTCCGCACGAAAAACTGACATTCCCGTGCAGAGCGATAAATTACCGCCTTGTGCGGTGATTATCTTAACAAATGTTACTAAATGTCAATTCATAAAGATTAGAGCAAGCAGTATGAGGACGGGGAATACCGCTCCCTTGGAAGTAGCGATAAGCATGCGGATTACAGCTAAGTCAATGGAGACTGACCTCTCAAGCAGCAGCAGTGAGAGCAGCGCACGGAGGGACTCAGGCAGCTTCTCCTGTTACGCCAGCCTACCGCCAGCCTAGTTCGGGAAATCACCGCACTGCTATCACAACTGTACACATTTTTATGAATGAGCACACAGAAGTCTAAAATACCGAATGTGGTGTATTCCCGCACTGATTTTCTTTACCAAACACACTTCTGAATGATAGCCAAAGTGTTGTGATTGGCCAAATAGTGTAGGCATAGTTTACTACAACCTACAGTGGTTTGCAAAAGTATTCGGCCCCCTTGAATTTTTCCAAATTTTGTCACATTACTGCAACAAACATGAATCAATTTTATTGGAATTCCACGTGAAAGACCAACACAAAGTGGTGTACACGCGAGAAGTGGAACGAAAATCATACGCGATTCCAAACATTTTTTACAAATGAATAACTGCAAAGTGGGGTGTGCGTAATTATTCAGCCCCCTTTGGTCTGAGTGCAGTCAGTTGCCCATAGACATTGCCTGATGAGTGCTAATGACTAAATAGAGTGCACTTGTGTGTAATATAATGTCAGTACAAATACAGCTGCTCTGTGACAGCCTCAGAGGTTGTCTAAGAGAATATTGGGAGCAACAACACCATGAAGTCCAAAGAACACACCAGACAGGTCAGGGATAAAGTTATTGAGAAATTTAAAGCAGGCTTAGGCTACAAAAAGATTTCCAAAGCCTTGTACATCCCACGGAGCACTGTTCAAGCGATTATTATGAAATGGAAGGAGTATGGCACAACTGTAAACCTACCAAGACAAGACCGTCCACCTAAACTCACAGGCCGAACAAGGAGAGCGCTGATCAACAATGCAGTCAAGAGGCCCTTGGTGACATTGGACGAGCTACAGAGATCTACAGCTCAGGTGGGGAAATCTGTCCATAGGACAACTATTAGTCGTGCACTGCACAAAGTTGGCCTTTATGGAAGAGTGGCAAGAATAAAGCCGTTGTTAACAGAAAAGCATAAGAAGTCCCGTTTGCAGTTTGCCACAAGCCATGAGGGGGACACAGCAAACATGTGGAAGAAGGTGCTCTGGTCAGATGAGACCAAAATGGAACTTTTTGGCCAAAATGCAAAACGCTATGTGTGGCGGAATTTGGAAAATTGTATACTCACCTTCGGTAATTTTCCTTTCCTGGTAATCTCCATGTCAGCATACTAATGGGCAAAGTCCCTCCCCCTTTGACCCAGTAGGACGTCCAAAGATGTTAAAAGGCCTACTCCACCCCATACTGACATTCTTGTAACTAGAACGAGCCGCCAGCATAGGGTGGGATCGTATGCTGACATGGAGATTACCAGGAAAGGAAAATTACCGAAGGTGAGTATACAATTTTCCAAATTCCCTGGTAACTCCATGTCAGCATACTAATGGGCAATAACTAGACAAACGAAAAAGGGTGGGATGCAGAAAAACAAACTTTACTTATCATTAACAGCATACAAATCATACTGCAGTAGCAACAGTGGAGGAAATTATTTTCTTTCCAAAGTCCACAGATGACAACAGAGCTGGGTCTACACAATAATGTTTAATGAAGGTATGCCCTGACGCCCAGTTAGCTGCTCTGCAGATTGTAGCTAATGCTACCTTTCCAGCCTTTGCCCAAGAGGAGGATATACTCCTCGTAGAGTGGGCCAATATTTCCTGCGGAGGAACGAAGCCTTTAGCTTTGTAAGACCTTTGAATTAGAGTCACTATCCACTTAGCTATCGTTCTTGACGAAGCTGGCTTTCCCTTTCTATATCCGCTAGGGATTATGAAAAGTCTGTCTGAATCTCGAAATTCCTTCGTCATTTCAAGGTAATGTTTGACAGTTGAGGGTACATCCAATTGATGCAATTTTGTCTGATCTTCCTTAGTTTTAAAACTAGGCAGAGTCCATTCTTGGTTTAAATGGAAAGTCGTAGTTACCTTAGGTAGAAAAGACTGAACAGGATGAAGGACTAATCTGTCCTCATAAAAAATCAGATAGGGATCCCCACACCCTAACGCCTGGAGCTCTGACACCCTTCTTCCGGATGTGATGGCTATCAAGAACGCAGTCTTCAATGTTAAGTCATATATACTCAATGTGCCACGAGCAGCAAGGTCATTCTCCAAATAACTTAGCACTATTGGTAAATCCCATTTCGGGAATTTAGGCTTTAATGGGGGTCTTAGCTTTATCGCTGCCTTGAAGAATTGTCTTACCAATGCATGGTTAGACCAACTGACTCCAGATATAGCTGAAATTGCTGACACATGCCTTTTCAGAGTGGAGTAAGCTAACCCCATTTGCAGTCCCTTATGAAGGAAGGCCAAAAGACTGGCTGCCTCAAAACTTTCTATTGAGAATTGTGCTTGAAGGGCAAAATCCGCAAAGGCTTTCCACACTCTATTATATGAATGTAGGGTAGTAGGCTTCCTTGCCTTAATTAAAGTATTTACCACTTCCTCTGAACATCCTGAACTCAATAGCCTAAGCCTTTCAAATTCCACGCCATTAACTGTAGACGTTTTGGATTCTGATGGTAGATTCTCCCCTGTGATAATAGATCTGGTACCTGCGGCAACAGTAGTGGCTCTTGTGTGCTCATTTGAAGGAGTAGCGGAAACCAAGGCCTTGCCGGCCAGTGAGGAATTACTGCTAACACTGTTAGAGACTGAGTTCTGAGTTTCAGCAGGAAACGGGATATCAGCGGAGTTGGCGGAAAAGCGTAAGCCTTCCTGAAATTCCATGACTGCGTCAATGCATCCGTCGCCAGAGCGTTTTGATCCTGGTATCTTGAAAAGTATTTCTTTACTTTGCAATTGTCCTTCGAGGCGAATAGATCCACCTCCGGCCAGCCCCACTGGTTCATTATGTATCTGAATACCAACGGAAGGAGCGACCATTCGTTGTTGTCTATGGTGAACCTGGATAGAAAATCCGCTTTTACGTTCAGTACCCCTGGAATGTATACTGCCGATATGTCCTGGAAATTCTCCTGAGCTAACTCCATGATTGGAGACAGTTCTCTCATGAGGGCTCTGCTGTGCGTTCCCCCCTGATTCTTCACATACGCTACTGCGGCTGTGTTGTCTATCCTGACTAAAATAGACTTGCTTTGTAGAATGGGTAGAAAGTGAAGTAAAGCTTGGAGGACAGCTCTTAGCTCTAGTATGTTTGATACTACATTGACTGTCGGAAACCACCATCGACCTTGCGCCAAGTGATTCAAGTAAACTGCGCCCCATCCTATTGCACTGGCATCTGTAGTTATTATGCTCCAGCAGGGCTGTTGAATTGTCCGACATCTCCCTAAATTTTCCTCCTTTGTCCACCAACTGAGAGACTGAATGACTTTCCTTGTCAGAACTATCCGCTGATCCATGTCTACCTTGTTCCATTGATTTAAGAAACTGACTTGTAATGGCCGCAGATGCCAATGCGCCCACTTGACCATTGGAATTGTGGCCGACATCAATCCTATGATCTGCATACAAGTCCTTGCCGGCACTATTCGACGGTGTATCAGCTCTAACATCTTCAAACGAATGTTGTCTCTTTTTTCCTGAGGCAGAGAAATTGTATCTTCTTCGGTATTTAATTCTGCACCTAGGAACACCATTCTCTGGGTTGGTAAAAGCTGACTTTTTTGGTAGTTCACAAGCCATCCGAACTTTTGCAGAATGTCCAAAAGAATTACCTTGTGTTGAATCAGTAAGCCTTCTGATGCGGCCAGCAAAAGGATATCGTCTAAGTAATGAAAGACGCGTATTCCCTGTACCCGTATCAACGCCACTATAGCTAGAAGAACCTTCGAAAAAGTCCTCGGAGATGTTGAAAGCCCGAACGGAAGACATATGAACTGAAGATGCATCTCTCCGACGGCAAACCGCAAAAACTTTTGATAGTTTTCGTGTACGGGTACATGGAAATATGCGTCCCTCAAATCCACGGAGCACATCCAGTCTCCCGGCTGTATCACCGACACTATGGAATGCAGACTTTCCATCTTGAACTTGGGAACGTGAATATATTTGTTCAGACTCTTCAAGTCTAAAACCGGTCTCAACTTTCCTGTTTTCTTTTTTATTAGAAAAAGTGGGGAGTAATACCCTGTAAATCTTTCTGACCGAGGAACTTGAATCACGGCTTCTTGGCTTATCAGCTCGGAGATATACTCCATCATTACTGAGCATTTGTTCTTGTCCTTTGGGATCTTCGTTTCGACAAACCGGCTCCTTGGTGAGACTTTGAAATCCCAGATATGACCCTCTGATACAGTGTTTATAACCCACTTGCTGTCTACTTCTCCCGCCCAGGTTCCCCCGAAATGGCGTAACCTGGCCCCCACTGGACAACCTTGGACGGGCAACACATCAAAAGGGCTTTGTGGAATCTCCTGCTGACGTTGGAGGTCTGGGCTTATTAGCTCTCTGGAATCTTGTCTGAGGCCTGTTCCAGTTTTTCCTGTATTCCTTCCCTGGCCTATACGATCTTGCTTCCGTAAATTTATTAGGTTGTTGCTTTCTGAATTGGGTGAATCTTTGTTTCTTGAATCTACGGTCCTGAGGCAATAGCCCTGATCTTCCACCAGTAACTCTGGAGATTGCAGAATCCATCTTGGGACCAAATAAATTCTTCCCATCGAAAGGTATCTTCACCCAGGATTGTTTAGATGTAGGGTCAGCAGCCCACGGCTTCAACCATAATGACCTCTTTGCCATAATTGAATAAAGCATAGCTCTGCTTGAAGAACGAATTATATCTACACTAGCTTCTCCTAAAAAGTCTGCCGTAAGACTCAACTCCTGTAGGGCAACTGCAAGGTTTTCCATGTCATCCTTTCTACGTAAACTCTTTTGGATTCCATCCACCCATATCTTCATGGCTTTTGCCACTGATGTTAATGATATAGCCGCCCTAGAAGCTTCTCCTGAGGCCAGATATGACCTTTTCAGATCCTGGTCTATCTGACGCTCCATGACATCCCTGAAATAAACTGAATCTTCCAAAGGTAGGGTGACATTACGGACTATTCTCATTACCGAAGCGTCAACTATCGGAATCGACTGAAACAAGGACTCGTCTTCTTCTTTCATCGGATACATCTTCTGATACTTATTCTTCAATGATGGTTTTTTAACCGTCTTGGACCACTCTTCCGTGATCAATTCCTTAATTTCCTCCATTAAAGGAAAAGAAACTTTTGATTTATGTAGGTGTCCATAATACCTCCTCCTCTTGAGTTTTGGAGAGGATTGTTCATCCTGCCACTGAATAGCATTCCTCACGCTTATCACATAGTCCGGTATTAACGAGAAATCGAAGCTTTCCATATCATCGTCTATATCTTCATCGGAACTGTAATCCTGGGAAGATTGCGCCGATTCCCTGGAGGTTGCTCTTTCTCGGTCCAGTGACATTTCCGCCACAGTATCTTTCACCACTTGCTTAATTAAGGTGGACACTTCTCTGTCCTCCCGAGCAATATCTAGGTGGCAAACGTCGCACACCTTCTTCTTTTCTAATGATGGCCTTCCACAGATCCAACACTGACCCTCAGTGGGTAGTGCTTTAGAGAGAGGTCTACTATAAGACGTTGAAGCTATGGGCTCATCTGACTCTTCCGTAGAAGACAAAATCCTTCTATAAGAAGTCTTCGTATTCCGTTTAGTCTGCGACTGCCGCTCGACCTCTGATTTCGCAGATGAAGACCTTGAGCCGCTAACGCGACTTCGCGAATTTGTCTGTTCCATCGAGCGACCCCGAAGCAACATCTGCCGATAGCCCGGATCCTTGGCTGATCTAAGAAAAACATAGATCCAAAGGAGTACTGTCAGTACGGGTCTTCAACTCTTTTTTTTTTTTTTTTTTTTTTAACTTACCACCCTTACCTTTTAATCTTTGACTGTGCTCCCTTTCTCCTTTCCATGGCAGCTGAAGAATTCACCAGAGCTTTGGAAGCAAGAAGAAAGTGGCAAGCATAAGGAACTACTCCTATAACCTGACCTCGCATATATAATATATATACATGAATGCTTATCCATTAACTACCTCTTCCAATACCATATATACACACACATATATATATATATATATATATATATATATATATATATATATATATATATATATATATATATATATATATATATATATATATATATATATATACATACATATATATTACACATAAATAACACTACATATACCTTATACATATATGCATACCACTCACTATATACAAGATATACATATACACCTATATTGACATAAGAACGTCCAACTGTATGTAATGTGCCTCCTGCACTATACCGCCAGAATCCTGTGCCATTAAGATTACCTCCGATCTGCAACCTGAATCCCCTGTCCACGAGCCGGCCAGGGATCACTCCACCATAGGATGTTCCTCACTGCAACGCAACCGCGCTGCTACTGCGTCCTTTATAGCGTCTGGAGCCAATTTCCGGCTCCAGAACACACTTGCCCACAAACAAAATGGCCGCCCGGTAACTTCCGCCCATAGCCGACATAGGGGAGGAAGTCCCGCGCGCGCGAGACTTCCCTCTACACCGAGGAACTGCAAGCACCAGCAGCCCCAGCAAGAACCTCTAACACGGCGAGGCACAACCACTGAGAGACAAAGCCCGGAACCAGCCGCTGCCTGTATCTAACCTACGGCTCATCAAGCTAAGTACTCTATTTAGCCACACAGAAACAAATAAACAGTAAAAGGCACTTCAGCTGCCAGGATCCACAGCGCCATTTAGGAGCTTAGCGTGGCCGCAGGATATTTAATATTAGTACCCCCGGGAGGCAGATGAATAACATCAAGGGGTTCTATATCTTATCGGAGCTTTTAGCAACCTAAGATATAGACTCCAGCAGGAGAGTCTGAACCTGCTGGTACCCGCACTAGGCGGAGGTAAGGGTCGATGAGACATCTATGGAATCCATGCTGGATAGGCGAGGACGAAAAAAAGAATGTCAGTATGGGGTGGAGTAGGCCTTTTAACATCTTTGGACGTCCTACTGGGTCAAAGGGGGAGGGACTTTGCCCATTAGTATGCTGACATGGAGTTACCAGGGAAAACTAACACTGCACATCACTCTAAACACACCATCCCCACTGTCAAATATGGTGGTGGCAGCATTATGCTCTGGGGGTGCTTCTCTTCAGCAGGGACAAGGAAGCTGGTCAGAGTTGATGGGAAGATGGATGGAGCCAAATACAGGGCAATCCTGGAAGAAAACCTCTTGGAGTCTGCAAAAGACTTGAGACTGGGGCAGAGGTTCACCTTCCAGCAGGACAATGACCCTAAACATAAAGTCAGGGCAACAATGGAATGATTTAAAACAAAACATATCCATGTGTTAGAATGGTCCAGTCAAAGTCCAGATCTAAATCCAATCGAGAATCTGTGGCAAGATCTGAAAACTGCTGTTCACAAATGCTGTCCATCTAATCTGACTGAGCTGCAGCTGTTTTACAAAGAAGAATGGGCAAGGATTTCAGTCTCTAGATGTGCAAAGCTGGTAGAGACATACCCTAATAGACTGGCAGCTGTAATTGCAGCAAAAGGTGGTTCTACAAAGTATTGACTCAGGGGGCTGAATAATTATGCACACCCCACTTTGCAGTTATTCATTTTAAAAAAATGTTTGGAATCATGCATGATTTCCGATCCACTTCTCATGTGTACACCACTTTGTATTGGTCTGTCACGTGGAATTCCAATAAAATTGATTCATGGTTGTGGCAGTAATGTGACAAAATGTGGAAAACTTCAAGGGGGCCGAATACTTTTGCAAGCCACTGTATATGAAGCCTAGCAGTCTGAGAGTGCTGTCCACCCAGTTACTTTAGTCAGGGCCGGTTTAAGCAACAATGGGGCCCCAGGGCAAAATAAACCTCCCCCCCCCCCCCCCCCAACTTATACCCCGGAACAAAAATCGGCATTAGGGGACCTTTTTTGCAGCTGGTATAGTCAGGGTGTGAAGTCCGAATTGGTCGGAGCTCCACATTCTGGCTATCCCAGCCTGCATGGGGACAAGGAGTTAAAACGTTTCAGGAGGGGGGACCCCACATGATTAAAAAAAAAAAAAAAATTCCCACACTCTAAACATAAATTTTTTTGGGGGAAAAATAGAAAAAAAAATGCCAGGGATCTTCATACAGCCATATTGCGGCTGTATAGCGATCCCTGGCCAAAGTGCTGCGGCTGCGTATAGACCCCTTGGAAACCCCGTCAGGACATTTATTGCGCTTTCGTTTGATGCATGTAAAATTACACTACCGTTAGGTTTGCTACTAAAAGTTACATTTACCGCATTTAAAAGTATACTTTTTTCCTTCGAAACTTTAAAATCGATTTTCTCAAAAACTATAAGGTCTTTTTGAAAAATTGTTTTTTCCTCTTATTCCTAATGATCTCCTTAACATATCCTGCAAATTTAGGGTTTCTAGCATTTAAGGTGGATTTGCGATCAACCATTAAAGTCAGCAGGTTTTTAAATGTGTATTTTTTTTCCTTTGAAACTTTAAAATCGATTTTCTCAAAAACTATAAGGGCTGGAACCCACAGGAGCGCTTTTGGCAGCGTTTTGGCAGCACTGCGATACGCTAGCAGTTTGCCAAAACGCTGGGCTAATGTTAATGGATGGGGCAACTTCCACAGGAGCGTTTGCGTTTCACAGAAACGCAAACGCAGGACCTGCAGCATTTTGGGAGCGTTAGCGCTTCAATGTAAAGTATTGAAACGCTAGCAGAAACGCTCAGCAAAACCTAAACTGAGCGGTTTTGCTAGCGTTTTGCGGTTCAGCACACTGTAACAAAATGAAAAATAATTCACAGGACCAATCAGGATAAAAACGCAAAACGCTACGCACCCGCTGGGCAAAAAAATACAATGTTGCAAAACACAACCAAAAACGCGCATGAATCCGCTTGCAAACCGCTCAGACAAAACGCTAGCGGTTGCGTTTTGCGTTTGCTGATTTCAGTGGGTTCCAGGCCTAAGGCCGATTTGAAATTTTTTTTTTCCCTCTTGTAGCCACTGGGGGCCCCTACAAGCTCTGGGGCCCTGGGGCAGCTGCCTCCTCTGCCTCTATGGTAGCGCCGGCCCTGACTTTAGTGGAATTTCCCTTTGAGGTTTCCTGCTGGAACCCCTAAACTAGACTAGCACCAGAAATCTCCCCAGTAGGGACATTGAAAAAAATGATCCAGTCCATCCAAATCTATTTAAAGTTTTTTGTTATTGGTGTCTGTTCTCATTGATAAGATGTCTCCTCTGTTCTTTTGAGAAAGAAAGTGTGGGTAATAGAGCTAGAATATATAGCAACCCCCCCCCCCCCCCCCCCCTTCACTCACACACCAGAAAAAGAGGAGTTCACACTACCTAGTTGTGCCCCCTTCCTCTCTTTTCTGGTGTTATTTGGGTACAGCGCTCAGTCAGCTCTGCTGCTTATCATTATTAGGAACTAGTGACCTTAGCCCGTTTAAAAATGGGCTAGGTCTGTCAGTAATCTGCCGTGTGCACGCATGCCCGCACACAGGGCCGGCCCGCTCATGAGGCGGGGTGAAACATTTGCCTCAGGCGGCATTTCTGGGGTGGCGGCACCCGCCTGTCTATGGGTGCGGGGGGCCAGCCGCCGAGCTGGAGGGGTAGCGACCAGAAAGCGGGTAATGGGTCTAGCGGTGGGGAGGGGTCGAACCCCCCCCCCCCCCCGCGATTTTTTCTAATTTTACCTCAGGCGGCAAAAAGTCTAGGGACACACACACACACACACACGGACACACACACACAAACACACACGGACACACACACACACACACACACGGACACACACACGGACACACACACGGACACACACACACGGACACACACACACACACACACACACACACGGACACACACACGGACACACACACACACACACACACACACACACACACACACACACACACACACACACACACACACACACACACACACACACACACACACACACACACACCTTCTGGCCCTCTCCTCCTCTCGGCAGTGTCTCTGCGTCTTATCCCTGCTCATGCGCAGTGCTAAAAAGCACTGACACACGGACAGACGCAGGGTCACTTGCCTATTAGATAGGGTGGTCAATGAAATGCTAATAATTCAGATTTAATTTGAATTTCATGGTTATTTTATGAAAATGTGTAAAGCTTAAAGGGACACTTAAGTAAAAAAAAAAAAAATGAGTTTTACTCACATAGGGCTTCCAATAGCCCCCTGCAGCTGTCCGGTGCCCTTGCCATCTCCCTCCGATCCTCCTGGCCCCGCCAGCAGCCACTTCCTGTTTCGGTGACAGGAGCTGACAGGCTGGGGACGCGAGTGATTCTTCGCATTTCCGGACACATTAGCACCCTCTATGCTGCTATATGGTATATGATATATGCTATAGCAGCATAGATGGCGCTATTGTGGCCAGGAACGCGAAGAATCACTCGCGTCCCCAGCCTGTCAGCTCCTGTCACCGAAACAGGAAGTTGCTGCCAGCGGGGCCAGGAGGATCGGAGGGAGACGGCGAGGGCACCGGACAGCTGCAGGGGGCTATTGGAAGCCCTAGGTGAGTAAAACTCATTTTTTTTGTTTGACTTAAGTATCCCTTTAAAGCGGATCCGAGATGGAAAACTATCTATAACAAGTAACTTGTCTATATATCTTATGTACAGTTTAGATGGTTTAAACAGCAAATCTGTCTGCATACTGCTTTAATAGAATATGATTATTTCTTCCTGTGATACAATGACAGCGGCCATGTTGTTTGTAAACATTGCTACTGCCAAGGCTCTCTGAAAACTGTGCGTGGGGCTTATTTAGTTTATAGGGAGAGTATTAAAACAAAAACAAAAAAGTATTTGGCTAAAGGAATGCCCTATAAACTATAGGAAAGGAACACAATTATGCAATGCGTAAAAGTTCATCTCGGATCCACTTTAAGGCCTCTTTTCCATGAACTGTTTATAGGCAGTGAAATGCCTCTCAAACTCTCACAACTGTTCACTGCTGCCTGGCAACTGTTCGCTGCTGCCTGGCAACTGCTTGCTGCTGCCTGGCAACTGCTTGCTGCTGCCTGGCAACTGCTTGCTGCTGCCTGGCAACTGCTTGCTGCTGCCTGGCAACTGCTTGCTGCTGCCTGGCAACTGCTTGCTGAGCACAGAGCTCAACAGTTTGTGGAAAAGAGGCCTCAGGCCTCTTTTCCACAAACTGTTGACAGGCAGTGAAATGCCTCTCAAACTCTCACAACTGCTCACTGCTGCTTGGTAACTGCTTGCTGCTGCCTGGTAACTGCTTGCTGCTGCCTGGTAACTGCTTGCTGCTGCCTGGTAACTGCTTGCTGCTGCCTGGTAACTGCTTGCTGAGCACAGAGCTCAACAGTTTGTGGAAAAGAGGCCTCTTTTCCACAAACTGTTGACAGGCAGTGAAATGCCTCTCAAACTCTCACAACTGCTCGCTGCTGCCTGGTAACTGCTTGCTGCTGCCTGGTAACTGCTTGCTGCTGCCTGGTAACTGCTTGCTGAGCACAGAGCTCAACAGTTTGTGGAAAAGAGGCCTCAGGCCTCTTTTCCACAAACTGTTGACAGGCAGTGAAATGCCTCTCAAACTCTCACAACTGCTCACTGCTGCTTGGTAACTGCTTGTTGCTGCCTGGTAACTGCTTGCTGAGCACACAGTTCAACAGTTCGTGGAAAGGAGGCCTAAGGCCTCTTTTCTACAAACTGTTGATTGACAGTGAAATGCCTCTCAAACTCTCATAACTGCTTGCTGCTGCCTGGTAACTGCTCACTGCTACCTGGTAACTGCTTGCTGAGCACACAGCTAAACAGTCCGTGGAAAAGAGGCATAAATATTTCCATGCATCATGAACTTGTATAAAATTTGTATCATCATTGAATTATTACCTTTGGCCATCACTATTCATAATGCTGATGAGTTAACAGGTGGCCACACACACACACGTAGCTACATAAGGCCTCTTTTCCACAGACTGTTGAGCTGTGTGCTCAGCAAGCAGTTGCCAGGCAGAAGTGAGCAGTTATCAGGCAGCAGCAAACAGTTGTGAGAGTTTGAGAGGCATTTCACTGCCTATCAACTGTCCACGGAAAAGAGGCCTTAGGGCTGGTGCACACCAGAGCGGTTCTGGAGCGTTTTTTAAAATCCCAGGGAGATGCTGACCTGATGCAGGAGAATCAGCACTTTGGAAGATGTTGGCACAATCTAAATATTAATCTACTGTACACCCTTGTTGGTGTTTCTGGCACAATTTTGTGATGCCACTGCTGCAATATCCAACTACAGACACCTTTTCCAGATTATCACAAACACGTAGGGCTTGTTCACACTAAGGAAGTTTGCGGGTGTTTTCAGTAATCGGCCTAAAAGCGCTTGCGTGTAAGGATTTCCCAAGTGCTTTTAAGAATAAATATATTGTCTGCGCTCCAACCACACAGGGGTCCCTGGACTAGAGGGGCCCTCCTTCATTCAGCTTATTAGCTTTTCATTGGTGCAATGCTGGTAATGAACACCTCTATATGTGCATTGCATAGTTGTAAACCTTAATAAACGGTTTCCTTACTTTAAATACACCTCTCTGACTCTTCAACTGTCCTTCATATGATCTGGGGCCCCATATCAATAGAGTGCTTGGGGCTCTATGATAAACTTGCACTGGGGCCCCAAGCTCCTTAGTTACGCCACTGCTCATAGGTTGGAATGCAAGAATCCCAATGTGATCTGAAATTCAATTAACCAGTTTTTTACTTTGCAATTACCAGACTTCCTGATGAGCCAGAACAAGAATTTTGCATGTGGCTAATCAGATTTTGAAACCCTGATGAGTGATTGTTTGACAGCCTGATAAGCAGCCAATAGATATTTAGTTTTTCAAATCTGACAAAGTATCATTCAAAGTATCATTCAGCCCACTGCCCACAGTCATTCTGAGTACTATAGTGCAACAATCCGCTGAAAGTTAGTTGTTATGCTCATCTCTTCCTCAAACCCTCTTATGACCCACACTAGGAGCAGCAGGAAGGCCTCAGCTGGTAACACTTCTATGACAATATAAGGTCTTAGCAGACTCACAATGCACATGCCGTTTTTGCACCCACACACTGACATGATGCAGTCTCTCTGAGCCTCTCCCTTCCTTCCTGAATAGAAACATCTGGGCTTCATCAAATATTTGTGTTTTCAATAAGTCAGGTGATTTCAGTCAGAAGTTGTGAGGTAGGAACAGGAGCAGAACATGTTGTGCTTATGGAGCGGACCACACTTAGGCCTCCTTTCCACGAACTGTTGAGCTGTGTGCTCAGCAAGCAGTTACCAGGCAGAAGTAAGCAGGTATCATGCTGCAACAAGCAGTTACCAGGCAGCAGTGAGCAGTTGAGAGAGTTTGAGAGGCATTTCACTACCTATCAACAGTCCATGCAAAGGAGGCCTAAAAGATATGAGCAAGCTAGAGGCAAATGCAGGGGGGTATTACAGCTGCCCAGAATCCCCCCTCAGACCAGGGCCGGTGCAGTGTCTGGGGACAGGCACAAATTGAGACACCAGAATATCTGCAGGTATCCTGCAGCTCATAGCACTGCCCACATTCTTTCCCTGCTACAGTTGACTCTGGATGTAGCAGCAGTTTGTGTACAGAGCATGGAGCAGCAGCTTGTGTACAGAGCATGGAGCAGCAGCTTGTGTACAGAGCATGGAGCAGCAGCTTGTGTACAGAGCATGGAGCAGCAGCTTGTGTACAGAGCATGGAGCAGCAGCTTGTGTGCAGAGCAAGGAGCAGCAGCTTGTGTGCAGAACACGGAGCAGCAGCTTGTGTGCAGAACACGGAGCAGCAGCTTGTGGGCAGAGCACGGAGCAGCAGCTTGTGGGCAGAGCACGGAGCAGCAGCTTGTGGGCAGAGCACGGAGCAGCAGCTTGTGGGCAGAGCACGGAGCAGCAGCTTGTGGGCAGAGCACGGAGCAGCAGCTTGTGGGCAGAGCACGGAGCAGCAGCTTGTGGGCAGAGCACGGAGCAGCAGCGTGTGGGCAGAGCACGGAGCAGCAGCGTGTGTGCAGAGCACGGAGCAGCAGCGTGTGTGCAGAGCACGGAGCAGCAGCGTGTGTGCAGAGCACGGAGCAGCAGCGTGTGTGCAGAGCACGGAGCAGCAGCGTGTGTGCAGAGCACGGAGCAGCAGCGTGTGTGCAGAGCACGGAGCAGCAGCGTGTGTGCAGAGCACGGAGCAGCAGCGTGTGTGCAGAGCACGGAGCAGCAGCGTGTGTGCAGAGCACGGAGCAGCAGCGTGTGTGCAGAGCACGGAGCAGCAGCGTGTGTGCAGAGCACGGAGCAGCAGCGTGTGTGCAGAGCACGGAGCAGCAGCGTGTGTGCAGAGCACGGAGCAGCAGCGTGTGTGCAGAGCACGGAGCAGCAGCGTGTGTGCAGAGCACGGAGCAGCAGCGTGTGTGCAGAGCACGGAGCAGCAGCGTGTGTGCAGAGCACGGAGCAGCAGCGTGTGTGCAGAGCACGGAGCAGCAGCGTGTGTGCAGAGCACGGAGCAGCAGCGTGTGTGCAGAGTACGGAGCAGCAGCGTGTGTGCAGAGTACGGAGCAGCAGCGTGTGTACAGAGTATGGAGCAGCAGCGTGTGTATGGAGCATTGAGCAGCTCTGGGGAACTTAACAGAGGCCCAGTGCACACCAAAAATCTCTAGCAGATCCGCAAAACGCTAGAGGTTTTTGAAGCAGATTTTCAGAGCGATTCTAGGCATGTGCAGAGAGTTTTTCTAAACATGCCTAGCGTTTTTTGGAACATTTTTGTGTAGCATAGTTCAAATATTGCTACAGTAAAGCTGTTACTGAACAGCTACTGTAACAAAAACGCTTGGAAAACCGCTCTGATCTTGTGTTTTTCAGAGCAGTTTTCCACTTTCCTATACTTTAACATTGAGGCAGAAATGCCTCAGAAATCTAAATGCTGCAGCCCCCGAGTTTGCGTTTGTAAAAAAAAAAGAGCCTCTCTGGTGTGCACCGTCCCATTCACTTTCATTAGCCAAGAGGTTTCCCCCTGCAAGCGTTTAAAAAAACGCTTCAGAACCGCCTGGTGTGCACCAGCCCAGAGTCAGGTATGAACACAGCCCTGTACCCTGCTGTGTGAATGCTTCACATTCTCCTTCATTACCAATGTCAGCTGTCCTCATTATTATCTGTATCCATACTGCTCCTGATCAATCCTGTTGTCGGTCGGGAGCAGATTGGACATTTAGGAAATAATTATCAGGTCCTGTCAGTCGGACAGGAAATTACATTAGGTGTACCCAGCATTACATCCTACCATACTATTATACTGTAATGTGCGTTGCTGAGGGAGACCTTTCAGGAATTACACCTCCCCCCCCCCCCCCCCCCCCCCCGAAGATTCTGGGTGTGCCCCTGCAAGCAGCCACAACGCTGCAAAAGTTTTTTGCTAATGCATTGCAATGCTTTTTTGCTAATGCAATGGTATTTTTACAGCACCTCACCACTGTGCAATGAAAGTCTATGGGGACTTTCATATTGTGACGTTACGGCATGATGCGACGGTAGTGATGCTTTCGCCGCATCCTGAGGCAGGTCAAGAACTACGTTGCTGCGCAGCTCCTGTGTCAAGTTGTGGTGATCTGCATCAGCCTGGAAGTCATGTTACTCTACAGCGACACGTGGATTTGTAAAAATCACAGTCACGGTGCACATTGCGGAAGCGTATTTTAACAATAGGCTTAAGCACACCTGAAGCAGGAAGTGACGGAAAGGGCATGCCACTTCCTGCTTGGCCAGTGGCCAGACAGGGAACACCACGCAATAGCGCAGTGTTCCCTGAAGGCCTGGCTTTGGTGGTGCGTAGGGCGCGATGCACTGCATTGGTAACGCTGGATTGCAGTCTGAAACCGGCCTCAGAATCCCCCATGAGGAGATGGACTAGTTCAAAACCTGCTGATTCTAATTTTAACTGCTTACTTTTCTTTCTGTCCTTTGAGAGCTTGTTTACACTTAGGCCTGGTGCACACCAAAACCCGCTAGCAGATCCGCAAAATGCTAGCAGATTTTGAAACGCTTTTTGTTATTTTTCTGTAGCGTTTCAGCTAGCATTTTGCGGTTTTGTGAAGCGTTTTTGGTGTAGTAGATTTCAGATATTGTTACAGTAAAGCTGTTACTGAACAGCTACTGTAACAAAAACGCCTGCAAAACCGCTCTGAAGTGCCGTTTTTCAGAGCGGTTTGCGGTTTTCCTATACATTACATTGGAGGCAGAAACGCCTCCGCAATCCAAAATCTGCAGCAGCCCGGGAGTATGCGTTTCTGCAAAACGCCTCCCGCTCTGGTGTGCACACCTCCATTGAAATACATTACCCAAGCGTATCCGCAGCCGCAAGCGGATCGCAAAACGCTGCCGAACCGCTCAGGTGTACACTAGGCCTTAGGGCGTTTTGCATTTTTTTTTTTTTAACCGCCAGCGATTTTCAAAATCGCCCTAAAAGCTGTTGTGCAATGATTAAATGCAGCTTGAAAATGCACTAAGGGCCCATTCACACTAGAGCGTTTTGCCGCAATTTCGGCCAAACGCTAGTGCTTTTTAAAAGCACTAGTGTAATGAAACCCTATGAGCCCGTTCTTACTTGGGCGATTTGCGCTAATCGCCCAAAAACGCAAAACGCGCCGCCTGCACCATTTTCAGGCGATTTCTTAGCGATCGTGTTTCAGTGCTACAGAAGCGTTAAACACGATTGCGGCAAAATTGCTGCAGTGTTCAGTGTTTTTTCCGCGTGAAATCACGGAAAAATCACTCCTGCAAAACGTTTTGCAAGTGTGAATGGGGCCTAAGGGCCTATTTCCACTACACGCAGATTCTGGATGCTGAAAACTGACTCCAATGTATATCTATGGTAAATTTGCATCAGAAAAATTGCGTTTAGTGGAAACAGGCCCATAGACATTCATTGGATACATCCATAATCTGCATGTAGTGGAAACAGGCCCTAAGGCCTCTTTTCCACGGACAGTTGATAGGCAGTGAAATGCCTCTCAAATGCTCACAACTGCTCACTGCTGCCTGGTAACTGCTTGCTGAGCACACATTTCAACAGTCCGTGGAAAAGAGGCCTAACTGAATTCCACTTTGGAGGGAATTCATTTTTCTATTTTTAAGCTGCATAAAAGATGTGCATAATCCTACACCATCTTTTAACTATTTGCATTTCATTGACTGCCCCTATTAATGTAATGTTTTAACAGTATGCTAAGATTAATATTTTAAGTCAAACACTTTGGCTATCATTCATAAAGCATTTCCGCATGCGGAAATGCTTAAAACAGCTGACTTTACCGACCACTCGGCAAAGTCAGCATTCATAAAGGCTCTTTCCGCATGGAAAAATGACACTACCGAGCAGAGTGATAAATCACCGCCTTGTGCAGTGATTATCGGTACAAATGTAGCAAAATGTTCATTCATGAAGATCACCGCAAGCGGTGTGAGGGCGGGAAGTACCGCTCACTCTGATGTGGCGATAACAATGTAAGTGAATGGAGACACACAGACCTCCCAGGCAGCTGCAGCAGAGCGGAACACTGAGAAATGTATCAACTCGGCAGCTTCCGTGTCTCCGCAAGCCTACCGCCTGCCTACCGCCAGCTTAGTTCGGGGAATCTCCGCACTGTTTCCGCACATGGATACATCTTCATGAATGCCCACCCAGAACTCTAAAAATCCGCCAGCGGTGTTTTCCCGCACTGATTCTGTTTACCGACAGCCTGTTCATGAATGATAGCCCAAGTTCTTTTAGAATAGAAGTAGAGTCATCTGGGAACACATCACAGTGCTTGTACTAGTATATCGCTCTTTTCTTCCACAGACTGCAAGTAATGTGCTGTTGACCAGGGATGCTCATCCGGATTTCGGATATCCGACCATTTTTACGCTATCCGGCTGGATCCGGATTCCAGATAGTTGGTCCCAAATCCGGATAGCTATCTGCAGATAGTTTGATGCATACCCGGATATCCGCGGATTTCTACCAGATATACGAATCCGATTACTAGTTCGGTGGCAAAAAGTACCTCCACCACCACCTCCTCCTCCTCTCTCTCTCATCTTGTCTTCCAGGGATTTGTAGGCTGTCAAAAGCAATCTCACATACATTGGCCAGGAATCAAACCTAGGTCAACTGCTTGGAAGGCAGCTATGCTCGTCACCACTATACCACCAACAGCACTACATGCTGAAGCCAGCCTAGTATGTACCATTGTGATATACCCAAGAGAGAAAAATGAGCTTGCTTATTTGCCTAATTTGCTAGATGAAAGCAGTGGGACACATGGTGATACTGCTTACAGGCTTCAATTCAAGACTTCAGAATCAGAAAGATCATGTGCCCCCCTGGATGATGCTGGTGTAACACAGCAAAGGACAGCAATTTGAAGTATGGAAGATTTTAGGGCAAGGGTGGGAAGGATGAAATGCTAGGTGGCCATGCAACCCTTCCTGCTAACCTAAAGCTTACTTGTGGCTTACAACACATTGGCTTAAAGAGACTCCGTAACAAAAATTGCATCCTGTTTTTTATCATCCTACAAGTTCCAAAAGCTATTCTAATGTGTTCTGGCTTACTGCAACACTTTCTGCTATCACAGTCTCTGTAATAAATCAATGTATCTTTCCCCTGTCAGACTTGTCGGCCTGTGTCTGGAAGGCCGCCAAGTTCTTCAGTGTTGTGGTTCTGCTATGAACTCCCCCTTCCAGGCCCCTCTATGCACACTGCCTGTGTATTATTTAGATTAGGGCAGCTTCTCTCTTATCTCTTATCTTTTACAAGCTGGATAAATCGTCCTCTGAGCTGGCTGGGCTTTCACATACTGAGGAAATTCAGACAAGGGCAAAGCTGTTTGCAGGAAGAAACGAGCAGCCTGAAACTTCAGTGCATGAGAGATGCAGGGGGAAAGAAACACACACATTATCTCTTGAGATTCAAAAGGAAGGGTGTATACAGCCTGCTTGTGTATGAATGTATTTTCTATGTGTGGACATACTGTACATCAACCTACTTCCTGTTTTGGTGGCCATTTTGTTTGTTTATAAACAAACTTTTTAAAACTGTTTTTAACCACTTTTAATGCGGCTGGGAGCGGCGAAATTGTGACAGAGGGTAATAGGAGATGTCCCCTAACGCACTGGTATGTTTACTTTTGTGCGATTTTAACAATACAGATTCTCTTTAAGTCTTTACCAAATCCAATGATCCAATATAGGGAAGCTTTGCTGTTTTTTTTTTTGTTTTTTTTTTGTGGTGTGGTGTCACAGTTTACTCATCTCTTCAGCTACAAGAAAGGCCCAGGAGTAGTGTTGGGCGAACAGTGTTCGCCACTGTTCGGGTTCTGCAGAACATCACCCTGTTCGGGTGATGTTCGGGTTCGGCCGAACACCTGATGGTGTTCGGCCAAACTGTTCGGCCATATGGCCGAACTAAGAGCGCATGGCCGAACGTTACCCGAACATTCGGCTAGCGCTGTGATTGGCCGAACGGGTCACGTGTAGTGTTGGGCGAACATCTAGATGTTCGGGTTCGGGCCAAACATGGCCGAACTCCGAACATAATGGAAGTCAATGGGGACCCGAACTTTCGTGCTTTGTAAAGCCTCCTTATATGCTACATACCCCAAATTTACAGGGTATGTGCACCTTGGGAGTGGGTACAAGAGGGAAAAAAATTTAGCAAAAAGAGCTTATAGTTTTTGAGAAAATCGATTTTAAAGTTTCAAAGGGAAAACTGTCTTTTAAATGCGGGAAATGTCTGTTTTCTTTGCACAGGTAACATGCTTTTTGTCGGCATGCAGTCATAAATGTAATACATATAAGAGGTTCCAGGAAAAGGGACCGGTAACGCTAACCCAGCAGCAGCACACGTGATGGAACAGGAGGAGGGTGGCGCAGGAGGAGAAGGCCACGCTTTGAGACACAACAACCCAGGCCTTGCATGAGGACAAGAAGCGTGCGGATAGCAATTTGCATTTTGTCGCCATGCAGTCATAAATGTAATACAGATGAGAGGTTCAATAAACAGGGACCGGAAACGCTAACCCATCACAGATGTTCATTGTTCATGTTACTTGGTTGGGGTCCGGGAGTGTTGCGTAGTCGTTTCCAATCCAGGATTGATTCATTTTAATTTGAGTCAGACGGTCTGCATTTTCTGTGGAGAGGCGGATACGCCGCCGATCTGTGACGATGCCTCCGGCAGCACTGAAACAGCGTTCCGACATAACGCTGGCTGCCGGGCAAGCCAGCACCTCTATTGCGTACATTGCCAGTTTGTGCCAGGTGTCTAGCTTCGATACCCAATAGTTGAAGGGTGCAGATGGATTGTTCAACACAGCTACGCCATCTGACATGTAGTCCTTGACCATCTTCTCCAGGCGATCGGTGTTGGAGGTGGATCTGCACGCTTGCTGTTCTGTGTGCTGCTGCATGGGTGTCAGAAAATGTTCCCACTCCAAGGACACTGCCGATACCATTCCCTTTTGGGCACTAGCTGCGGCTTGTGTTGTTTGCTGCCCTCCTGGTTGTCCTGGGTTTGCGGAAGTCAGTCTGTCGGCGTACAACTGGCTAGAGGAGGGGGAGGATGTCAATCTCCTCTCTAAAGTCTCCACAAGGGCCTGCTGGTATTCTTCCATTTTGACCTGTCTGGCTCTTTCTTCAAGCAGTTTTGGAACATTGTGTTTGTACCGTGGATCCAGAAGGGTATAAACCCAGTAATTGGTGTTGTCCAGAATGCGCACAATGCGTGGGCCGCGTTCAATGCAGTCCTAGGCCGAAGAGGTCATAGCCTAGGGTCACAAAACCTGTTTATTTGGGCAATTTCAATGGTGGCGAGTCTGACATACATAAATCGCAGCAATGGCCGTTAGCAACGTCTGAATCTCACGAAATGTCTCATGCAGGTAGAAGACATATTGTTAGACTTGGGCTCCAAAGATGGGTTCCCTACATCTCTGCAAACCAGAGTTACAGGGCTCCAAATTTGGTAAAATCCCCCATAGGCTTTCATTGGGCCTCCTATTTACAGTTCCAAAATCTCACATCTTTTCAAAGGGCAATTACTCAGCAGTGGCAAATTTTCTAGCATTGTAGGGACCCTTAGGGGGAACATGACTGGTGAGTTTCGGGCCCCTGGCCAAAGAGGTCATAGCCTAGGGTCACAAAAACCTGTTTATTTGGGCTATTTCAATGGTAGTGATGGTGACGTACATAAATCGCAGCAATGGCCGTTAGCAAAGTCTGAATCTCACGAAATGTCTCATGCAGGTAGAAGACATATTGTTAGACTTGGATTCCAAAGATGGGGTCCCTACATCTCTGCAAACCAGAGTTACAGGGGTCCAAAATTGGTAAAATCCCCCATAGGATTTCATTGCCTCCCTATTTCACTTTCCAAAATCTCACATCTTTTCAAAGGGCAATGGCTCAGCAGTACCAAATTTTCTAGCATTGTAGGGACCCTTAGGGGGAACATGACTGGTGAGTTTCGGGCCCCTAGGCCGAAGAGGTCATAGCCTAGGGTCACAAAAACCTGTTTATTTGGGCTATTTCAATGGTAGTGATGGTGACGTACATAAATCGCAGCAATGGCCGTTAGCAAAGTCTGAATCTCACGAAATGTCTCATGCAGGTAGAAGACATATTGTTAGACTTGGATTCCAAAGATGGGTTCCCTACATCTTTGCAAACCAGAGTTACAGGGCTCCAAATTTGGTAAAATCCCCCATAGGCTTTCATTGGGCCTCCTATTTACAGTTCCAAAATCTCACATCTTTTCAAAGGGCAATTACTCAGCAGTGGCAAATTTTCTAGCATTGTAGGGACCCTTAGGGGGAACATGACTGGTGAGTTTCGGGCCCCTAGGCCAAAGAGGTCATAGCCTAGGGTCACAAAAACCTGTTTATTTGGGCTATTTCAATGGTAGTGATGGTGACGTACATAAATCGCAGCAATGGCCGTTAGCAAAGTCTGAATCTCACGAAATGTCTCATGCAGGTAGAAGACATATTGTTAGACTTGGATTCCAAAGATGGGGTCCCTACATCTCTGCAAACCAGAGTTACAGGGGTCCAAAATTGGTAAAATCCCCCATAGGATTTCATTGCCTCCCTATTTCACTTTCCAAAATCTCACATCTTTTCAAAGGGCAATGGCTCAGCAGTACCAAATTTTCCCAAATAAACAGGTTTTTGTGACCCTAGGCTATGACCTCTTCGGCCTAGGGGCCCGAAACTCACCAGTCATGTTCCCCCTAAGGGTCCCTACAATGCTAGAAAATTTGCCACTGCTGAGTAATTGCCCTTTGAAAAGATGTGAGATTTTGGAACTGTAAATAGGAGGCCCAATGAAAGCCTATGGGGGATTTTACCAAATTTGGAGCCCTGTAACTCTGGTTTGCAGAGATGTAGGGAACCCATCTTTGGAGCCCAAGTCTAACAATATGTCTTCTACCTGCATGAGACATTTCGTGAGATTCAGACGTTGCTAACGGCCATTGCTGCGATTTATGTACGTCAGACTCGCCACCATTGAAATTGCCCAAATAAACAGGTTTTGTGACCCTAGGCTATGACCTCTTCGGCCTAGGACTGCATTGAACGCGACCCACGCATTGTGCGCATTCTGGACAACACCAATTACTGGGTTTATACCCTTCTGGATCCACGGTACAAACACAATGTTCCAAAACTGCTTGAAGAAAGAGCCAGACAGGTCAAAATGGAAGAATACCAGCAGGCCCTTTTGGAGACTTTAGAGAGGAGATTGACATCCTCCCCCTCCTCTAGCCAGTTGTACGCCGACAGACTGACTTCCGCAAACCCAGGACGACCAGGAGGGCAGCAAACAACACAAGCCGCAGCTAGTGCCCAAAAGGGAATGGTATCGGCAGTGTCCTTGGAGTGGGAACATTTTCTGACACCCATGCAGCAGCACACAGAACAGCAAGCGTGCAGATCCACCTCCAACACCGATCGCCTGGAGAAGATGGTCAAGGACTACATGTCAGATGGCGTAGCTGTGTTGAACAATCCATCTGCACCCTTCAACTATTGGGTATTGAAGCTAGACACCTGGCACAAACTGGCAATGTACGCAATAGAGGTGCTGGCTTGCCCGGCAGCCAGCGTTATGTCGGAACGCTGTTTCAGTGCTGCCGGAGGCATCGTCACAGATCGGCGGCGTATCCGCCTCTCCACAGAAAATGCAGACCGTCTGACTCAAATTAAAATGAATCAATCCTGGATTGGAAACGACTACGCAACACTCCCGGACCCCAACCAAGTAACATGAACAATGAACATCTGTGATGGGTTAGCGTTTCCGGTCCCTGTTTATTGAACCTCTCATCTGTATTACATTTATGACTGCATGGCGACAAAATGCAAATTGCTATCCGCACGCTTCTTGTCCTCATGCAAGGCCTGGGTTGTTGTGTCTCAAAGCGTGGCCTTCTCCTCCTGCGCCACCCTCCTCCTATTCCATCACGTGTGCTGCTGCTGGGTTAGCGTTACCGGTCCCTTTTCCTGGAACCTCTTATATGTATTACATTTATGACTGCATGCCTACAAAAAGCATGTTACCTGTGCAAAGAAAACAGACATTTCCCGCATTTAAAAGACAGTTTTCCCTTTGAAACTTTAAAATCGATTTTCTCAAAAACTATAAGCTCTTTTTGCTAATTTTTTTTCCCTCTTGTACCCACTCCCAAGGTGCAGATACCCTGTAAATTTGGGGTATGTAGCATGTAAGGAGGCTTTACAAAGCACAAAAGTTCGGGTCCCCATTGACTTCCATTATGTTCGGAGTTCGGGTCGAACACCCGAACATCGCGGCCATGTTCGGCCTGTTCGGCCCGAACCCGAACATCTAGATGTTCGCCCAACACTACCCAGGAGTAGTCTTAGCTACCGTAATATCTATGTTATGGCAGGACCCTTATTACACTCTCTCTTACAGAGCTATGGAAACCGTTTTGCCCATGCGATAAAGCAAGGTGCAAAAATGAAATCATGCCTAGCAGAGGATGGTTTCAATCCATCAACCTCTGGGTTATGGGCCCAGCACACTTCCACTGCACCACTCTGCTGCCGCACAGTGAATGCTTCGTTGTAGGAAAAAGTGGCGTTAAACTTCTTGGAGCAGACTTACTTCCTCCCTCCAAAAGATACACATACATCCCCATAAAATAATTTAGCAGCAACTGCATACACAGTCTGTGGCACAATCAGTTAGCACATTTGGCTGTTAACCGAAAGGTTGGTGGTTCAAGCCCTCCCAGGGACGGCCTTGCCTTTTGTGTTCAACAGTTGTCCGAAGAGAACCCCAGATAGCCATTTAGCAGCAGCTGTGTGTACAGTCTCTGTAGCACAATTGGTTAGCGCATTTGGCTGTTAACCGAAAGGTTAGTGGTTCAAGCCTACCCAGGGATGGCCTTTCCTTTTGTGTTCAACAGTTGTCCGAAGAGAACCCCAGATAGCCATTTAGCAGCAGCTGCATACACAGTCTCTGTGGCACAATTGGTTAGCGCATTTTGCTGTTAACCGAAAGGTTGGTGGTTCAAGCCCACCCAGGGACAGCTTTGTGTTTTGTGAAGGGAACTAATATACCCCTCTTAATCTTCCAGTTTGTCTATCCGGATATCCGAATAGGTCGAATATCCGCTGGTAAAGCGTCCGGATATCCGCGTTCACGCGGATATCTAAAAGGTCGGATTCGGATATCCGAACTGGATCCGGATATCTGGATCAGGATCAATTCGGATTTTAAAAAGTACTATCCGAGCATCCCTGCTGTTGACACCTTCTACGCGTATTCTTATTCAGACTATAATGGCTTCAATTCATTTGATGGGTAATGCAGGGTGATGCCACTTTGCATGCAATTGTACTGCAACGCACACACTATGTCGCTCTAGCCTATAGGTGGTACAATGCCATGTAGCAAGTCACATTGCAAAGCGGACGTTATGCCGCATTACAAGGCAGCGCTGTGGACAAGGCCTCAGTGAATTGACATTTCATAATGTTTGGTAAAATCAGCTGTTTTCTGCTTTACTGTATGCAGTTATGCTTGGTGAATTGAAGCCATGGTGTGATGTAAAACATTTTGTCAAGGTTTGAAAATACATTAAGGTCTCTTTCACAGTGCGACGTTAAAGTCGCACAATAGAAAAAGTTTTAATGTGGACTAACGCACAGCAATACTAAGTCTGTGCAACATTCACAGTGCACACGTTGCGTTTCTGTGTAGCTTGTAGCATTATTAGAAAGTGCTGCATGCTGTGCGTTATACATGTTATTAACTGTGGTGGACTGTTTGCACATGCTCAGTAATGACCTGGAAGCATACTTTTCATTGCCTGTATGCTCTACAGTATGCGACGATAGCAGGGCATAGAGTTGCGTTTTGACATTTTTGAGATGTTGCGTTGTTAGGTTTGCGTTGCAACTTTAACGTTGCATCAAAATGCAACGTCCCAGTGTGAAAGTAGCCTAAGATCTATTGAAAATTGAATGATTTCTGCAGTCCCAGTGCACAGCACACGACATCCCAGTTTTTCCATTACCCCTGTGATGTCTTTCTAGTGTTCAGAGTGTTAGGCTGCGTTCATAATGCCACCTTGTGGTGCATTGCGTCAGATGATAGAATCACATTGCTAATACGATGCAATTATATTGTAATGGTACGCTCACATTGGTGTGTTAGCAATGCGGGGGAATGCCTTGGCAGAATGCAGTGCCGTACCGCATAAACATTGGCTTAACAGTTGCAATGAAACATACTTTGTACGTACTGTATGCGTTGCACCACACACATAGCGTGCGATATGACTTTACACTCCATTGCTATCATGTTTTTACAGGATACGTACCGCAACATGTTACTGTGAATGTAGCCTGAGGCCCCTTCCTCGCTGCAAACTGGCTGTTGCAGTGGGATTCTTCTGCAACTGCATCACAACGGTCCCGAAGGTTGTACTGCACGTTACTGCTGGAGTTTGACCGGACAGTGAGGCATACCTTCCAGTGTAAGGAAGCCGTACTTCCAGGTGAAAACACGCATGACACACAGTTACTCTTGCTAAATCACAATGGGATTCTCCGCATTGCACCGCATTCAATGTGATAGCCCCATAGAACTACCTCAGTGATGGGATGCAGCATTTTTGTGCGACGGACGGCAGGAAACTGTGAAAAGACTCAGTGGGCCAGAAATCCACTAGCAGCCTTTTCTAAGCGCTAGTGATTTGAAAAATCTCTTGCTAATGCAATACTATGGGGGATTTTTTATAAAATCACATCGCTCAAGTGGGATCACACCCATGACATTACATTAGCAAGAGCTTTTCAAATTGCAAAATGCTCAGAAAATCGCCTCTAGTGGGTTTCTGGCCTAAGGCTATGTTCACAATGGGGCATTGCTGTGCAAAGTAACAGCCACATTGTAATTGTAAATTCGCACTGCAACACCAGGGTGGCCTTGTGCAATGTGGTTCAAATGTGTGCGACATCCCAATGTGAACGTTAAAAGTCAACTGTAGCGAAAGGGATATGGAGGCTGCCATATTTTTTTTTCTCCATTAATTTTCATTCCATTTCTTTTTCCTTTTAGGCTACTTACACACTGCATTTCCACTTGTGCGGTGCGAATCGCCGCGATAAAAATTCGCAAGCGGAGGCAAATTTCGCATGCGGGTCTGTGTGAATTTTCATTCGAACTCGCATGAAAATTCGCATGGATGACGATGTATGCGAATTTAACCATGGCAGTGCTAGTGTGTTTTTCCATTGTTCCTATGCGAATTTTCATGCAAATTCGCATAAAAATTCGCATGCCAAACTTCATGCGAATTTCCTATTAAATACATTGTATGCGATTCGCATAGCGGTATGCGATATGCGAATTCTGATGGCTCTGCCATGCGAATTTTTTCTGCACAGAAAAACGCAAAGGAATCCTGACAAGTGGAAACAGTCCCATTCACTTGTATTGCTATGCGAATGTGCATGCGCAACGCATGCGAATTCTCGATAGTAGAAATGGGCCCTTAGATGTTGTGTTAGGTGCTACGTTAAAGGGAACCTTAACTGGCGAGGAAAAATAAATTCACTTACCTGGGGGCTTTCCCAAGCCTCCTGCAGCCGTCCGGTGCCCGCGCCGGTCCTTCGGTGCCCTCCGGTCTCCCTCCGCCGCTAAGTTTCGTTTTCGGACGACTGCCAGTCGTCCTCGGGCCACTTCCACATTCCTCGTCGTAAAGTGCAGTAAAGCGCGTCCGCATGACGCGTTTGGCGTCATGCACATGACACGTTTGGCGTCATGCGGACGCGCTTTACTGCAGTTTACGACGAGGAATGCGGAAGAGGCCCGAGGACGACTGGCAGTCGTCCGAAAACGAAACTTAGCGGCGGAGGGAGACCGGAGGGCACCGAAGGACCGGCGCGGGCACCGGACGGCTGCAGGAGGCTTGGGAAAGCCCCCAGGTAAGTGAATTAATTTTTCCTCGCCAGTTAAGGTTCCCTTTAAGGTCGCATAACGTGCACCTAGCGCAAAGCATGGTGGTGGTGGCAGAGGACGTTAGCAAAGAGCCGCATTAAGCGGCTCTTTGATGCGTCCGTGATGCGTACTATAGTACGCATGCGCTGGTGGAGACCACGTGAGGGGAACACTCCGCATCACGTGGTCCCGCCAGTGACGTCGCTGCAAGATTGATGTGCAGCGTTACAATGTAACGCAACGTGGGCACTGTGAACAGCCCATTGCAGTTACATTGCTGTGCGTTGGGGAGCGTTACAGGTTGCACTAACGTGCGCCTGTAACGTCTTACTGTGTAAGCAGCCTTAAGCAATGCTTTCCGTCTGATCCTCTGTCTCTAATACTTTAATCTATAGCCCCTGAACAAGCATGCAACAGATTATGTGTTTCTGGCATTATTGTCAAATCAGATAGATTGGCTGCATGCTTGTTTCTGATGTAATACAGACACTACTGCAGCCAAATAGACCAGTAGGGCTGCCAGGCAACTAGTATTGTTTAAATGGAAATAAATATGGCAGCCACCATATCCATCTTACTTCAAGTGTCCTTTAACCTCCCTGGCATTCAATTTCTGCAGGATTTCTGTGCAAAAAGTGGTTCAATTAATTTTCGTGAAATTTTTGCTTGCAACTTACTAAAATCTGCCAAACAAGGATCTAGTATCCATTTTGAGTATAATAAAAGTTTCAAAACAAAATCATGTCAAAAAATTCAATTAAAATTTCTAAAATTATTTTTTAATCGCAAATAGAAAAATCCTTCTCAAATATGGATGAAGAAATAAAGCTACAGATGCAGAAATAAATATCGTACAGTGTTTGCTTAAACATCTCTCTTGTGTGGTACAACTACTAAGGGCCAGTTCACACGCACACTTGCACGTCTTATTATTATTTAGTATTTATATAGCGCCAACATATTACGCAGCACTGTACAGTGTATATATATATATCTTGTCACTAACTGTCCCTCAAAGGAGCTCACAATCTAATCCCTACCATTGCCATATGTCTATATTATGTAGTGTAAGTACTGTACTCTAGGGCCAATTTTTAGGTGGAGTCAATTAACTTATCTGTATGTTTTTGGAATGTGGGAGGAAACTGGAGTGCCCGGAGGAAACCCACACAGACACAGAGAGAACATACAAACTCTTTGCAGATAGTGCCCTGGCTGGGATTCGAACCAGGGACCCAGCGCTGCAAGGCAAGAGAGCTAACCACTACACCACCGTGCTGCCTTAAGCAGGCCATACACTGGCTCGATTCACGGCCGTTTCGACAGCAGATCCGATCCTGGGATCGAATCTGCTGCCAATCGCTTGCGCTAAACGCACCCGCCGATCCGATTCCCTCCCGAAATCGGATCGGTCCGTCGATCGCGCCGTGCGGGAAATTACCCTCGATCGCCCGGCGGTAGGAGCGCGTCGCTTGCGGCGTACGATTCGGGCCCGATCCGAGCATGTATACATTACCTGAAGCTGGCTCCGGGGTCCTCTTCTCCTCGCTGCACCGCATTTCCGCATGTCCCAGTGTACGCTTATACTTCCTGTGTCACTCTGGTGACCAGGAAGTTGAAATAGAGGGCGCTCTATTTGAACTTCCTGGTCACGGAGTAACACAGGAAGCGCCGGGATGGAGCAAGAACAGCGGTGCGGTGCAGTGCGGAGAAGACGCCCGGGAGCCAGCCTCAGGTAATGTATACGGGGGGGGGGGGGGGGGGGGGGACAGGCGGCAGGAGCAGCTGAACAGATTGTGATCGGTTTCAGGCTGAAATCGATTCACAATCTGTTTGCAGTAAAGGCAGCCATACGATCCCTATCTGATCAGATTCGATCAGATAGGGATCTGTCAGCTGGTCGATCTAATGGCACATCGACCAGTGTATGGCCACCTTTAGTCTTACCACTGTTTATGCAAAAGCAGCATTTTGATCTTTATTTTTTCCACTGTCTGGAAGCAGCAGGGTCTGGTTGTTGTGGGGTCCATTAGCGCCGCACTCCTGTGTCCCCCTGGGGGATGAAAAATGATGATCGCTGGGAATCGCTGCTGAAAGTCGACAAATGATTTCTGCACACTTGCAGAATTGCACTGGGCAGGTGATTGAGACATCCGCCTGAACCAGCCCTAAAGGTCCATACGCACACTGGTCTGAACTCTGAGTGGTGCACCATAATGACTGCCATGGCAGGGGTGGTCATTAGGGTCAGACCAGCGTGACATCAGGCGCGCCGCGCACAACGATTGCATCAAGATCCGGCGTGGTACAGTGGCGTAGCAAAGGAGCCGTGGGCCCCGGTGCAAGTTTTACATGGGGCCCCCCCAAGTACTCTATACATAACAATTGATTCGGCGCATCAACACCTGCAAAGGACAACCCCAGTGTCAGAGTTGCAAGAAGGGGATGGGGAACAGTATGTTAAGGATTACTACTATTCAAAGCATCTATAGAAGTGATTATTACCAGCACAGGACCAATAAAGAGCTAATACTGTGATAGCAGGTGGACCCTTCGGGGCCCCTCTGGCCCAAGGGCCCCGATGCGGTCGCTACCTCTGCACCCCCTATTGCTACGCCCCTGGCGTGGTAGATTCTTAGCAATGCCCGGGCACAGCACAATAGCATTGTTCTCACTGCTCCCACCACCAGAAACTTCTCCATTACACACGCTTATCGTTTCTCTGCTCCCCCCTGCATAGCAAAATACGCATCGTGTGCAAAGGCTGATGACACTTCTGTACAGTGTTGTTACTGCACTGTCGCCTTTGGCTGATGAGGCGTCATTGCGATGTGCGATACACGAGGGGTGAAGGGACGACAAGCGCATCTGACTTAGCGGCCTCCAGCGGGTGGGGAGGTGCCAAGTACAATACCGTTGCGTCATGCTTAGGCATAGCTAAAGGTACGACATGTCAGATCTTTAGGGATCACCATTGGGCCGCTGCACACACTCTGGTCTGCTGCACAACTCTTAGCCATGATGGTCGTTATAGTCTATTACGGCCGAGTTCAGACCAGTGTGGCAATAAGTGTCATTCTCTGTACAATATACAGTATGGTATTAGATTCCAGAACTTGAATTTCTGTAATGCTGTAATATGTACCTACTGCCTGTAGGTGGTGCACATACACCATTATAACTCTTTCTAGGGCCGTTTTCAGCGTAGATGAAGCTAACTAGTCTATACGGTTTGTAGCAAGTTTTTTTTAACGAGTCAGCCTCCTCCTAACCACCAGGGAGGCTACCAGCTACGCATACTTTCATTGATTGTATGCTTCACTGTATGTGACGCAAAGTGCGGATAACATGTGGTGCCACTGTTGCATTCCTGTTTTTACAGGGAACACAACCACCACTGTGAACGTAGCCTCACTCTGCAAGTTTCACCTTTTTAGTTGCCATCAACCCCTGCATTAAAGGACTTACGAGGCCAAAATGGCTAAAAAAGCCAAGTACCTGCAAGACAGTGGCGGCTCCAGGAAATTTTTTTAGGGGGTGCTATGCAGGTGCTGGACCAATTTCCGGGGGAGCTGACGACCTGCGGCGCCGCGGCAAAAAATGGGTGTGGCTACAACCTGCGGCGCGCTGAGCGCGCCGCGGCGAAAAAATGGGCGTGGTCATGCCCGGATGAGGGCGGGGCTAACTGTAATTTAAAGTGAACCCAGGGTGAGAGTGATATGGTGGCTGCCATATTTATTTCCTTTTAAACAATACTAGTTGCCTGGCAGCCCTGCTGATCTATTTGGCTGTAGTAGTGAACTGAATTACACCAGAAACAAGCCATGCAGCTAATCTTGTCAGTTCTGACAATATTGTCAGAAACCCCTGACCTGCTGCATGCTTGTTCAGGGTCTATGGTTGAAAGAATAAGAGGCAGAGGACCAGCACGGCAGCCAGGCAACTGGTATTGCTTAAAGGGAGATAAATATGGCAGCCTCAATATTATTCTCACCTCGGGTTCCCTTTAAAAGTGCAACGCAAAGACAGAGGGACCAAGTTTTCGTGACCCTTTTCCCAGAAAATTCACATAATTGTGCAGGTTTTCTCAAGAAAATACACGTAATGTGAGCAGATTTTAACAAAAAACACGTCCAATGACCCCAATATGCACAATCGTTATCAGATATGACCCCAATATGCACAATCGGTAGCAGATATGACCCCAATATGCACAATCGGTAGCAGATATGACCCCAATATGCACAATCGGTAGCAGATATGACCCCAATATGCACAATCGGTAGCAGATATGGTCCCAATATGCACAATCGGTAGCAGATATGGTCCCAATATGCACAATTGTTATCAGATATGGCCCCAATATGCACAATCGGTAGCAGATATGGCCCCAATATGCACAATCGGTAGCAGATATGGCCCCAATATGCACAATCGGTAGCAGATATGACCCCAATATGCACAATCGGTAGCAGATATGACCCCAATATGCACAATCGGTAGCAGATATGACCCCAATATGCACAATCGGTAGCAGATATGACCCCAATATGCACAATCGGTAGCAGATATGACCCCAATATGCACAATCGGTAGCAGATATGACCCCAATATGCACAATCGGTAGCAGATATGACCCCAATATGCACAATCGGTAGCAGATATGACCCCAATATGCACAATCGGTAGCAGATATGACTCCAATATGCACAATCCGTAGCAGATATGACCCCAATATGCACAATCGGTAGCAGAAATGACCCCAATATGCACAATCGGTAGCAGAAATGACCCCAATATGCACAATCGGTAGCAGAAATGACCCCAATATGCACAATCGGTAGCAGAAATGACCCCAATATGCACAATCGGTAGCAGAAATGACCCCAATATGCACAATCGGTAGCAGAAATGACCCCAATATGCACAATCCGTAGCAGATATGACCCCAATATGCACAATTCGTAGCAGATATGACCCCAATATGCACAATCAGCATCACCTGAAAAAGAAAAACCCATTTACTCACCTACAGCCAGAAGACCTTCTTTCCCGACCTCCTGTCCCGAGTCCCGACCTCATTGTGGCGCGCAGCGCCCGCGCGCCCACGATCCTCTTCCTTCCCGACGTCACGACGAGACTTCCTGCCTGCATGCAGAGAGCAGGGCTACGGGAAAATGGCCGCCCGAAGCCATGCACTGCAGACTCGAAGTCTGCAGAACAGGGCTCCGGGCGGCCATCTTACCGTAGCCCTGCCTGCTGCTCCGTGCTGCCGCTGTGTGAACTGACTTGGCGTCTTTTAGACGCCTGAAGTCAGTTCACTCCAGGGGGTGCTTTGGGGGTGCTTGGACAATTCTAGGGGGTGCTCGAGCACCCCCTTGCACCCCCCTGGCGCCGCCCCTGCTGCAAGATGTTGCCGCGGCTGCGCAGTCCGCCTGGCCGCGAGTGCGGCTGCGCAGCTCTACGGCCAACCCCCCGAACCACGCACTGTAGCGTGGATTGGAGGGGTTGGCCGTAGAGCTGCGCAGCCGCACTCGCTGCCAGGCGGACTGCGCAGCCGCGGCCAGAGGAAGCAGCCATATTGGGAGCAGAACGAGAGCCCGACCCCGCCTGTGGGGTCGCAATCGGCACGGGGGGCGATCTCAGGAAGGGGACCCGGCGGAACTGCACGGAGGGCGCAGACGGCGTCCTCCGTGCTTTTAAACATCTTGCAGGTACTTGGCTTTTTTAGCCATTTTGGCCTCGTAAGTCCTTTAAGGTAGCCATACATCAGGCAAGTGCATGCCCGACCGACAAAGCAACCAATTTTGGGAAAGAAATTGGTTGCATTGACGATTGTGCAAGCTGCAAGATTTCGGGCCAAAATTGGTTGGTCGGGTGTGTGGCGAAACAGCGGCTGTTTTTTTTTGGGGGGGGGGCACATTTATACATTGGGGGCATTGGTGGTGCGGATGCAGCGGGCTCAGCCGATTCCCTGAAGCCGATTACATGCTGAAATCGGCCAAGAATCGGCCTGTAGTATATGGGCAGCTTTGCGACAAGAGACATATTTATCTCTAATCAGATTTAATGTAGAATTGTTGAATCTGCCCATAATCGTCAGGACTATGGCTACCTTTATTGCTACTATACCACTATTTGTGTGTACAGGGCCATTTGTTTGCTCAATGGTTTTAGAGGACAATAAGGGCCCATTCACACTAGAATCGCTTTTCTGAGCGCTTTGTGATTAATTGGCGCTTTTTTAAAAATCGTTCCCATTCACTTTCATTAAAATTGCGGTAAAAATCGATACGATTTTCGCGATCGCAAAATCGCGGCGATTTTTCACAGCAATTTTAATGAAAAGGAATGGCAGCGATTTTTAAAAAGCGCTAAATCAATCACAAAGCGCTCAGAAAAGCGCTTCTAGTGTGAAGGGGCCTAAAACTCAGGGCCCGTTTCCACTAGCGCGGAAACCGGGCCAAATTCGGAGAGTTTCCCCGTAGGCAAACCGCGCGGGGAAACTCTGCCATAGGAAACTATGGCACCCGCCGGCCGAATCGCTTGCCTTAGCAATTCGGCTGACATTGCCGTCCGGTTTCGTGCGGGAGGCTGCGAATCCCATAGCCTTGCCCACTGACCAGGAAGTGCCACTGCGCGTCTCACAGCCGCGCGCGGTGGCTAGTGGAAATGGGCCCTTACTGATACACTCTTCAGAACTGCAATTGTTAAGCAGGCTTTATAGGAAACCTTTTATGAGCATGGCATTACTGGCATGCAGGCATTGCAGTCAGTGTTTGCCCATAGAACACGTGTAATGGTAAACTGTGACTGATGTCCTTGCTGGAGAGCGGTGCACTGCCGATGACCTTACATCCTCTACATGTCTTCACAAATAAGTATTTTCACTTTAGTATCTAAAATAGAAATTCAGCTGCTGTAACTTTCGTGGAATTTTCCAGGGCAGGCCTGAACGAATCCCAAACATTCCTTCAACAGCTCTTTATTCCTTAAAAACATGAAGATGAGAGATGTGAATAATGTCTCCTGGTATTATTACTGCTATGTCACAATTTGTAAAGCTGATAATGGTGACTAGGGATGTTTGTGAGATGCTAATAATTCTGTGTTGTTGCGGAACCAAACAAATCCTGCTAAGGTGGAATTCGATTGGGCCATTTCCATGCTGCATAAACTTGCATACAAAGTTGCATAATCCTGCATGGACTCTGAATTATTTGCATCATATTGACCATCACTACCAGTGGCATCTGCCAGCCTGTAGGAAATTTAAAAGGAAACTGCTACCTTTCCTGACATAAATCTTAATTATTTATTTTAACTTGTTTTAAGATCTATTTATTTTTGAACATCAGCACTCAACTGAGTGCAGGCCGAGATCATTGTACTTCTTCTACTCACTCCACCTGCTCTGTCATGTGCTGCACCTTCTTCAATCCTCCACCTCAACAGCAACAGTACCCAGTGTTAGCCTGTAGTCTGTACAGAACTTGGCCCCATACTCTTGAACGAAGGACCAAGTTCTGATTCTAGTGACAGTCGTGTGTGTGTATATGAGGCTTTAGGGTCCTTTACACTTAAAAAAGAACTATCAAAGAATCAAAGAAACTGTCCTGCTGTAAACCCCGCATACCTATAGAGCTTTTAGACTGCAACATTAGAAAGCTTTTCAGAAGTTTCTGTTCACAGCCTGTGTGGAAAAATGTTTTGTTTATAAGCTTTTGTAACAGCTTGTGTCTGGGCTAGAGCTGTACCATGTAGCTAGGTTCCACTTCTCTGTCACTATTCACAGAGAAATGATTTAGGGCTGGTGCACACCAAGCGTTTTTGGTAGCGTTTTCAAAACCACTGCCGCTTGTGAAAATGCTTGGCTATTGTATCTCAATGGGATGGTGCACATCAGCAGTTTGAGGTTTTTAGCAAACGTGGCTCCTGCAGCATTTTTGCGGTTTGCAGATGCGTTTCTGCCCCAATGTAAAGGATAGGAAAAGCTCAAACCGCTCTGGAAAACGCTAGATCAGAGCGGTTTTCCAGGCATTTTTGTTACAGAAGCTGTTCAGTAACAGCTTTATTGTAACAATATATGAAATCTGCTACACAAAAACGCTCCAATAAACGCTAGGCATGTTTAGAAAATCCCTCTGCACATGTCTAGAATCGCTCTGAAAATCTGCTTCTAAAACTTCTAGCGTTTTGCGAATCTGCTAGAGGTTTTTGGTGTGCACTGGGCCACTGTTTGTTTCTGCACTGCCCACACACATTGCTTTTTCACAGATCATTTGAGAACAGCTAAGGGTTCTTTTAGCTACAGAGAAGGATCTGAAGAGAAGGACCTGTACTTTTCCTGTTCTTGGATGCTTCCCCCCAACCTAGAGAGAGAGAGAGAGAGAGAGAGAGAGAGAGAGAGAGAGAGAGAGGCCTAGTGCACACCAGAGCGGTTCTGCTGCGGTTTGCGATCCGCGTGCGGGTGCGGATCCGCTAGGGTAATGTATTTCAATGAGCTGGTGCACACCAGAGCGGGAGGCGTTTTGCAGAAACACAAACTCCCGGGCTGCTGCAGATTTTGGATTGCGGATGCGTTTCTGCCTCAATGTTAAGTATAGGAAAAACGCAAACCGCTCTGAAAAACGGCACTTCAGAGCGGTTTGCCAGGCGTTTTTTGTTACAGTAGCTGTTCAGTAACAGCTTTACTGTAACAATACATGAAATCTACTACACCAAAAACTCTTCACAAAACCGCAAAATGCTAGCTGAAACGCTACAGAAACAAAAGAAAAAGCGTTTCAAAATCTGCTAGCATTTTGCGGATCTGCTAGCGGTTTTTGGTGTGCACCAGGCCAGAGAGAGAAACTCAGGAACACACAGAGCTGCAGCTGATGAGTTATTTACACATATTTGATGCTATATCTCTACTTTCTGTCATTCTAAAGAGATCCCAGTCACAGTATGAGGCCTGGTGCACACCGAGCGGTTTTTGTATCGTTTTGCAAACCGCTTCCGCGTGTGAAAACACTTGGCTAATGTATTTCAATGGGATGGTGCACACCAGCGGTTTGAGGTTTTTAGCAAACCACAAACGTGGGTCCTGCAGCACTTTTGCGGTTTGCAGAAGCGTTTCTGCCTCAATGTAAAGTATAGGAAAAGCTTAAACCGTTCTGGAAAACGCTAGATCAGAGCGGTTTTCCAGGCGTTTTTGCTCGCTGTAATTTTTTCTTCACATAAAAAAATGAAACAATGAAAGAAAAACCTTTGTATTGCTGTTTGCCAGTAATTACTGGAAATATGTGGCATTTAGAATTTTAGTTAACTTTGATAGTTGTCCTTTAATCAGTTGCAGTCAGTTATAACTGAAAGACAACTGATTTTCAAAGTAATTTCCATGGTTTCCTATGGCTCAATTCCCACTATATGTGTTTTAACTGAAAGCTTTTTCACAATGCACTCCTATGGAGAAACAAAAACCTCATACCAACGCATTTAGGCCCTGTTCACATTAGCAAACATGGACGGCCATGCGCTCGGAACGCAACGCATACGAACGCACGCCATCCCCGTTTGTATGCGTTGCGTGGCTGACCCCATTTACTGAAGTGAATGGGTCAGCTGCGCGTTTCTGGAAAAAATGCGTGCAGCATGCGTTCCCGGACCGCACTGGTCCGGAACGCATGCAGTGTGAACATCAGACGGTGCACTCTATGCACTGTCTGATGTTGGGCGTGTCGACCTCCTGCACGCATTCCCAAAACACAGCTGGAAATGCGTGCAGTGTGAACACCAGTGCTTGAAAAAGGTGTGAACGAGCCCTTAGGCCCCCTAAGGGCTCGTTCACACCTTTTTCAAGCACTGGTGATTTTGAAAATCGCCCTAAAAAGCTTGTGCAATGATTGCCTATGAGAGTGTTCTCATCTGAGCAGTTCGTTTCTGCCTGTACCATTTTCTGAGCATTTTTGCTCAATGGAAGGTATAGGGAAATCGCAAAGCGCTTTGTATAGCAATTTTCCCAGCACTTTGATGAATAAATACATTGGGGTTGATTCACAAAGCAATGATAACTGTAATCACGGCTGTGAAAAAGTGCTTTGCGCGCATTTTAGCATGTTTTCACGTAAAAACAGGTTATCGCCCGCAAAAAAACGGTTACCGTGTGCAAAAATTCGCGTTCGCGTGATAACGCTCATTTATTCTGACCATCTTAAATGTCGCATCACAACACAACATCCCACTGTGAACCTAGCCTCAGTCTACCATGTGAAAAAGGCCTAAATAGGTTATGTTTACAGTAAAAGTGTTCCTTGTAACCGCAGTAACGCAATGCAACACGTAAGCTACACCGCATGTTGTCGATGCTTTGTGTCGCATACATTAAACAGGGATGGTCAGAAATGCAGATTACCGATTATGACAAAATACCACATTCTGATAAGTGTCTTCCCGATTTGCATGGATTTCTGTGAAAATTTGAATTTCCGGCTTTCCAATTCCTGTGAATTTTTTGTTTTGTTTTTGGCAATAAAGTTGGTTCATGCTAAAGAAAAAATACGTAGTTTTGTGGAATATGCTATTTTTTGCAGATGTACATTATTATGTGCAATTAGCACTTCCGATTGGTAACCACGGTACACTTCCGCATTCTCTGATTGGCCTAAAATTTTTCCGTGTCTTGTGATTGGCCTAAAATTTTCAAGTCTTGGTAATGGTGCTATTGCCACAAAAATTCTGACTTCCAAATACGATTACAGACAGGAAAAGCCAATTCTATGGAATTCAGAAGCTCATCCCTAATAGTGAAGCATACATGTAATGAAAAGTATGCTTCACTGTTAACGTGTGCATTTTGCCCCACACTGTTACACCGCAACACACACGCCGCATGGTGACTGACGCATAGCTGGTGCATTGCAGTGCGGCAAGATGACTTATAAAGATGACTTATAAAGACGCCCCTGTGAACGTAGCCTAAGGGCTTGTTCACACTATCAGCTTGCTGATTTTTTTTTAAGCACTGGCGATTTAGCAAATTGCCCTAAAAGCGCTTGTGTAATGATTTACTATGACAGTGTTCACACGTAAGCGTTTCGATTTCATTGAAATCACAAATGCGCTACATGTACCATTTTCTGAGCGCTTTGGCGCAAAGGAAGATATAGGGAATTCGCGAAGCACTCAAGCGCTTTGTATAGCTATTTTTCTAGCGCTTTTATGAATAAATACATTGTAATTATTCGTTTCCAGGTGAAAGAGTTCCTTTCCTGACTGACGTCAGGAAGTGAAAAAAACAATGCTGAGCAAAAGCGCTTAGAAAAGCGCTTTTCTACGCTCAAATCGTACAGAAAAGCTCTTCAAAAATCACAGTATAAATCACTCAGCGTTTGCGATAGCGATTTATAACATGAACAAAGCCTATAGCCACTGATACCCATATTCAATCAGGATGACTAATTCATTTCCTGCAAAATTTCTCACCTCGTTTCTATTCGGCGAACTCAACTAACTGTCATTTTTTTTCTGCCTATTCACATTACAAAACATAAATAAGAAACACCGAGAGCCCAATATAGTGTAGTATTTATTGGAAACCGTGGATAAATGTAAGTGTGAGATGAATTTACTCACAAACATGGGTTACCTCTTAGGCAACCACTGTAGATGCAGGTGAGCAGATTAGGCCTGTCCTCACTCAGGATTAAGATGTCGCTCTCTGTAGATCAGGAAAGTAGGGGTAGGTCACCCCTCCACCAGGGGTGGACACAGTATTATCGTAAGAGAACAGAGGCGCCAGCAGGATAAAAGGTAATAAAAATTTTAAAATGGATCACTAACAAGCACTTGCAGAGGCGCTATTCGTGCTACTGACAAGCTACTGTTTGTCCCCTATCTTATTGCCTGATGAAGTGGGCTGTGCCTGCGAAAGCGAAACGCGTAGCATCTTTTGGGGTACCAATAATACATTTATTTGTTTAATTCAGACAGTATTTTGAGTCTGCTTTCCGGAGGTAAGTCCACCACTGCCTCCCAGCAAATTTTAAAATTTTTATTACCTTTTATCCTGCTGGCGCCTCTGTTCTCTTACGACATTACAAAACAGGAAGACCTAACAAGTGCTTGTTAGTGATCCATTCCCTGTATTCCTGTTCCAGTTTTATAACTGGTGGCCGTCAGGCTGAGCTCTCCTGGAGTCACAGACACTTCTTAGGGGATTTTGTGTAGCTCCACTTTTTGTTGAGAAAAAAGCACTCCCTTTGGTCCAGCTCTTTACATTACTGGGATTAATGGCAAACATTATTTCAGTTTGCTTACCTTGTTTTTACACAGCCATTCCACAGTGTTACAAACAAACCATCAGGCAGGGGTCACACCTGTCACATAGATCTGGAGGATTTTTCCACAATAGGGCTTCTGCATTTTTAAGAGCCATTGACAGGCAGCCTACAGGGCCAATCAAGTGCAGGAATCTTGTACTTTGAAGCTATAGGATCCACCGGACTCCGGGTGGGTTTGGTGGAGCGCTCGTTAAGTGTAGCGAAGCGCACTTTACACTATCTGAGCACAGCGTAATTTCACTGTGCATGCTATGGCTGCATAGCGTACGCAGGGGATTATAACGCTCCCTGCTGTCATTAAGCTGCGCTAGTGAATCAAGCCCATTGTGTGTGTGTTAACAGATCCAGTGAAGCATGCTTGACTACATAACATGCGACTTTTTCTTCTGTTGTGTTCCTGTTTTGCACAGGGAACGCAACACAGTTCCCAAGGTGAACCTAGCCTAAAGCAGGAAGCACGCTTGTTTGAATAACATGCCTTTTGCCGCATGTCTACCATACATGTCTACTGTAAGTGATAGTGACATAGGAAAAAAGTAATTTAAAGTGCATTTTTCTCTGTGAGAAATGTGAAGTTATATGTATGCATTTTAAATTTTTCCCAATAGGTGTACTCAGAGGCGTATCTAGAGGGGTACAAGCATGGCTCCGTGTGTTGTGCCCCCATGCATGTCCCAGTGCTGCTCTGCCATGCCTGCCCCTGTTCTGTGCCCCCTATGCCTGCTCCTGTGCTGCGCTGCCATGCTGCCCCTGTGCTATGCCCCCAATGCCTTCCCCTGTGCTGTGTTCCCATGTCTGCTCCTGTGCTTTTTCACATCACTCAGACCAGATTAATTCTGTTATCTAGGGAACATGGCTACTTAACTTATGTAGGGGGCCATTGGTTTAGTGTTGGAAAAGAGGACAGAGAGGGAATAATAAGAGATATTTCTAAAAAAATAAATAAATAAATAAATAACTTCAGCAATATCCCGAGCCAAGAAAACACAGGCAACCATAACACTTGTACACGTAAAAGGATGTTGTTTTTAGAAGGGAAAGGGGCTCTGGGCAGGGGGAGATGGGGGGGGGGGGCGCAATTTAAGTGTTTGCCATAGGCTCTATATTACCCAGATATGCCCCTGTGTGTACTGTAATGTACTGCCTTAAAATGTACCAGAGCTAGATTACATTAAACGTTTTTTTACATACCTGGGGCTTCCTCCAGCCCCATACGCTCCCACGCCGCTGTCCTCCGTCTACCTGCAGCTCCGGCACCGTGTCCCCACACTTCTGTCAGTCACAGCCAGTCTGGCGTAAGAGAAGTGCGCTCTTTGCATATCTCTCCAGCAGCCGCTGGAGAGATACGTAGAGGGTGCACTTCTCATGCGTAGCTGGCCGCGTCTGGAAGTGCGGGGACCCAGTACTCATGCTGCAGGAAGACTGAGGACAGCGGCGTGGGAGCGTATGGGGCTGGAGGAAGCCCCAGGTATGTAAAAAAAAGTTTAATGTAATCTAGCTCTGAGTCCCTTTAAATCGCTAATAAAGCCATAAACTCAGATTTCTTCATAAATACGCTGCCCATTTGTACTGCATATAGCAGTAAATGCAATACAGTTATATTTGTACTTGGTCTTACTGAGGAGAGTGTGGCCAGCTGTGGTCATCTGACCTGGCTCCTCAATTTGCTGGTAAGGCTCGGTTCCCACCTGTAAAGAAAACGCACCCACCCTGTATGTTTTCTGCAGCATACACAAAACACTTCTGATTTAAAACGGATTGGTTTGCTTCAATGCAGTAAACTGAACGCAACTTGCTGCAATTTTCGGATAGCAGATGCATTTCCCATAGAAACCTTTGGTGAAAACGCATTTGCTCCGGACACAAATTGGACGATTGGAGCAGGCACTAAACTGAATGGGCTATTTTCATCCGTCACAAGCGGCAACCAAGCTTAAAGTGAATGTTTACCACTTAAAAAATAGAAAAGTCAGATACTCACCTAAGGAGAGGGAAGGCTCGATCCTAATGAGCCTTCCCTCTCCTCTCCCGGTGCCCGGTCCCGCGCAGGATCCCCCGTAGCAGTATTCGACCAGTTCGGTCAAATACTGCTACTTCCGCAGCCGAAGGGGATGTTTCGGAGGCCTTCGGGAGCACTCGGGCTCCCGAAGACGGGCCTCTCCATACTACGCATGTGCGAGCGTCATCTATGATGCAATCGCGCGTGTGCGTAGTATGGAGCGGTCCGTCTTCGGAAGCCCGAGTGCTCCCGAAGACCTCCGAAGTCCCTGCGGCGGCGGACGCGAACGGGGGAGCCAGCGCAGCACCGAGGGCACCGGGAGAGGAGAGGGAAGGCTCATTAGGACTGAGCCTTCCCTCTCCTTAGGTGAGTATCTGACTTTTTTATTTTTTAAGCGGTACCCATTGGCTTTAAAAGGAACCCAAGGTGTGAGACCTATGAAAGCTGCCATACTTATTTCTTTTGAAACGATACCTGTTGCCTGGCAGTCCTACTGATCTTTCTGGTCAATAGGGTCTAAATCACACACATGAAACAAGCATGCAGCTAATATTGTCAGATTTGTCATAGACCTTTGATATGTATGTTTCTTCAGGGTCAATGCCTTAAAGCGTACCTGAACTCAGAACTTCCTCACTGCTCTAAAATATAAGCAACAGCATTATAGCCTTTAAATAAAAACATTTCTTTGTTACAGCTGATACAAATCCTGCAATAAATCTGCAGTGTCTACTTCCTGCTTCCATACAAGCAGACATATTGTCAACGTCCTGCGTTTACCAATTAGCTCTCTGCCATGGCAGTCAGCTGACGAATCAAATTACAACTTGTGCTCAGTCACAGATGAGAGGGAATTAGACTGGCTAAACTCTCTAAATACAATGTGCTTTTCTCTATGTTTCCTACTGTCCTGGGCAAGAGTTCAGGTCCACTTAAAAATATAGGCAGAGGATCAGCAGGACAGGAAATAAACCTGTCAGCCTCCATATCCCTCTCGCCTCAGGTTCCCTTTAAGAGAGTTTCCACACCCCAGCTATTGTTATTATAGACAGCTTAAGGCCTCTTTCACAATGCGACGTTAAAGTCACACAACGTGCCCCTAACGCAGCGCATGTAGGTTATCAAATTGGACGTTATTTTGCACTGCGTTATGTGTCTCTTGGTGCGCCGTTTTCGTTGCATACTGATGGAATGAAAGCGGTGCATGCGTTACATTTAAAAAAAAAATTACTGAGCATGTGCAACACACATAACGCAGCAAATGTATTGCTAAACGCACAGCATGCAGCACAGTCTAAATATTGCTACACGTTACACACAAAGCAACGTGAGCACTGTGAATGTCGCACAGACTTTGTATTGCTGTGCGTTAGTCTGCGTTATAATTTTTTATAGCATGCGACTTTAACGTCCCAAAGGCGGCTTGTAACTGGTTGCTTTTGTAACTGTGCTTCAATAAACTACCTCTGCATTGGAGTGCCGGACTCTGCTTTCTTCATTCTTCAATGTATTAACGTCCCACTGTGATAGAGGCCTAAATAAAAAAAGCAGTGAAAAATGTTTGCGGATTGAAGACAGGGAAGGGTGATGATAGACACAGCTTTTACAGACACACTGGGGAGTTTGTGGGGTTAAACGATTTATCGCAAAGTAATGCTTTCCTATGGGCCTTCTGGACATTTCCCAGAAACCACTGGGATTGTGTATGTTTAAAAAAAAAAATGCAACCTGTGTCGCTTGCAAGGAATCATCTGCATTTTCTTGCAGACACAAGTATGATGTCTCCCTCAATTTTTCTCAGGAGATGAAGGAAGTGGGGTGGTCAGGTGACTGCTCTGTGCTGGGGAAGCAACTTCCACTCCCCTAGCAGCTTGCAGCCAGCCAGGTAATTTAAACACAATACATTTACTATCCTAGGCATTAAAAATGGGAGAATAAACTAGCGTTTTAACTCCAGTCTCCACTGTACTCATAAAGTTCCAAAATATCCCATTATAATGTGGGTAGTGCTCAGTTTGTTGCATGTTTAGTAGTTACTGAAATAACAGCATAACGCTGCATAAGATATACATGTTTACATGTTCACTGAAAGAATCTGGACAAGAATATTATATAACACAGTGTTCTTAATGTTTAAAGGTAAAGTAATACACAAATAATACATGGCAAGCACAGTATATTTCTGAAAAGTTGTATTTTCTTACACAGTTCCACAGCATGGCAACGTCTGACAGGATGATTATGTCTGACTAACAGGCTTATTGTGCTTCTATATGGGAGATTCCTGATCAATCTATCATGCACCTGACAGCATTGTACCAGACAACTGTTATCCCTTACCTGTAATAATATGGGAGCGTCAATTTTTATTCCTAAAGAAATGGCAGCTGCTTGGCTGTCATGTTAATATTTTGGCGAGCCAAAACAAGAGTGAGACCCTAGAGCAGGCATGGGCAAACTTGGCCCTCCAGCTGTTAAGGAACTACAGGTCCCACAAAGCATTGCAGGAGTCTGACAGCCACAGTCATGACTCATAAAGGCAAATGCATTGTGGGAATTGTAGTTCCGTAACAGCTGGAGGGCCGAGTTTGCCCATGCCTGCCCTAGAGTCTGCTTGGATCTGCATGCTTGGTCTTGGTCAGTGATTCAGAAAGTATCTGAGGCAGAAGATTAGCATGAGGGTGTAAACAAGGAAAAGGAAGAAAAACCTCACTGGTAATATTAATATATTTTATATGTAGAATACTATCATATGTATTTTAAAGCTTGTCTACAATTTAAAAGTTTTACTTCTCCCTCCTGCCCTCTACAGCAAACAAGGCTGTGGATTCTGAGTCAAAGCAATGTTGGGTACCTGGTGTTGGTGGTTTAAATAAACTAAGGAGAAGGAGTCGGATGATTTTTGTACCAACTCCACAGCCCTGACCTCAAGGCAGGTCCCCTTTCCTCTATACCCACTGGTATCCCAGAAAACTCCGGCCATGATGTCAGCCTGGTGATACCATTCTGGTCTCTGTTGGCTTCTTAAAGGGATACTGTAGGGGGGTCGGGGGAAAATGAGCTGAACTTACCCGGGGCTTCTAATGGTCCCCCGCAGACATCCTGTGTTGGCGCAGCCACTCACCGATGCTCCGGCCCCGCCTCCAGTTCACTTCTAGAATTTGACTTTAAAGTCAGAAAACCACTGCGCCTGCACGCCCGTGTCCTCGCTCCCGCTGATGTCACCAGGAGTGTACTGCGCAGACACAGACCATACTGGGCCTGCGCTGTGCGCTCTTGATGACATCAGCGGGATCGAGGACACGGCAACGCAGGCGCAGTGGTTTTCAGACTTTTAAGTCTGACATTCCAGAAGTGAACCAGAGGCGGGGCCGGAGCATCGGTGAGTGGCTGCGCCAACACAGGATGTCTGCGGGGGACTGTTAGAAGCCCCGGGTAAGTTCAACTCATTTTCCCCTGACCTCCCCTACAGTATCCCTTTAAGGTGGGCTGCTGCATGACTGCTCTGACCGGCCTCCCATGGTGACATCTGAGAGGGTGCTTAGCTCCCGCCCCACTCACCCCCTACCTTTGCTTGGGATTGGAAGGGAGGTGTGGTTGTTAGTCACAGACATATCCACCATGATCTTTCTTTGGGTTGTAGCAGGAGATGAAGTTTTGTGGGAGTGAATGGCATAGTTTATTGGAAGGGGGGGGGGGGCGCGGTTGGAGTTAGGGCAGCTCCATTTAAACCGAGGAGGCTTCAACTACAGGGCCTCTCCTACTGGATGATGGAGTCATGTGACTTGGGCATAGTTGGATTTGTGGGGGTAATTTGCTTTAAAAGCTAATGCGTGTAGACGGATTGAAAAGTAATGAGCCTAACCCTAAGGGGGTGCACAGGTAGCGACCACACCAGGGCCCTTGATATAAAGGGGCCAAGTAGCGGCTCTCCTTCAACCACTTTATATTGGTGCTAAGTTGGTAATGATTACCTCTAAATGTGATGCGATTAATTGTAGCCATTACTAGACTGTTCTCCTCCCCAGCTAACACCTCTCTGGCACTGCAGCTGTCCTTGGCAGGTTTTGGTGCTACATATCAATTGTTATGCATTGAGCGCTTGAGGGGGCCCAATGTAAAACTCACACTAGGGCCCAGAGCTCCTAAGCTACGCCACTGCAGGAGAGAGTGTTTTGAGTTTATATTTGGCAGCCTCCTATTACCTTCTACAGTACTACACTTCTTTAGTATGAACCTCATGTAGTGACAATACAATTGCTACAAATGACACACAGCTAGATAAACTGGCTGTAAGGAGAACTGTTGTTAGAACTATGTACAAGAATCTTCTGTATAGAAGAGCCCTAAACTGTGGCACTAAATACAGTAATACTGATTAGATTAAACTATGCAATATGTCACACAATATACAATATTCATTTCCTACTAAGAACCTGGATAGTTTACATGTTCTGTACTTGGGTGAGGAAAAGCAATATAATATACAATATATTATGACATAAGGTAGGAATATGGCTAACAGTTACCTGCACCTGACTGATGACATCATCTAAAATCGGTTCTTCATTAGGCTTTTCTTTAAAAGGTTACAGCATCTTAAAAGTTCATCTGTGGGAAAGTCAAAGATGACGCACAGGAGTTTTGGCCATACTCAGTCCTTTCTCAAATCAGAACAGACCCAGTCCCAGTGTGGGTCAGTCCTGATTTGAGAAAGGACTTAGTATGGCCCAAAACGCCTGTGCGTCATCTTTGACTTTCACACAGATGAACTTTTAAGATGCTGTACCCTTTAAAAGAAAAGCCTAATGAAGAAGCGAATTGTATGGAGTAATTTACAGTGTCTTGTGACTCCAAAGGGGATTCCTGCACGTCTACAACCATTGGTGCGGTGGCAATTACATTATAGACCTGACTGATGACATGGCATTAACACAGCTCACAGTGAATATGATGCAGTAACATTAGAACATAGAGAAAAGGCATTATCAACCAAACAAACCATATTGTAATAATTATAGGAAATCAAAGCACCTAGTCTACCACTGTGGCTTTTTAGCAGCCTGTGTGTTATGTTGTATTGAAAAAGCCATACCACCAGTCTGAAATATGGAATGTTATTGTATACGATATACTGAGCCCTATTTATGATAATTTAAAGGGCAATAATATGCAGCAACCTAAAATAGTCCCATGGATATCTGCTTCGGTTTGGAGCTTAAAGTGAACCAGAGACGAAGCACCCTCATATTTAACCATATATATCAGTGGGAACATTAGAGAAAACACCTACCCTGCTCTCTGTTTCATTCTTCACTGTTCAGCTTGCTTGTTATCAGCCCTGATAACCTCCCCAACTGAGCATTCAGTCTGGCTTTGCTATAATGATGCCTGAGCGCCAGAAGGGGGCAGGCTCTGGCATGAAAAGACATCAGAGAAGACAGACAAAGCTATAATGATTCCTGAGCAAAACCAGACTGAATGCTCAGTCTGGGATTTTATCAGGGCTGATAGCAAGCAGGCTGAACAGTGAAGAATGAAACAGAGAGCAGGGTAGCGGTTTTCTCTAATGTTCCCACTCAGTGTTCCACCCGGCTAGTTTTGGTGAGCACCCGGCTGTCAACGGCTCACCTCCTCCTCTCTTGTAAGCAGAGTTGTCCAGAAAAGCTCCGGCCTTACAATTTCTCATCTCACCCCACCCGGCTACTTTTTCATGCCACCCTACTGGAAACAGATTCTGGGGAGAACACTGCCACTGATATATATGGTAAAATACATGAGGGTGCTTCGTCTCTGGTTCACTTTAAAGATGAAGTCTGAACTGATGGATAGGGAAGGTCAATGAGATGCAAATAATTTTGTTTTAATGCAGCATTATGTACATTTTGTATGCTCATTTATGCAGCTTGAAAATGACCCAATCAAATCCTGCTGAGGTAAAATTTGATTGGTCTATATTAAAGCTGCATATAAAATTTGCATGATCCTTCATCAACTTATTTGCATCTCATTGACCATCCCTACAGATGGCTATAGAGTTTTGTATTTTATTCACAGCCATTTACCTCCTAAGAGCTTGTACCGTCTCTTATTGTCAAGTTATGTTACTAAAGAGCCTGTTTATAAAGTGACAGAGACCTGCTGCTTTTAGGGCCTTAAAGAGGAACTCCAGTGAAAATAATGTCATAAAAAACTGCTTAATTTTTCCAATAATTGTGTATAAATGATTTAGGGCTGGAACCCACTAGAGCACTTTTTTAAACGTGTTTAGGGAGCGCTTTAAATCGCTAGTGATTTCCCTAAACGCTCTGCCAATGTAAGTGAATGTAACAAATTCCACAGTAGCGATTGCGATTAGCAAAATCTCAATCGCAGGACATGCAGCATCTTGGGAGCATTTGCGCTCTTTAATATTAAGTATTGAAGCGCTGGCAAATCGCTCATGAATTGCTACACAAAGTGATTTGTGTGCAAATTGAAATTACTGTAAAAAAATAATTGAGAGGACCAATCAGAATTAAAATCGCTAATCGCAAATCACTATCACAATCAATGCCGAAAAGCTTACACTTTTGAAAATCACTACCTAAATCGCCGGAAAAGGCTCATGAAATCACTTAGGAAATGCTAATTAAAAACGCTAGCAATTTGCGATTAGTAGTGGGTTCCAGGCCTTAGTCAGTGTTTGCCCATGGCAAAATCTTTCCTCTTCCCGATTTACATTCTGACATTTATCACATGGTGACATTTTTACTGTGTTTTAGGCAGTTGAAAACCGCTGTATAAGACTGTTATTTCCCACAATGCAATAAGGCTTCCACAGTGTGATCTCAGCACCATGGTCCTGACATCACTGTGGGAGGAGTATCACCACAATATCAGCCATACAGAAACCCCTGATGATCCGTTTGAGAAAAGGAACAGATTTCTCATGGGAAAGGGGGTTGAGTTGAAGTTCAATTCTTGGTTATGGTTTCTCTTTCTATCCCAATATACATAACTGCAACAGCAGGTACTTATAACAGTATAAAGATTTATTGCACAAACCTCAAGTAGACAAACCATTTAAAAACCCTCCCACCAAGGCACCCCCTGAGGAAAGCACTCTGAGGCCTGGGACCCACTACAAAGCGCTATCGCGATTGCTAGTGATTTGTGGTAGCGCTTTGCAAGTGATTTTGGGAGTGATTTATCCTGCTCCTATACAATACATTAGAATGGAAATGCTCTCAAAATGCTGCATGTGCTGCAATTGCAATTTCCCTAATCGCAATTGCTCTAGTGGAGTCTGTCCTACCCATTTACATTGGCAAAGCGTTTATGGAAATCGCTAGCGATTTAAAGCAATCCCTAACCGCTCGTGGGTACTAGCCCTTACAGCCCACTACACCGGTCACATCCTCTATTGCCAGCCGCTATCTTACCGCACAGAATTCCACAATTCAGAGCAAGGCCCACTTCTGTGACCTCTGAAATAGGCATCACTGCCTATGTACCTCTAAAGTCCGAGTGGGAGAGAAACCCATTCAAACAGAAAATGCAGCGAGCCAGGTATTTGCAGTTCACCAGTGCACTAGAGACAGCCTCTTGCTGATTCTCTGATTGTTATCTGAAAAGTGGATTGAATTGTGTGGAGCAGAAAATGGCTTTACTGCCTCCCTGCAGCATTGGACGTCACAGTGGGGCACAATATACACTGTGGCCTATGTATACATTGTGTTCAGTGGTTTTCTTCCTCTTCCTGCTCATCCTTGGCACCTTTTGGGTTAGTTGATGTTGAAAACATCATGTGACCTGGCTGACCTATGAGAAAGCCAAAGTATATTCCTGCATCCCGATTAAAAAAGAGGCTACAATTGGTGGCTCATTGTATAACACAATCTTTTTTTGTGGGTACACTGAACTGAATATATATTATTATGAAGTGGTAAAGATATGGTACAATATTAATGATGTGCCTAACACATATTTATAAATATCAAACGAGCAATTTTGTGTTAAGTGATGCCCACCTTCCTGTCAGTGCAATTTACATAAGGCTCCAAGAGAAAGTGAAAGTAGCCTTATTTACCACTTCAGCCATTTTTTTTCTGCTATGATAAGTTCAATAGATTTAGGCTGCTGAAAATGAGAGTATAATTAAGGGCAGCTAAACTCCCAGAATTTCTGAGCAGGGGAGGCTCCATCACGCTAATGTTGGCAGCATTTTTTGATGTGATAAAACGACGTCCTCTATGCAAAATGTAACCAGCAGGAATAGAATGATTGATCAATTGTGATGACTTTAAAATATGATCATTTTATCGATTAATTGGAAAAGACTGCATTAGATTCTTTTTGTGACCACTTTAAAAGCAATTGTTGCATTTATTTGCATGGATAGCTTAAAATAAAAGCAGGTGGGGAAGGGGTGGGGGCCAAAGGCAACTTTTATAATAAAAGCAATGTTTGCTAATAACTTTTACAACCTGTATGTCTCAAACTAATAATAATTTATATATGAAGTTTTCCACACAGATATCAACTTATTAGGTTTCTGCACACCTTTGCTCTGTAATCCTAAGGCTAGGTTCACACTTCGGTGTTGCGTTGTGTACCCTGTATAACAGGGAAAAAGTGAAGCATACAGTTCATGAAAAGTATACTTCACTGCATCTACCAGGCTCCTTTTACACTTTTTTGTGTTAACCTTTCTGCACGCAAGGTAACGCAACAGCAAAGAAAGTGTATGGGGCCCCGTACACTAAACGCATCACGGCGGAAGCTTCCGATTCGCTGCCGACCCGCGACAAAGTCAACAACATGTCTCGTGACTTCGGCGGCGGAGGAATGCATTGAAGTCAGTGCCTGACCGAAACAATTTACATTTGTTGGTGGCAGTGTACCGCACATGCGCAAAACCACTCAAATACGATGGGGAAGCCTTCCTAGTGACGTACTTCCTGTCCAGCAGGAAGTATGTCACTGGCATGCGAGTGGCATTCCGTACTATGCATATGACCCTGTCGGCGCAAGGTCATATGAGTCAATTTTTCTTTGGTGTTGCGATGCAAGAGGGGTGGAGCACTGCAACCCTCTGACCAGGTATAAAACCAGCCTCAATGCACATTACCCAGTACCACACACAGCATACCTCACACTATGCTGACGGATTCTACCGCACTGCTAACGCTCCAGTGTGAACATACCATTACAATACCACTGCATTACATTTGCTATACGAATATATTGTCCAACACGCTGCAGCACAATGCGTCAGTGTGCACACAGCCTACTTATTTAAGTTTGCTATGTACCTTGCATTATTATACCTGAATACTATGTAGCAGTCCTAGTCATGGCATTGTGCTTTTTCTTGTGCAATAATGATGTATGCTTCTCTCGTGTGTCTGTATCACACCCCAGTAGAATTTATTACAGACCTGGAGATATAGTAGCTTTACTGAAGAACTTGTATATACCTATACAGTACATGAGACCACTGCAGATAACCTACCTAAGAGTTTAGACATGGACACGACTAATCCTAGTTTATAGCAGTTAGCAAGTTACTGTGTTTTTGTTGGCTGTTTTCCATGTATTATAATGTTTAACATACCACAGGATATATTACAGTAGGAAAATAGATAATTCCCCTGAAAAAACAGAGAAAACTAGAAAAGAACTCTATATTAATAAATCGTTTCTTGAAAGAAACACTTCCAGCCATTGATGCCTCCTAAGCTTTGGCATGGCCGAATCTTCACTCTGATACAGTGAATGTGCTATTTGATAGTAAAGGCCCTATTTATCTGCAGGGCTTATTAAACAGGTCAATAGATGCAAACAGATCTCATTTTTTTTCTTTCTGACCCGGAGGATCATATTCATGACCTCGTGCTTCACAGGCAGAGGCAGTACCTCTGGACTTTCCACTGATTAACAGATCTCATTATTTAAGGACCAGCAGAAATATATTACTCAGACTTTGTTTGTCTTTCCGTATCACACACAGGCCTCCTTGACTTGATGTATTTAACTATAGAGTCACAGTTATGATACATGCACATCCCTATTAGCGTGAGGCCAATGCCCGTGTAGCTAAGTACTGTCAGATGGCTTCCAAAGAGAACTCTGGACAACACAAGGGTCCCCACCACACTGAGGTTGCCCAGTACATGAATGGTGACAGCTGAGGTCAGGGTGATGACACAGAAGCTTGCAAGGTTGTAAAGAACAGAACCTAAGCAGCTAAGAAGAATGAAGAGCCAAAGTCTATTGTCACTGTCAGGTGGGCTCTCCCAGGCCACCCCTCTCTCCATCAGTACTGCGGCCACAAGTAAGATGCAGAAGCTAGGGACAGACATCAGGTACAGCAGTGTGACAGAGTGAATGTTCTCCTCTTTCAGAAGTGAACCTGAAGAAAACAAAAAACACTCATTATAACACTGGTATTAAAATCTATTAAAGTATAACAACATGTTTAAAGAGGAACTGTAAGAACATATTGTAGAATGCAGAAAATGAATCCGGATACCCACGTTTACATGAAATATTCTGGTTTCAGCATAACAAACCCTTCCTATAGCTAAATATTGCTGTACTGCATATTGATATGTAGCTCCGCCCTCACATTCTTGGAGACCAGTTATGTTATTGTACTTGCTGTAGACTAAGGTCAGACTTAGCAGAATCGCATGTGTTTTCCCGTATGTGCTATGGGGAAAACGCATGCGATTATGCTAAGTTTGACCCTGGCCTTAGAGCGCTCAGTAACGAACATTCCGCAGAGATCACCAACCAGTACTAAAGATGTTGCTGCCTGTGATATATTTCAGAAAGTAAATCGGGGAGAGGAAAGGTTTTGCAATCAGCAAAAATGGACTATATAATTTATAAATGACTATTGTACACAACATTTTATTGATTGCTATTTTAATTAGTTTATCTTTAAAGCTTCCTATTAAGAATTTTTGAAACATACACCGCAGTAGTTTAAATTACTAATGTTTCCCTTTCAGAAGATTTCTCAAGTCAGGGACAGGGCCAATGTTTATATACTAAAGACATAAATGCACCTGCTAGCCAGTGTCTCTATCTCCCTGCTAGTGAGCTTAGAAATTCCCCAGTGCTCTTGTAATGTATTCCCAACATAAATATATGTAATCCACTCCAGCACTACACTATCCTCTCTATTACACCAAACTGAGGGAGCGCTGTAACAACAGCACAGAAGATTTGGGCGCAGCCGGTGCCGCCATAGGCCTTAATAGGAATTACGGCTACAGCGGCAATTGGGAGAGTAATTCGGGCACCGTCAAAAGACGGAGCACAAATTACTATCAAAACACTGTAATTCGTCCACCAGCTATAGCTGGAAGCGAATGACATGTTTAATCACTATCCACCGTGACCTGGAGGGGGAGTAGTTATTAGCTGCACCGGGACTTGTGAAGGAGTAGGGTGAGCCATTCAACGGCTTTACCCTGTGCCCAAATCGCCTGGCGGCTTCATTGTATGTGCGCCAAACTGAGCCCCTCAAATGGGCATTGTGACAAAAACTGTAACATTTTAAATACATACATATTGTTCCAGAGTAAATTGCACAGTAAATGTTTATTTCTATGTAGCTTACAGGAAGTCTTTTTATTTTTAATCTGATGGTTCTTACCTGTTACTGTTGCTATTGTTCTTTTAAAAGCACTCCATGACAAGGATCTCTACAAAGATGTTGGATGGCTAGCCTACTGGCTCTCACACTGTTCTGGCAGTTGGACCGAACAACAGCTATTTAGTAAATGCCTTTGAAAACAAAGAAAGCCCCGAGAATCCCCCTTGAGATGGAATAGTCCAAAACTTGTTGGTAAGAGGTCAGGACCATCGGATTAAAAAAACTGTGAGTGATGGCTATGTAGAAAAAAAGTCAGTGCTTACTCTGGAGCATATATACTTATACATATGTGTATACACGCATTTTAAAATGTACAATTTTTTCGTCATAGGCCTCAATTCATAAAAGGCTTTGCGGTTAAAAAAAAAAATCTGGGAGGGAAAATACCGCATTCGGTATTTTAGACCTTTGTCTGCTAATTCATAAAGATTTTCACAGCTGTCTTTGCAGTTCGGTAAATTACCGCAGCCCATTACCGCTGTAATTACCGCTGTCCCCAGGAGTCCCCCAGTATAATTTTAAGTCATTGCATAGTTGTAATAGCTTCAGCTAGCATTAGACTAGTTAGCAGTGGTGGCCGCCATCCTCAGATTACTTTTGATACCACCCGATCGCCGCTAAATACATTACCCTCCCTGGATCCAGCGATCACGCAGCCTCCCTGCACATCTCCGGTCCTCTCTATGGAGAGGATCGGGTCTGCGCATGACGTCATGTTCGATCCTCCCCATAGAGAAAAGCGAAGCTGTCCGGGGAGGCTGCGCCGATCGCTGGATCCAGGCGGGGTAATGTATTTAGCAGCGATCGGGGGGGCCAAGCTATTACAACTATGCAATGACTTAAAATCATCTTAGGGGACTGTCGGCTGCAAACCCTCCAGCGTGCGTAACGCCCAGGAGGTTAAACAAAATTAGACAGGTGCATGAATTTGGGCACCACAAAAAAGAAATGAAATCAGTATTAAGTAGATCCTCCTTTTGCCGAAATCACAGCCTCTAAACGCTTCCTGTAGGTTCCAATGAGAGTCTGGATTCTGGTTGAAGGTATTTTGGACCATTCCTCTTTACAAAACATCTCTAGTTCATTCAGGTTTGATGGCTTCCGAGCATGGACAACTCTCTTTAAAGGGAACCTAAACTGAGAAGGATATGGATTTTTCATTTTGCAATAATACCAGTTGCCGGACTCTCCTGCTGATCCTGTGTCTCTAATACTTTCAGCCCCAGCCCCTCAACAAGCATGCAGATCAGGTGCTTTGACTGAAGTCAGACTGGATTAGCTGCATGCTAGTGTCAGGTGTGTGATTGAGCCGCTACTGCAGCCAAAGAGATCAGCAGGACTGCCAAGCAACTGGTCTTGTTTAAAAGGAAACCTCCATATCCCTCTCAGTTAAGGTTCCCTTTAACTCGCACCACAGAATGAATGCTTTAGTGGATTTTGAGCAGTGTTTAGGGTCGTTGTGTTGTTGAAAGATTCAGCCCCAGCGCATCTTCTGCTTTGTCACTGATTCCTGGACATTGGTTCCCAGAATCTGCTGATACTGAGTGGAATCCATGCGTCCCTCAACTTTGAAAAGATTCCCAGTCCCTGCACTGGCCACACAGCCCCACAGCATGATGGAACCACCACCATATTTTACTGAAGGTAGCAGGTGTTTTTCTTTAAATGCTTTGCTGTTTTTCCTCCATGCATAATGCCCCTTGTTATGCCCAAATAACTCAATTTTAGTTTCAGCAGTCCACAGCACCTTATTCCAAAATGAAGCTGGCTTGTCCCAATGTGCTTTAGCATACCTCAAGCGGCTCTATTTGTGCTGTGGGCGGATAAAAGGCTTCCTCTGCATACAGCATCTCCTTGTGTAAAGTGCACCGAATGGGTGAACGATGCACAGTGACTCCATCTGCAGCAAGATGATGTTGTAGGTCTTTGGTGCTGGTCTGTGGGTTGACTCTGACTGTTCTCACCATTCGTCGTTCTGTTTATCCGAGATTTTTCTTGGTCTGCCACGCCGAGCCTTAACTTGAACTAAACCCGTGGTCTTCCATTTCCTCAATATGTTCCTAACTGTGGAAACAGACAGCTGAAATCTCTGAGACAGTTTTCTGTATCCTTCCCCTAAACCATGATGGTGAACAATCTTTGTCTTCAGGTCATTTGGGAGTTGTTTTGAGACCCCCATGTTGCTACTCTTCAGAGAAATTTAGAAGAGGGAAACTTACAATTGACCCCCTTAAATACTCTCTTATAATTGGATTCATCTGTGTATGTAGGTCAGGGGTCACTGAGCTTACCAAGCCAATTTGAGTTGCAATAATTAGTTCTAAAGGTTTTGGAATGAATAAAGTGACAACAGTGCCCAAATTTATGCACATGCCTAATTTTATTTAAACAATTATTGCGCACTTTGTGTAAATGCAATAAACTTAATTTCACTTCTCAAATATCACGGTGTGTGTCTCCTATATTATATATTTACCTTCTATCTTAACAACCAACGATTTATACAGGAAAATCATGACAATTAACAAGGTTGCCCAAACTTTCGCATCCTACTGTACCTGCTATTGAGCCAAAACGCTCAGAAATGGTACAGGTAGCGTGTTTGCGAGTTTTACAAAGCCCTAAGGGCTATCAAATAGTTTATTGTAGGTGGATGAAACTGGTCTGCAGGGCTCCTCTCAGCCTTTCTTAAGGAAATATTTGAACTCTTATCCTGCCTAACAGTGGAACACCCTAGATGAATCATCCTGGGAGACTTCAATGCATGGGTGGATGATCACGACTCCCAGCTAGGAAGTGAACTACTTCTCATAATGAGTGAACTGGGTCTCTTTCAGGCTGTCAACCTCCCCACCCACACGAAAGGGCACACCCTGGATCTTATATTTCATTCCGGACTTTTAATATCACACATGGATATAAACCCAGTGGTATGGTCAGACCACCACACCATCCACTTCTCTCTGACAGCACCAGCGATAAAACACAGAGGGAAAGAACTCATAAGATACCGTTCACTGAAAGATGTCTCACCCCAGCACGTTCAGAATATCCTCAACTTCGACGCATTAACCAATCATTGCGCAGACCCAGACTCCATGGTCCTGATATACAACCATGCAGTGTCATCTGCCTATGACGCCCTCGCTCCAGTTCGCATCAAACGGTCTACACCACTTCACCATGCACGGTGGTTTGACAGCTCACTAAAGGACCTAAAGAAAGAAGTGCGCAGACTAGAAAGGAAGTGGCGAAAATCTCAGAATTCAAAAGATAAACACACCCTTGTCTCTCACCTGGAAAGCTACCAAAATGCGATCACCAAGAAAAAATCCTCCTACCTATCACAGGAGATCGCAAAGGCCGCCAACAGACCAGCCCAACTATTCCGCACAGTTGATAGACTATGTAATCCATCCTGTCTAAAACCTACTATAACTCCCTCAAAGGAGCTATGCGAGAAATTTGCTTGCTACTTTGCTGACAAAGTATCTTCTATTCGGTCTCTCATTCAGTCCACAGCACCCAAGACTCATGCAACTAATGGAAATAGCTGCAAAAACAGCCTAACACCCTGGACTGACTTCAAAAGTATTAGTGAGGAAGAGATCTCAGACATCCTCTGTCGTCTCCGCCAGACAACCTGCGACCTGGACCCTGGACCAACTAAACATATGCTGAAATGTCCTGACCTGCTTGGTCCAGCATTTCACAAAATAGTAAATTGCTCTCTGCAAGCAGGGAGGTTTCCTACCTCTCTAAAAGAAGGAATCATCAAGCCCCTTCTTAAAAAACCTTCCACGGATCCAGATGCTATTAACAGCTACAGACCTGTCTCCAACCTCCCCTTCTTAGGTAAAGTTATTGAAAAGGCTGTCTATCTGCAACTTGAAACCAGGCTGTCAGTAAACAACATCTTGGACCCTCTACAATCTGGCTTTAAGAAACACCACAGCTGTGAAACAGCCCTCATCCAAGTCTGCAACGATCTGCTCATGGCAAGGGACAGAGGGGAATGCTCCATCCTAATCCTGTTGGATCTCTCAGCTGCTTTTGATACAGTTGACCATGAAATCCTGCTTAACAGACTGCAGGAGTACTGTGGCATCAGTGGATCAGTCCTCCAGTGGTTCAGCTCATTCCTGACTGACAGAACACAGAGAGTATGCCTAGGACCTATAATGTCCAAACCTGCACCTCTACAATTCGGAGTGCCACAAGGATCAATCCTATCCCCTCTGCTGTTTGCAATCTACATGTTGCCACTCGGTACACTTATCCAACGACATGGCCTGACGTACCACTGCTACGCCGATGACACACAGCTATACCTGTCCTTCAAACCTGGTGGCACAGACCCTACCCCAAAAATAAACTCTTGCTTAGCTGAGCTTCAGGCATGGATGAATGATAACTGGTTGAAACTGAATGCTGACAAAACTGAGGTCCTGTTTGTCCAAAGCCAGTGCCCGCCATCAAAACAGCTCTATCCTAAAGCAACACCAATCAGGATTGGGAATTCAGACATAAACAGCTCCAACCTTGTGCGCAGCCTTGGCGTACTAATCGATGGGGAATTGAGTTTCAGAAACCAAATTTCATCTGTAGTTAAATCTTCCTTCTTTCATCTGAAGAACATTGCAAAGATTAAACATCTGATTCCCCCAGAGGATCTTCAAACCCTAGTCCACGCCTTCATCACATCACGGCTGGACTACTGCAATGCCCTTTATGCTGGCCTCCCCAAAAAGGACCTGCGTCGCCTGCAGTTAGTGCAGAATGCTGCTGCCAGATTGCTAACAAACCAGCCTCGCCACTGTCACATTACACCGATCCTTCGCTCACTGCACTGGCTACCAGTAGAATGGAGAATACTCTTTAAGATTGGACTGCTGACATTCAAATCCCTGCACAATCTGGGCCCTGGATACATGAAGGACTTGCTGAAGCTGCACCACACCTCTCACAACCTCAGATCAGCAAGTTCTATAAACTTGGTCACTCCCAGAGTGCACCTCAAAAAATCTGGAGATAGAGCCTTCTGTCATGCTGCCCCTACTCTTTGGAACTCCCTACCACACCCAGTAAAGACAGCACCATCCCTGGAGCTATTCAAATCCAGACTGAAAAGCCACCTGTTTAGCTTGGCATTTCCAGATTTATAAAATTCTTCCTCTGTACCACGATGGTCGGAGCCATGCTTATGCGCTTTGAGTCCCACGGGAGAAAAGCGCTTTACAAATGTTATTTGTTGTTGTTGTTGTTGATAACTAATGAGAGGTCATACAATTAGTTTCTGACTGTGACAAATCGTCCTCAAAGCAGTGAAATAATGGGAAGTTCAATAAAACACCATTAAGCTTTGCAAACGCCAGGTTGAACTCAGCCAAGGAGGCAGATATCGCCCGCGTTTGCCAAGAATCCAGCATGTGTACAGCAGCCTCTTGGCCAGAGATTAGCCTGCAGGACACTTTGTCTTAGAACGGGCCGAGAGCATTGTTTTCCCACTGACCTGGCTCCCATGTGATGTCACACCCAGGCCAATCGCTTAATCCTGCTTCAGAAGAAGGTAACTAGCACTTTTCTTCTGTGCCAGAAGCAAGCCTCTATACACTGCATTCCAAATGATTATGCAAATTGTATTTGAGTGTCATAAAGATAGAATAATTTGTTTTTCATTCATTAAACTCATGGATGGTATTTTCTCTCAGGGTTCTTTTGATCACTGAAATCAATCTCGGACACCTCTGATAACTAGTTTGCCAGGTGAGCCCGATTAAAGGAAAAACTACTAAACTAGGGTGTTCCACATTATTAAAGGAACACTATCAATACCCAAGTGTTCTAAAATGACAATGTACAAAGAATGTCTAAGTAGCTGTGTAACCATTTTCCTACTTTTCATATTAAATATCAGAGGCGAAATGTAACGATTGGTGTCAGCACACAGAGAGAATCTGATTATTGGTGATCTGCAGTGTCACCAACAATACAGATAAATACCGATTATTGATGATCTGCAGAATCACCAATAATACAAGTATGACTAACCTCTGGACACCTGATAAAGTGTAAGTGTTTTGGTGCAACAGTAGGCTATCTCCCGTGGGGCCCCAGGTGAGTAAAACTCATTTTTTTCTGGCTTAAAGGGAAGGTTCAGAGAAACCTTTAAAAAAATAAAAATTCATATCCACTTACCTGGGGCTTCCTCCAGCCCGTGGCAGGACTGCTGCAGGGAGCTGGTAGAAGCCCCAGGTGAGTAAAACTCATTTTTTTTCTGACTTAAGGTTCACTTTAAGCAGACCACAATTTTCAAGCAATATGAGAAAGGAAAATTAACTCTCTGCTGCTGAAAAGTGTGAAATAGTTGAATGCCTTGGACAAGGTTTGAAAACCTTTATATTTCACAAAAACTCGGGTTGGTGCAAATAAAAGCAAAATGAGGATGGGTTCTGCCAAATAAATGCATCAGATTAAGAGAACAGCTGCTAAAATGCCATTACAAAGCAGAAAACACACATTTGAAGCTGCTGGTGCCTTGGGAGTCCCACAAACATCCAAGTTGCAGGATTCTCCAGAGGATTTCAGTGCATGAACCATTCAACCACCACTAACCTAAGCTCACAAGCAGATCTGTTTTTGATTGAAATAGCTTTTGATTTCAGTAAATATGACCTCATAGTGCTGCAAATTCAACACATGACCATTTTCAGTTTTTCACAACCTATAATATGTTTTGAAAATTAAAGTTTTTTATTTTTGAAAAATATACCTTTATCATTATTAGGAGGCTTGTTCAGTAACATTTGAATTATACTCTGGTTGATGACTCAAACATTATGCTGACTGCCACTTGTATTCACTATTTAGGAAAATCAGAGAAAAATATAATTTGCATAATAATTTGGAACACTATGTATTGTAGTATTGTACTTTTTTGTAAAATGACTAAAAAGGAGTTCTAGAGTGCCACAAATCACTGGTGTTTTGTGGTATAATGAAAATAATCATGCTTTTAACTGAATCATTTATGGGACTTGCTTTGGATTAATGGTAATCATCGTGTACAGAGACAAGTCTTATGCTAGGTACACACTATGAGATTTTCTGGCAGATTTACTGTCGATTATTTCCAACATGTCCGATCTGATTTCCATTTATTTTCTGATCGGAGCGAATGGAAAACAGTCGGAAATCAGATTGGACAAGTTGGAAATAATCAATCTGACAGTAAATTTGCCAGAAAATCTCATAGTATGTACCTAGCATTAGATATACGTAATAGTTGTGTGGTGGCCACCATGGAATCACTGCCTTAGCTGCCTGTTTATACATCAAGACTGCCCTGACAAACCCAGCAGTGCAGTCCTGTCATCAAACAATCATTTACTCCTTTGACCTCTGTTCCAGCAGCAAGACAGCCTCACCCTTCCAGACCTTGCAATGTTCAGCACTAAAATCTGTCCCCTGGAAATATAATCTGGCTGTGTTTTCTTTCAAGGACTGTTTGTGCTACCCTCAGTACAAACAGTCCCAGGAACTAAGTGCATGGAAGTCTTGGTTTCAGGTGGTATATTCAAGTGCCAAGTGCTGAACACTTCAAAAGCAAGAAAGATATAAACTATTTGCACTGATAAGGGGGTACTTGTAGTACACCTAAAGTACCCCTGAACTAAGAGCAGGGGTTTCCAGTTATCCATGTGTTTGTGTGAGCACCCTTACGACCAGGGCTGTGGAGTCGGAGTCGTGCATGCGGAGCAATTTTGGGTGCCTGGAGTCGGAAAAGAATGCACCGACTCCGACTCCTAATGAATTTGTAACTGTAATTAAAATAGAAAACAGGACAAAATGTTCTATTTCTCAGATAATAGTCATTAAAAATAATGTATATATACAGTAATAGCTATGTTCAGTCCACAAAAATGAAATAAACCAATCAAAATTAGTTACTTGTGCTGCTTCAATAAAGCAGCCCCCGTATTTTTAAAGTCAGATATACATATCTGATTGTGACTGTACAGTATGTAAGATGTGTACACAGGAATCTCTTATATATACGAAATAACATCTATGCTGTAAGTATAAAGCCTGATGTAAAGCCGTGTCACTAATAGAGATGGTCAATGAGATGGAAATAATTCTGCATTGATGCTGGTTTATGCAAATGTCTTTGCGCATGAAATAAAATAATTTGATATTTTGTTAAAATTTGGTTCGGTGACTATGAATTAAAGGGTACCTGAGGCGAATTGAAAGAAAAGCTTTATACATACCTGGGGCTTCCTCCAGCCCCCTTCAGGCCATTCAGTCCCTCGCTGTCCTCCTCCGCCACCTGGATCTTCTGCTATGAGTCCAGGTAATTCAGCCAGTCAGAGCAGTCTGGCTACGTGCCGCTTCCACAGCCAGGAGCGTTCTGCACCTGCACAATAGTGCTGTGCAGGTGTAGTACGCTCCCGGCGGCGGAGTGTGTGCATGCACACTACACCAGACTGGCTCAAGTACCTGGACTCATAGCAGAAGATCCAGGTGGCGGAGGAGGACAGCGAGGGAATGATTAGCCTTAAGGGGGATGGAGGAAGCCCCAGGTATGTATAAAACTTTAATTTCATCTGTCTCAGGTTTACTTTGTTACACAGTAGTACTATACTCTACATATGCTCTCCCCACAGAGCTGCAGGGAATCCACTAAGAATGTTGTGCACATTGAACACAGAGGTGTTGTCTATCACCCATAAACCTGGTTCAGATTGTGCATGAAGAATGTGTAATAGAGGAAGAATCTCCTCATTCACCTGCAGAGTACTTGCACATCATTCTTACATGCACCCACAGTTACATTGCCTAGGGCCCGATAGATGTTCTTTGTTACGGTCTGTACCTTTTACAAGTACTCTTACCATGGACTAGTTTTAGTCTAAAGGGAATAAATATAGTAGTCTACATATCCTTCTCACTTCAGTTGTCTTGTAAAATTCCTAAGCGTTGGCAGATAAGAGAAGAATTTCACGTTACATACTGTTAATCAACAAAATTGTAATATGCAAATTAGAGGAGCCGGAGTCGAGGAGTCGGAGGAATCCTAAACTGAGGAGTCGGAGTCGATGGATTTTTGGACCGACTCCACAGCCCTGCTCATGACTTGTCACAACCCCAATTATTCCCCAAAATCTTCGACCTGGACACCCGTTGAATTTGGAGGAAGAGGCAGATCTCTTCCTCTGTCTGCACTCTGTCTGTCCCCAAAACTCCCTTTTCACACCCTCTTGTGGTTTAGTTACAAGGTCCCTCACTCATGCGCAGTCTGTTCCCAGAATCGGCACTGATTCAGAAGTACGTCTGGGGTCAGAGCCATCTTGTTCATAAAAAGCTGGTGTTTTTGAATGGGCGCTGCATCAGAACAGGGTTAACCGACGGGACAAAAAAGACAGCAAAGTGATTACGTAGTGAGTAGGTAATGCTGTTGTGGGTTATTTTCCACAGGTACTTTTCAGTTCAGGGGTACTAGTCACCTGCTCCTGTTTATTTTCTGGGAGCTTATAATTGGCTGCAAGCTTCCAGCATTGACAGAGGTCCCATGCATGCACATGTGAGCAGGCAGCAGCCTCTCCTAGACACGACACATGGCGTTTTTTTTTTACTAGGCTGTAACCTCACTGCATATCAACCACTGATATGTGTGTGGTTACAAACGCTCCCAATCAGTTGCATTATTTTGCTACCCAAAGGCGCTTACTACCAGCAGGGCTGTTCATGTGAAAGAGCCCTTAAAGTAAACCAGAGATGACGCAATCTAAAGAATCGACACTTACCCGGGGCTTCCACCAGCTCCATAAGCACGTGTGAGTCCCTCGCTGTCCTCCTGCGATCTCTCGTTCAGCCGCATCAGTCTGGGTCTTCTGCGCAAGAGGCACAGAAGACTCAGACTGGACCCAACTGAGCCAGTTACCGGGGCTGATCGCGGCTGAATGGCAGACCGCAGGAGGACGGCGAGGGACTCACGTGCTTACTGGGCTGGAGGTAAGTATAAATTCTTTAGATTGCATCAGCACTGGTACACTTTAACCCTTTTCGAGACAGGATGGCTCTGGCACCCTAAAAAGGGGCACTATGGCAAAAATTGTGACATTTAAAATATGTGCAAACCTATACAAATAAGAAGTACATTTTTGCAGCATAAAATGAGCCTTAAATTACTTTTCTCCTATGATGCTGTCACTTACAGTAGGTAATAGAAATCTGACAGAAGCGACAGGTTTTGGACTAGTCCATCTCTACATAGGGGATTCTCTGGGATTTATTTATTTTCAAAAGCACTTACTGAAAGGCAGTTGCTCTCTCCAACTGCCAAAAAACTGTGTAGCGAGCAGGGAAGCTGGCCAGCATCATTGTTTAAATCCATTTTAGGGAACATCTTTATAAAGAATAAAAGCCTTGCTGAGAATCCCCTATGAAGAGATGGACTAGTCCAAAACCTGTCACTTCTGTAAGATTTCTACTACCTACTGTAAGTGACAGCTACATAGGAGAAACGTAATATATGGCTCATTTTACTCTGGAAAAAAACATACTTCTTATTTGTCTATGCACATATTTTAAATTTTACAATTTTTTGCCATAGTGCCCCTTTAAGGATCAAAGCCGTCCGTTCCCCTATTGTGCCCTCTGATTACTGTGATTGGCTCACAGTAATCATGGGGTCAGGAGCCAATAAACTTGGCTCCTGACCAAAATGCAGAAGCTCTGCTGTCACTGAGACAGCAGAGTGAGAGGGTGTAGTGGCAGAACCGCAGCGAGGATGGTGAGAGTGTGTGGTGGCGGTGAATAGTTGGAATCTACATCCTGTCAGAGCCACACAGCCACCGGCAGGCTGTAGATTTCAACTACATCGGTGTGCAATAAGTTACTGATTCTGGGAAGAATACCTTATGTTTTAACACTTTTACAAAACGAGACCCAGTATATACACTACTATAAAAAAAAAAAACCTTCGTAATAATAATACATTTCTATTTTTAGAGATACAGTATTTTGTCTCCAAAAGAGTATAATTTTTTTTTTTACTTGATGGTAGTGTGTAATTTCCAGTGAACAGCTGTTTACTATATACAGTACATGGCAATGGTTACTTGCAGTGCTACAATCTGTCCAGCAGAGGGCTGTCTGACTCACAACTGACAACCTATTAATATAATTTCCTGAAAGTCTTGGCAGCAGAGGTGTATGGAACAGGTCAGCTATCCTGCTGTTTACAGCATCTCAGAGAACAGTAGACTGACTACTGCTTTGCTGACACTACAGAGGAAGTACTTTACTGCTCTTCCTGAACAGGCTCACATAAATACTCTCAGCACAATGAGATGATAACATTATAATAAACAGCATTTCTAATTACATTTCAGTGACTTGTGTAGAAAAGATCAATCTTTAGAGAGGTTTGCCTCTGGTATTTATCCTCTCCCTGAGAAACCGTATTGCACACTTGGACGTTTAGTATTCAATGCCAGCCTATGTTGGCAACTCCACATTCCAGACATGATTACTGGCAGTTTCATCATTCATAATTAAAGTCCTGCACTGACATGACTGAGCCAGAGGACAACCTGACTGATAAACAGCACACTGACTTCCCTGCACCTCCATTTCACAATATAAGCACTTGGGGTACATATAGCAATACATCAGGTTTTAGTTGACAGTGTGGTATACATTGTGACATCTGGTTTGTGAATAGCTGCTTTACTTTTACTACAGGTTAAAGGAGAACTCCAGCTACAATTGATACATTTATTTTGCCCAAGTGTTAGAACCTTTGTCAGGTTTTTATTTTTATATGTACCTGTTATTACTTATTTCCAGTCATTTTTGTCTTGGTAGCAGATAGGATTCCCATCACTCCTTTTTAAGGCATTGCAAAATGTTTCTAAAAACCTATAGAGGTTTGCCTGAGACTGTATACCATGCATTCTTGCCTCATCATCTGCACAGGATGCTGCTAAGAACAAGGCTATTCTGAGCCCCAGTGTTTTGCTGGACTACACATTTACCAGCCTGTGTCTGCCCCTGCCATGAACATTCCTGTGACAACTGTGCCCTTTTCCATGACAACCGAGTCCCGGCTCAGCCAGACCCCTAGTGCAGCAATTGTCCAGCCTTCATACCAGTGCAGAGGTCAGGCAGCATGCAGACGGGCTGCTAAGGCAAGTAAGGGTGTATGTGTGCACACCGATTTTACCACCTCGGGGGCAAACCCTGGATTATCAAGGGGGAGGGGGATTCCTGAAAGGTCTCTCTCAGCAATACACAATATTATAATATGGTAGGACTATTGTAGGGTTAGATTGTGAGCTTCATTGAGGACAGTCAGTGACATGACTATATACTCTGTAGTGGGCCCCCAAAGAGCTGGAAGGGCCGCATGTGCTGGCTGTGGGCCTGTGGCTCACTATCCAGCACACTGTGTTCCAGCACTGAGAGAAGTGACATCAGCGCTTGAACATGGGGAGCAGATGAGTGAGCCCGCTACAGCAGACTTTCTATACTGGGGCACCACCTATATCTGGCTACAGGCTACTTATACTGGGGCACCACCTATACCTGGCTACCTATACTGGGGCACCACCTGTACCTGGCTACCTATACTGGGGCACCACCTATACTTGTCTACTTATACTGGAGCGCATATAGCTTGCTACCTATACTGGAGGCACATGTACCTGGCTAACCTATACTGGTGCACCACCCGTACCAGGCTACCTATACTGGCGTAACTATACCAGGCTGCCTATACCGGGGCACCAGCTATACCAGGCTACTTATACTGGGGGCATCTACACCAGGCTACCTATATCAGGGCACCACCTGGTTACTTATACTGGGGGAACCTATACCTGGCTACCTATACTGGGGGCACCTATGCCTGGATGCCTATACTGGGGGCACATATACCTGGCTAGGGCAGGGGGACGAGCTGAGACAGAAGTACAAGAGGTAACACAGAGGGGAAAAAAGAGGCACAGGGGGAACAGAGGCAGGCAAAAGAGACACAGGGAGAAAAGAGATGAGATGGGAACATGAGGTCACACAGAGGGACACAAAAGAGACACAAACTGAGGTGAGACACAGGGGGACAGAAGAGGCACAGGGAAAAAAAGAGGGGACAAAAGAGAATGGATAAAGGATAAGAACGGACCTGCGAGTCTCCATCTAATTTTTTTAACCAGGGACTACCTGTATTTTGCTAGTATTTGGCTCCACCCACAACATGTCATGGTCACACCCACTTTCTGCCGCATCACACTGTGCATGCCGCTTTCTTCAGTGTCGGAGCCATGCACATTTTTCGCCACAGCGCACTTCGCGCTTGGACACGGGTGTGGGGTGGCTAGTGGGCGGGCACAGCAACCAGTGGGTGGGCCCAGGGAGGGGGGCCCAGGCCTGATGATGTGTGAGGGGCCCCAAAATTTCTGATGGCTGCCCTGATAATAGTAGTTAGAATGAGACTATGTTGAGTTTTAATTTTTAATTGTTTTTGGGGGGGGTGGGGCATGTGCAAGAGAGATGGTGAGACATAGACAGGAGAGTAGGAGGAAGAGGTAGAAGAGAGTGGGGAAAGGTAGAGTGGAAAGTGAAAGACAGTAAAGGGGAAGAGACATGAGTGTCTGTGGGGAAGAGGAGAGTAGGGGGAAGGAGAGAGATGAAAGGGGAAAAATGAGAGACAGGAATGGGGGAGACAGAGAGAGACACAACCAGGTCAGAGTAGGAGACAGACAGTGGCACAGGACAGAGAGAATGGGAGTGTGACAATCCAGCCCCGCGATCCCGTCGAGATCTGCTCCCGTTAGTGTACGCAGGAAGTACGGGCGCAGACGGACAACGAGACCGGTTGCTGGATCGTCAGAGGTAAGAAGAAAAGGGCGACAGAGCGTGCCGATCCCGTCTAATCTGCTCCCGTTAGCATACGCAGGAAGTACGGTGAACAGACTGACAATAAAGATTGGTCGCGCAGCTGCCGACAATATGTAATGGGACAAACATCCACCAATCCCGTATTACTAGGCCACTGTTGCCATGCAGGTCTCATGCACTAGAGACTGCTGGAGGCAAATTCACTGTGTGCGTAGTAAACGGTTAAGATTGGTTGGAGGTGCCCATACATGTACAATTTTGATTGTATATACAATCTGTAAACTAAACATATCGATTTCGCGCTGGAAATCGGGTAAATACACTGCCACCACTGTCGGGTTGTATGGAGCCGACAGTCTCCAACGCTATCATAATACGGTAGCCAGCCCAATCGCGTTCAACACGCTCAAGTCACCGTTCGGGGAATAGTCACTTCCGACGGCTTAAAGACTGTGAGCAATGTGACGTTAAAGAAAGGTTACTGGGTCCCTATATGATGCAATCTCGAATTGTATTTACAATCGAGAAACGAAAGTTATCGATTTCGCACAGGAAATCTGGTACTAGCTAATCCTAGAAGGAAGAAACGGTTATTTACAACCTAGCTAGCAAATCAACAATCATAAGCAAATCATAAAACAATGCGGTAGTATGACTGACTCTTCAGAGGGCAGATTCGTTATAGCAGCAATCAGATGACCAGAAAAGGCACACAACTGAACGATAAAATCGTTAGTTTATTTCTAAACTACATACACACAGCTTATTTTAGAATAGATTGATTGGACAGAGAGAAGAATAAACAGAATGTCTGAATATACAGTTCAAATACCGTTATTGGTAGTCCATGCGGCAATCGCAAGTCTTTGGCGAAAGTCCCAAAATGGCGGTTGCCATGCGGCCAACAGGCCTTTGTTAGAATTTCCAAGATGGAGGTTGGCCCGTGTCCCTGCGGGCTGCCAGGATGTTACTCGGCATCAGATTGAAGGTAAAGGACGCTGGACGTTTGGCTCATGTCAGTTTTATTCCTCACTGTAGGTGGGAGGAGTTATGACACATACAAGTCCAGCCTTGCAATTTGAATAAGGCAATGCCCCCTTAGGCAGGGAGAGGTTTTGGGCCAATTCATATTTTGCCCGCTCTCGGCATGCCCGTGGGTAATATCAGGAACCCAAATAAATATTCATAATCAGCACAAGTGGGGGAATCTGCTAATACCAAACACGAGGAGTCTGGATCGCTAATAGCACCGTCCCTCACTTTCACCTTACTGGCACTGGTTCTGAAAGATCCAGAGGGCTGAAAATCTCTCAGGACCAGTGTCGTGTGGAATCTAATAAACTCCGTGAATTTGAGGGAACTGCGATCTTGGGAACACCAGAAATATTACCAATCTGTGCCTATTTATTAAATATAGGTTCTTCAGTTTTTTGAATGCTTGGGTGCCGCCAGATGGCGTGATAAGGATCATTCCTGTCTCCTTTCAACTCAGGCCACAAGGCAGCTATGTGTGTCGGACTCCTGCTGGGTCGGTGCCCGGCTGTCTACCAGTGGATGCATAGATTGGTTCTGTCAGGCTGATGTCTCACCTTCCTCTGATGGATGAGCTATATAACTACCCAGCAAGGCTAGGTGACAAATTCCACCCTTGGATGGGAGAAGCAATGTATTTCCAGTGTTTGTTAGCATCTGACCAGGGAGAGGGACTGTTAACCCCTGGCTCCCCTGATCTTCTTATAAACCAAGCCTTTCCCTCTGCTGTCACTTTTAATAGTGGCGACAGGGAATATTTTATAAGGCTCTAACTACTTTTTTAGGACGAATAAACGTTGATTCGTCACACCTCCCCCTTTTAAGAGATTTGCTGGGGAGGAGTCAACAAGACTCTGAGTAAAGCAATCCACTGTCTCCTGGGTCTGGTACGCCACATCCGGAAAGGCTGGGTTGCGCCTGACCTTGGGGGGTTGCCTTTTACCCATGGCATTGGTCAGTGGGTTAGTCAGGAGGCTACAAGGCGTAGCAAACATCCTGTAGTATCCCGCTGTTTCCAGAGAGGCCTGTACCTCTGTCATGACAATCTGATCTGCGTCTGGTTCAACGGTCAGAGTGTCAGCTGACAGCTGTCCTGGTACCAGGGACGAGTGATCGCAGTGTTGCTCCCAAGTCGGGGGGAACACAGAGATGTCATCCGGGTACGTGACTGTACAACCGTGCTTGCTCTTCCACAGGTCGTTCCACGCCTGGGGAAAGGTGGCTTGGGCATTCATCATACCAAAAGACATCCGCATCGAGGCGCTTAAGTCCAAGGGCAGGGTGAATGTGGATTCCAGGCGCGCCTCCGGCACGGTTGGAATCTGCCAGTATCCGTTGCTCCAATCCATGATCGTTAGGTAGTTGGCGGATGCCAGCCAATCCAACAGATCACCGAGGGGAGTCACGGGATACGCAACAGTTACTGGGATGTCGTCCGGCATCCTATAGGCCTCACAGAACCTGGTGGTCGGTGAGCTAGAGGATTTGCGGAGGACAGCCATCTGTAACATCTCCTCATACTTCATCTTCACTTTTGCTTGCACCTCCGGAGAGGCGCGGTAGGGGATCTGCCATAAGGGCTTGTGAGTCCCCGGGTCCCTTCTGTGAGCTGTTGTATCCTGCCCAGGGTTGCTGCGAAGATTTCGCTGTGGGGGCGCAGTGCGCTTCAGCGAGGCCTTCGGGGAGTACGAGAGGTGGGGGGTGACTTTCACATCATCCGCCAATTCTCGTGTGGGAGTTATCAAGCCTGACAGGGGACCTGTATCTTCCTGTTCTAAGTGGCCGTAATCTCCTAGAACTAACTGCGTTCTGTCTGACTGGGCTTCTAACAGATCCACATGGACCGTGCTTTCACCTGGGGTGTCAGTTACATGGGGAATGGGTTCACTGGAGTAGTTACCATTCTCCCTGTACACCTGTAGTGGAGCTTCCACTGCTGGCGGCTTAGCGGTCTGGCCACTAAGCGCACGCAGGTTGGAGTCGCTCTGTAGTATCCTCACGGATGTGGGACTACAAGTCTCAGCCAGCTGCCTAGTGTGATCTGAGGTCAGCTGCTGAAAATCAAACTCTCTGGGGTCAGAGCTGACAGGAATGCCTGCAGGCTCTGAGCTCAGGTTACCAACAGTACTGTGTGTGTCTGTCTGCACAGGTACACCACAATAAACATCACCTTTTGGGTAAATCAAAATCACGTCAATATTGACATTGGTCTGGGGGTCAGAGATATCAGGGGAAGTCAAGACTCCTCCAGATAGTCCTGAGTCCGGACTACCGGTGACACTGAAGGCGTCACCCAGCGTACTGTCACAAACATGCACAACACTATCAAAAGCATTTGCATAACATGATATGTCATTTTTAGCATGTGTGTCACCCGCCTGAAAGTCAGAATTGTCAGAGGGGATCCCTGCTGTCAGCTCTGAGTTCATGCGGCTGGCCATAGAGCATGTAATGGCCAAAGAATGTACAGCGTTTCTATCACAATTATCACTGACACATGCAATTTCATTAGTAATAACAGGTGCAGAAAGGGATAAAAGACAGTCAGTTGCTGGTACATATAAATCTGAGGGTACCTCCCGCCCAGCGGCGTTAGGTACAGTAGCCATAGCAGGTAAGGGTTTGACATCTCCCTGTTTTCCCAAAGGCTTGTACAGTACCTGGTGGTCAGGGAGTCCTGCTGGGAACTCCTGCATATCAGCAGAAAATTCCGAAGGGCACACAAGCGTGCCTAGATCAGTGCCAAGCACAGGAGGAGAGGGAAACTCAGCAACAGCCCACTCTGGAAAACCCACCCCCCATCCGGCCTTCTCGGGACCTGGGATAACAGGGTTGTGGTGGTTGGGCCTGACTTCAGTCAGGGTGAGGAGCTTTTGTGGGAGAATATCTTCCTCTGTGGCAAGGTCGGAACAGACCAAGGAAACATCTGCTTCTGGAGCACTGGAGCAAAAGATGATCTGGTCGTCCACTGGAGCACTGTGAAGATTTCCGGAACCGTAGAGCATCTCTGACACGCTGACAGGCAGTGCAGAGGGTGATGCAGGTGACGGATCAGGGTTGCTAGCCATCTTCGGGCTAGGGACGGTCGTTCTCTTCCTCTTGGGACAGAAGAACTTTATGTGGCCAGTTGCGCCACAAAGATTACACGTGCGAATGGCAGGTGTGTCAGACTGGGATGCAGCAATAGCAGCAGCTGCAGGTCTCAGTGGCACAAAGCTCGCCGGACCAGGAGGTGCGAATGCAGTAGGCTTACCTCCTTCCAAGTTCTGGGACAGTGTTCTGTGACTGTCCAGCACCAGGGTTCTCTGTCTGTCAGGTACGGGAACCTGATGGTACGCCCTCCCAGAGGTGCGCACAGGAAAGTCTCGTCCCGTGCCCTCTTCCATGGCAGGAAGTTTTGCAGTGGGGGTCACGGGTAGAGGTTCGCATCTCTCCACCGAAACACATAGTGAAGAGTGCTGATTTGATTGGGTTAGCTGGGCCAACTCCAATTCACGCTGGAGCCGTAGCTCTTCGATCTGGAGATCCCGCTGGCGCAGACACTCTCGGTGCTCCTGGTATCTGCGCAGTTCCTCGCCGGTCAGGTTTGCCAACTCCAATTCCCGCTGGAGTCGTCGCTCCTTGGCCTGGAGATCAAACTGGCGCAGCCGCTCTTGGTGCTCTGCTTCACGCTGGAGCATCTCCGCCTAATGCTGGAGCATCGCTGCCTCATGCTGGCGCTGACATTCTCGGAACTCCTGGTACAAGCGCAGATCCTCGCCGGTCAGGTTTGCCAACCACTCCGGGGGTATCAGGATTGCAGGTAATAGAGGCATTAAGCAAGGTGGCGACAAGGATTCCATCTCTGGGGTTATGCCACCAGCTCAGCCTTGCTTGTGCTGCAAGCAGCAATGCCGTGCGATTCGCAGAGGGCATGCAAGCTAGGAACTGACCAATTTTGGTGAAACTGAACTGAATCAGACATTCAGAAGAGAAGAGTACAAGAAAAAATAGGGTATAGCAAAGAGAAAGTTAGGAAATGTAGACCAATCTATTGCTATCAATGTGTACCGTTTTGTGCCCAGAACTTCGGTTCTGCAAGACAGGATACTTAGCGACCACTGTCTTATTATTCTGGTTGCAAAGACTGAGTTTGTCAGATCTTTGCGCTCTGATTTCCCAAAAGCTGGCTATGCCTGGTTTTGGGGTGTGCTATCACCACCACTGCCAACCAATGTGACAATCCAGCCCCGCGATCCCGTCGAGATCTGCTCCCGTTAGTGTACGCAGGAAGTACGGGCGCAGACGGACAACGAGACCGGTTGCTGGATCGTCAGAGGTAAGAAGAAAAGGGCGACAGAGCGTGCCGATCCCGTCTAATCTGCTCCCGTTAGCATACGCAGGAAGTACGGTGAACAGACTGACAATAAAGATTGGTCGCGCAGCTGCCGACAATATGTAATGGGACAAACATCCACCAATCCCGTATTACTAGGCCACTGTTGCCATGCAGGTCTCATGCACTAGAGACTGCTGGAGGCAAATTCACTGTGTGCGTAGTAAACGGTTAAGATTGGTTGGAGGTGCCCATACATGTACAATTTTGATTGTATATACAATCTGTAAACTAAACATATCGATTTCGCGCTGGAAATCGGGTAAATACACTGCCACCACTGTCGGGTTGTATGGAGCCGACAGTCTCCAACGCTATCATAATACGGTAGCCAGCCCAATCGCGTTCAACACGCTCAAGTCACCGTTCGGGGAATAGTCACTTCCGACGGCTTAAAGACTGTGAGCAATGTGACGTTAAAGAAAGGTTACTGGGTCCCTATATGATGCAATCTCGAATTGTATTTACAATCGAGAAACGAAAGTTATCGATTTCGCACAGGAAATCTGGTACTAGCTAATCCTAGAAGGAAGAAACGGTTATTTACAACCTAGCTAGCAAATCAACAATCATAAGCAAATCATAAAACAATGCGGTAGTATGACTGACTCTTCAGAGGGCAGATTCGTTATAGCAGCAATCAGATGACCAGAAAAGGCACACAACTGAACGATAAAATCGTTAGTTTATTTCTAAACTACATACACACAGCTTATTTTAGAATAGATTGATTGGACAGAGAGAAGAATAAACAGAATGTCTGAATATACAGTTCAAATACCGTTATTGGTAGTCCATGCGGCAATCGCAAGTCTTTGGCGAAAGTCCCAAAATGGCGGTTGCCATGCGGCCAACAGGCCTTTGTTAGAATTTCCAAGATGGAGGTTGGCCCGTGTCCCTGCGGGCTGCCAGGATGTTACTCGGCATCAGATTGAAGGTAAAGGACGCTGGACGTTTGGCTCATGTCAGTTTTATTCCTCACTGTAGGTGGGAGGAGTTATGACACATACAAGTCCAGCCTTGCAATTTGAATAAGGCAATGCCCCCTTAGGCAGGGAGAGGTTTTGGGCCAATTCATATTTTGCCCGCTCTCGGCATGCCCGTGGGTAATATCAGGAACCCAAATAAATATTCATAATCAGCACAAGTGGGGGAATCTGCTAATACCAAACACGAGGAGTCTGGATCGCTAATAGCACCGTCCCTCACTTTCACCTTACTGGCACTGGTTCTGAAAGATCCAGAGGGCTGAAAATCTCTCAGGACCAGTGTCGTGTGGAATCTAATAAACTCCGTGAATTTGAGGGAACTGCGATCTTGGGAACACCAGAAATATTACCAATCTGTGCCTATTTATTAAATATAGGTTCTTCAGTTTTTTGAATGCTTGGGTGCCGCCAGATGGCGTGATAAGGATCATTCCTGTCTCCTTTCAACTCAGGCCACAAGGCAGCTATGTGTGTCGGACTCCTGCTGGGTCGGTGCCCGGCTGTCTACCACTGGATGCATAGATTGGTTCTGTCAGGCTGATGTCTCACCTTCCTCTGATGGATGAGCTATATAACTACCCAGCAAGGCTAGGTGACAAATTCCACCCTTGGATGGGAGAAGCAATGTATTTCCAGTGTTTGTTAGCATCTGACCAGGCAGAGGGACTGTTAACCCCTGGCTCCCCTGATCTTCTTATAAACCAAGCCTTTCCCTCTGCTGTCACTTTTAATAGTGGCGACAGGGAATATTTTATAAGGCTCTAACTACTTTTTTAGGACGAATAAACGTTGATTCGTCACAGGGAGGCAGCACAGAAACAGGTGAGAGATACCTGACCATGGTTGCAATATTCTATTTTGCAGGGCCATACTAAGATAATACACATACATACTGCACTGTGGAGAAGAGACAGGGGATAAAGGGAAGAGAGGATATACCAGGGGAGAGGTTGAGAAAGACATGGGGAGTGAGACACACACTTCAGTGAGAAATAGCGGTAACTGGATTTAAAAGGGCTATCACACGGGCAGCCCAAAACCAGAAAGTATTCAGCTGGCTTATCCATCCAGACCTCCCTCAGTGCTTCTTTTCCTATCATTACAGAAGTCGGCAGATTGTGAGCATTGATATCTGTATCCACTGGCTACTGCAGCATATTCAGTTAGTGTTTCAGGAGCCAGTGAATACAGATAATAATGAGGACAGCTAACATCTCTAATGAAGGAGAAAGTGAAGCCTTCTGCAAGGTCCCGACTTCCTACTTTACTAGCACACAGCAGGGGCACAGGGCTGTGCTTATACCTGGCTCTGTCAAGTTCCTCTGCACAATCAAATGATATTTAAATAGCAATCAAGAAACCAATTTGGAAAAAATCTTATTCAATCTCCTTATTAATGCAAAAAGTATCCACTACAAAAATTCATAAAAAATGATTGATGTGTGCCTTTCTAATAGTGTCAGAACTGCAAGAAAATAAATATAAGGTCATGAATAGCGTGATGAGCTGTAATTATTTGTAGGTATCAACGACTCTTCATCAGGCCCACAGGCACATCAATAATATCTGACCCAGTATTTGTATTAATCAGAAAACTCTCCCAAATTCAAACGGATAGGTCAATCAATACTGATATGAGACCCAAACAAATACAGGACAGCATCCAGCATGCATGTGCTGCGAGCTGCAGGATGCCTGCAGACATTTTAGTGTCTCAACTTGTGCCTGTCCCCAGACACTGCACTGGCCCTGGTCTGAGGGGGGATTCTGGACACCAGTAATTCCCCGTGTCCCTCTAAACTTGCCTATGGACTTCCATGTAGTATAAGCACTTACCTATACAATCTGTTAATAGTATTCAAAATCTGTTAGCACTCATACTACATTTAAAGGGGAACTGAAGAGAGAGGTATTTGGAGGCTGCCATGTTTATTTCCTTTTAAGCAATACCAGTTGCCTGGCAGCCCTGCTGATCCTCTGCCTCTAATACTATTAGCCATAGCCCCTGAACAAGCATTCAGCAGATCAGGGGTTTCAGACTTTAAAGTCAGATCTGACAAGACTAGCTGCATGCTTGTTTCTGGTGTTATTCAGATACTACTGCAGATAAATAGACCAGCAGGGCTGCCAGGCAACTGGTATTGATTAAAAGGAAATAAATATGGCAGCCTCCGTATACCTCTTACTTCAGTTCCTCTTTAAGTTGTAAAATTTGCCAATCAAAATTGGATGTGTGTACCCACCCTTAACGGAGCCCAAACATAGCACTAATCTCCCACAGACATGGCAAATGTAGAGCAGCCTGCAGTAGGAACTACTTTGGGCCTGTTTTCACTAGAAGCGGTGCAATGCGGCTACTTAGCCGCATCACACCGCGGGTGTCCTGAACCCAATGCACGGCAATGGAACAGTTTCCATTGCATGCGGAGCGATCAGAGAATCTGCAGCATGCTGCAGATTCTCGCACAGCTGCATCCACCTGCCGTCCCCTCCATACACTTCCGCATCGAAGTGACACGGACGCCAGCGGAAGTGACGCAATGCGGCTAGGTAGCCGCACTCACATCACTTGTAAGTGGAAACAGGCCCTTACAAAAGCTCCAGATGCAAGTCATCTTCACTTCCTGCAGCTGCTAGCTGCTTTGCTGTATCCGCTCTGTACAGCTCTTAATGAGTGCATATTACCTGATGTGGGTCAGGTGACACATCAAGAGCCGTAAAAGGATGCAGCAGGCCACTGTAGAAGTGAAGAGGACCGGCACCCCAGAGCTTTTGTAAGTAGTTTCCGCTGCTTGCTACTTTGCAAAATGCAAAACGCATGCCCCCATGACTCCCCTAACTCTAATAGCCGGTTAGTTTAAGGCGGGGGTCAGCCAGCAGAGCAGTGAATAATAATGAAAGGACCACTATCGTGAAAAAAGTAGGCAGATAAAATCTGACAGAACTAACAGGTTTTGGGCCAGTCCATCTCCTCATGGGCATTCTCAGGGTTTTCTTTGTTTTCAACAGCATTTCCTGAACAGAAGTTTAACTGCCAAAATAGTTAGATACCAGCCGGCCTCCCTACTCACTTTCTCACATTTTGTCAGTTAGATTTTGCAATTGCTGTTCAGGAAATGCTGTTGAAAACAAAGAAAACCCTGAGAGAACCCCCCATGAAGAGATGGACTGACCCAAAACCGGTCAGTTCTGTCAGCTTTGAACTGCCAACTTTTTTCGCGATAGTAGCCCTTTAAAGAGGAACTCCAGTGAAAATAATGCAACAAAAAAAAGTGCTTCATTTTTACAATAATTATGTACAAATGATTTAGTCAGTGTCTGCCCATTGTAAAATCTTTTAAATCCCTGATGACAATTATTACATGGTGACATTTTTACTGTTGGCAGGTGATGTAAGGTTCACAGACAGGAAACTGCCAGGAGTACCACGGTCCTCAGAGTTTCTTGTGGGAGGGTTTTCACCACAATATCAGTCATACAGCGCCCCCTGATAGTCTGTTTGTGAAAAGGAATAGATTTCTCATGTAAAAGTGGGTATCAGCTACTGATTGGGATAAAGTTCAATTCTTAGTCTGAGTTTCTCTTTCTTTAAGGGGTGGGATCACACACGCAGCTCTCTGGTCCTGTATGTCAGCAGCAGATCAGGAGAGAGTTTGAGAAACATTGTCTCCTGTACCAGAGTACACCACTGTAATTGAGGCAGCAAACTCTGTGGTGCAGCAGCGCTGTTCACTGTACATTGGATGATCTTTCTCAAACAAGAGCTGCAAGTGTGTGCATCCCGCCTATTAATATTATCTGTTGCTTTCCTGTTTGGTCCGTATCCTCTCCTCATGCTGCTGTCATACCAGAGGTAAGCTTCTCTTGTCTGAGGTGTGTGTTGGTCTGTGTGTGTCTTTTTGAGCGTGTCCATCTGTGAGTGTATCTGTTTATGTGTAAAGTCTGTGTGAGAGTCAGTGTAGTGTGTGTGTTTCTCTGTGTGTGAGTGAGCACACAGCAGCGCCCAGCAATCATATGTCAAAGGAGCACACTGATACTCTGCAAGTGTACTGAGAGACATTATCAATCGGAGGGAGACTTGGAGGCCCATCAGCCAACTCTGGGTCCTAGGAAATTGCTCAGTTTGCCCCTATGGAACTGCTATGTAGAAGACTGCTACTGTAGTGTTAACCAGCTATGCTGCTGGCTGAAGTGGATCACCTGTAATTATAGGTGTCTAACAATGTCCTCGACCTTCTTGTTGAACTGCACTGTACAAGTTACTCTGTAATGGGTAATGAAATATCCTCTGACAAACAAAGGGTGTCTGGGTGAAACTAGCGTATTTTTCCTTGGATAAATCATGACCTGGATAAATGACAGCCTCCTCAGGATCAATGTGCACATCCTAATTATAGTGGCAGATTAGATAGAAGAGTGATCCCTTTTGGGATGCCAACCAAACCAGAGAATAAATGAGGAATGGAACTTAAACCCCAGAGTTACTGTGTAATTAGGTTACACTGAAAGTGGAACGAAGAACAAATATTTATGTATGCATAACCTGGCAACAACATTGCAGGATTGAGCTGTTTAATTGTCTTCTTAGGCAATGTTTGTCTTCCCGATTTTGGGAGTCAAATCAGTCCAGACAATTTTAAAGCTGCATAAACATATTCAAAAGAGGTAATCTTTAAAAAAAATAGATCAATCCTTAGAAGGTCATTTTGGTAAACAAGTGCTGTAGTGATTCGCTGTTCAGCAACATGTACAGTTCTATGGAGAAGAAGGGATGGCAGATGCCGGGTGATAGAGCAATGTCTTATGGCACCGGTGAATAGAGAAAACAATGCACTTATTCGCCAGAACCAGCCAGAGTCTCAAACCATCTCATGGGAGAGCTGTACACAGGCAGGAGTCCCACACCATCTCACGGGACAGCTGTACACAGGCCGGAGTCACACACCATCTCATGGGAGAGCTGTACACAGGCCGGAGTCACACACCATCTCATGGGAGAGCTGTACACAGGCCGGAGTCACACACCATCTCATGGGAGAGCTGTACACAGGCCGGAGTCACACACCATCTCACGGGACAGCTGTACACAGGCCGGAGTTGCACACCATCTCTTGGGAGAGCTGTACACAGGCCGGAGTCTCACACCATCTCATGGGAGAGCTGTACACAGGCCAGAGTCACACACCATCTCATGGGAGAGCTGTACACAGGCCGGAGTCACACACCATCTCACGGGACAGCTGTACACAGGCCGGAGTTGCACACCATCTCTTGGGAGAGCTGTACACAGGCCGGAGTCTCACACCATCTCATGGGAGAGCTGTACACAGGCCAGAGTCACACACCAATCCACGGGAGAGCTGTACACAGGCCGGAATCACACACCATCTCATGGAAGAGCTGTACACAGGCTGGAGTCCCACACCATCTCATGGAAGAACTGTACACAGGCCAGAGTCACACACCATCTCATGGGAGAGCTGTACACAGGCCGGAGTCCCACACCATCTCACGGAAGAGCTGTACACAGGCCGGAGTCACACACCATCTCACGGGACAGCTGTACACAGGCCGGAGTCACACACCATCTCATGGGAGAGCTGTACACAGGCCGGAGTCACACACCATCTCATGGGAGAGCTGTACACAGGCCGGAGTCACACACCATCTCATGGGAGAGCTGTACACAGGCCGGAGTCACACACCATCTCACGGGACAGCTGTACACAGGCCGGAGTTGCACACCATCTCTTGGGAGAGCTGTACACAGGCCGGAGTCTCACACCATCTCATGGGAGAGCTGTACACAGGCCAGAGTCACACACCAATCCACGGGAGAGCTGTACACAGGCCGGAATCACACACCATCTCATGGAAGAGCTGTACACAGGCTGGAGTCCCACACCATCTCATGGAAGAACTGTACACAGGCCAGAGTCACACACCATCTCATGGAAGAGCTGTACACAGGCTGGAGTCGCACACCATCTCATGGAAGAGCTGTACACAGGCCAGAGTCACACACCATCTCATGGAAGAGCTGTACACAGGCCAGAGTCACACACCATCTCATGGAAGAGCTGTACACAGCCTGAAGTCCCACACCATCTCATGGAAGAGCTGTACACATGCCAGAGTCACACACCATCTCATGGGAGAGCTGTACACAGGCCGGAGTCACACACCATCTCATGGGAGAGCTGTACACAGGCCAGAGTCACACACCAATCCACGGGAGAGCTGTACACAGGCCGGAATCACACACCATCTCATGGAAGAGCTGTACACAGGCTGGAGTCCCACACCATCTCATGGAAGAACTGTACACAGGCCAGAGTCACACACCATCTCATGGGAGAGCTGTACACAGGCCGGAGTCCCACACCATCTCACGGAAGAGCTGTACACAGGCCGGAGTCACACACCATCTCACGGGACAGCTGTACACAGGCCGGAGTCACACACCATCTCATGGGAGAGCTGTACACAGGCCGGAGTCACACACCATCTCATGGGAGAGCTGTACACAGGCCGGAGTCACACACCATCTCATGGGAGAGCTGTACACAGGCCGGAGTCACACACCATCTCACGGGACAGCTGTACACAGGTCGGAGTTGCACACCATCTCTTGGGAGAGCTGTACACAGGCCGGAGTCTCACACCATCTCATGGGAGAGCTGTACACAGGCCAGAGTCACACACCAATCCACGGGAGAGCTGTACACAGGCCGGAATCACACACCATCTCATGGAAGAGCTGTACACAGGCTGGAGTCCCACACCATCTCATGGAAGAACTGTACACAGGCCAGAGTCACACACCATCTCATGGAAGAGCTGTACACAGGCTGGAGTCGCACACCATCTCATGGAAGAGCTGTACACAGGCCAGAGTCACACACCATCTCATGGAAGAGCTGTACACAGGCCAGAGTCACACACCATCTCATGGAAGAGCTGTACACAGCCTGAAGTCCCACACCATCTCATGGAAGAGCTGTACACATGCCAGAGTCACACACCATCTCATGGGAGAGCTGTACACAGGCCGGAGTCACACACCATCTCATGGGAGAGCTGTACACAGGCCAGAGTCACACACCATCTCATGGGAGAGCTGTACACAGGCCAGAGTCACACACCATCTCATGGGAGAGCTGTACACAGGCCAGAGTCACACACCATCTCATGGAAGAGCTGTACACAGGCCAGAGTCCCACACCATCTCATGGGAGAGCTGTACACAGGCCAGAGTCACACACCATCTCATGGGAGAGCTGTACACAGGCCAGAGTCACACACCATCTCATGGGAGAGCTGTACACAGGCCAGAGTCACACACCATCTCATGGAAGAGCTGTACACAGGCCGGAGTCCCACACCATCTCATGGAAGAGCTGTACACAGGCCAGAGTCACACACCATCTCATGGGAGAGCTGTACACAGGCCAGAGTCACACACCATCTCATGGGAGAGCTGTACACAGGCCAGAGTCACACACCATCTCATGGAAGAGCTGTACACAGGCCGGAGTCCCACACCATCTCATGGAAGAGCTGTACACAGGCCAGAATCACACACCATCTCATGGGAGAGCTGTACACAGGCCGGACTCACACACCATCTCATGGAAGAGCTGTACACAGGCCAGAGTCCCACACCATTTCATGGGAGAGCTGTACACAGGCCGGAGTCACACACCATCTCACGGGACAGCTGTACACAGGCCGGAGTCACACACCATCTCTTGGGAGAGCTGTACACAGGCCAGAGTCACACACCATTTCATGGGAGAGCTGTACACAGGCCGGAGTCTCACACCATCTCATGGGAGAGCTGTACACAGGCCAGAGTCACACACCATCTCATGGAAGAGCTGTACACAGGCCAGAGTCACACACCATCTCATGGAAGAGCTGTACACAGGCCGGAGTCCCACACCATCTCATGGAAGAGCTGTACACAGGCAAGAGTCACACACCATCTCATGGGAGAGCTGTACACAGGCCAGAGTCCCACACCATCTCATGGGAGAGCTGTACACAGGCCAGAGTCCCACACCATCTCATGGGAGAGCTGTACACAGGCCAGAGTCACACACCATCTCATGGAAGAGCTGTACACAGGCCAGAGTCCCACACCATCTCATGGGAGAGCTGTACACAGGCCAGAGTCACACACCATCTCATGGAAGAGCTGTACACAGGCCAGAGTCCCACACCATCTCATGGGAGAGCTGTACACAGGCCAGAGTCACACACCATCTCACGGGAGAGCTGTACACAGGCCGGAGTCACACACCATCTCACGGGACAGCTGTACACAGGCCGGAGTCACACACCATCTCATGGGAGAGCTGTACACAGGCCAGAGTCACACACCATCTCATGGGAGAGCTGTACACAGGCCAGAGTCCCACACCATCTCATGGGAGAGCTGTACACAGGCCAGAGTCCCACACCATCTCATGGGAGAGCTGTACACAGGCTGGAGTCCCACACCATCTCATGGAAGAACTGTACACAGGCCAGAGTCACACACCATCTCATGGAAGAGCTGTACACAGGCTGGAGTCGCACACCATCTCATGGAAGAGCTGTACACAGGCCAGAGTCACACACCATCTCATGGAAGAGCTGTACACAGGCCAGAGTCACACACCATCTCATGGAAGAGCTGTACACAGCCTGAAGTCCCACACCATCTCATGGAAGAGCTGTACACATGCCAGAGTCACACACCATCTCATGGGAGAGCTGTACACAGGCCGGAGTCACACACCATCTCATGGGAGAGCTGTACACAGGCCAGAGTCACACACCATCTCATGGGAGAGCTGTACACAGGCCAGAGTCACACACCATCTCATGGGAGAGCTGTACACAGGCCAGAGTCACACACCATCTCATGGAAGAGCTGTACACAGGCCAGAGTCCCACACCATCTCATGGGAGAGCTGTACACAGGCCAGAGTCACACACCATCTCATGGGAGAGCTGTACACAGGCCAGAGTCACACACCATCTCATGGGAGAGCTGTACACAGGCCAGAGTCACACACCATCTCATGGAAGAGCTGTACACAGGCCGGAGTCCCACACCATCTCATGGAAGAGCTGTACACAGGCCAGAGTCACACACCATCTCATGGGAGAGCTGTACACAGGCCAGAGTCCCACACCATCTCATGGGAGAGCTGTACACAGGCCAGAGTCACACACCATCTCATGGAAGAGCTGTACACAGGCCGGAGTCCCACACCATCTCATGGAAGAGCTGTACACAGGCCAGAATCACACACCATCTCATGGGAGAGCTGTACACAGGCCGGACTCACACACCATCTCATGGAAGAGCTGTACACAGGCCAGAGTCCCACACCATTTCATGGGAGAGCTGTACACAGGCCGGAGTCACACACCATCTCACGGGACAGCTGTACACAGGCCGGAGTCACACACCATCTCTTGGGAGAGCTGTACACAGGCCAGAGTCACACACCATTTCATGGGAGAGCTGTACACAGGCCGGAGTCTCACACCATCTCATGGGAGAGCTGTACACAGGCCAGAGTCACACACCATCTCATGGAAGAGCTGTACACAGGCCAGAGTCACACACCATCTCATGGAAGAGCTGTACACAGGCCGGAGTCCCACACCATCTCATGGAAGAGCTGTACACAGGCAAGAGTCACACACCATCTCATGGGAGAGCTGTACACAGGCTGGACTCACACACCATCTCATGGGAGAGCTGTACACAGGCCAGAGTCCCACACCATCTCATGGGAGAGCTGTACACAGGCCAGAGTCACACACCATCTCATGGAAGAGCTGTACACAGGCCAGAGTCCCACACCATCTCATGGGAGAGCTGTACACAGGCCAGAGTCACACACCATCTCATGGGAGAGCTGTACACAGGCCGGAGTCACACACCATCTCACGGGACAGCTGTACACAGGCCGGAGTCACACACCATCTCATGGGAGAGCTGTACACAGGCCAGAGTCACACACCATCTCATGGGAGAGCTGTACACAGGCCAGAGTCCCACACCATCTCATGGGAGAGCTGTACACAGGCCAGAGTCCCACACCATCTCATGGGAGAGCTGTACACAGGCCGGAGTCCCACACCATCTCATGGGAGAGCTGTACACAGGCCAGAGTCACACACCATCTCATGGAAGAGCTGTACACAGGCCGGAGTCCCACACCATCTCATGGAAGAGCTGTACACAGGCCAGAGTCACACACCATCTCATGGGAGAGCTGTACACAGGCCGGACTCACACACCATCTCATGGAAGAGCTGTACACAGGCCAGAGTCCCACACCATTTCATGGGAGAGCTGTACACAGGCCGGAGTCACACACCATCTCACGGGACAGCTGTACACAGGCCGGAGTCACACACCATCTCTTGGGAGAGCTGTACACAGGCCAGAGTCACACACCATTTCATGGGAGAGCTGTACACAGGCCGGAGTCTCACACCATCTCATGGGAGAGCTGTACACAGGCCAGAGTCACACACCATCTCATGGAAGAGCTGTACACAGGCCAAAGTCACACACCATCTCATGGAAGAGCTGTACACAGGCCGGAGTCCCACACCATCTCATGGAAGAGCTGTACACAGGCCAGAGTCACACACCATCTCATGGGAGAGCTGTACACAGGCTGGACTCACACACCATCTCATGGGAGAGCTGTACACAGGCCAGAGTCCCACACCATCTCATGGGAATGCTGTACACAGGCCAGAGTCACACACCATCTCATGGAAGAGCTGTACACAGGCCAGAGTCCCACACCATCTCATGGGAGAGCTGTACACAGGCCAGAGTCACACACTATCTCATGGGAGAGCTGTACACAGGCCGGAGTCACACACCATCTCACGGGACAGCTGTACACAGGCCGGAGTCACACACCATCTCACGGGAGAGCTGTACACAGGCCAGAGTCACACACCATCTCATGGGAGAGCTGTACACAGGCCAGAGTCACACACCATCTCATGGGAGAGCTGTACACAGGCCAGAGTCACACACCATCTCATGGAAGAGCTGTACACAGGCCAACGTCCACCACCATCTCTTGCGAGAGCTGTACACAGGCCAGAGTCACACACCATCTCATGGGAGAGTTGTACACAGGCCGGAGTCACACACCAATTCACGGAAGAGTTGTACACAGGCCAGAGTCCCACACCATCTCATGGGAGAGCTGTACACAGGCCGGAGTCGCACACCATCTCATGGGAGAGCTGTACACAGGCCAGAGTCACACACCATCTCATGGAAGAGCTGTACACAGGCCAGAGTCCCACACCATCTCATGGGAGAGCTGTACACAGGCCGGAGTCGCACACCATCTCATGGAAGAGCTGTACACAGGCCAGAGTCGCACACACCATCTCATGGAAGAGCTGTACACAGGCCGGAGTCACACACCATCTCACGGGACAGCTGTACACAGGCTGGAGTCACACACCATCTCTTGGGAGAGCTGTACACAGGCCGGAGTCTCACACCATCTCATGGGAGAGCTGTACACAGGCCAGAGTCACACACCAATCCACGGGAGAGCTGTACACAGGCCGGAATCACACACCATCTCATGGAAGAGCTGTACACAGGCTGGAGTCCCACACCATCTCATGGAAGAACTGTACACAGGCCAGAGTCACACACCATCTCATGGAAGAGCTGTACACAGGCCAGAGTCACACACCATCTCATGGAAGAGCTGTACACAGGCCAGAGTCAAACACCATCTCATGGAAGAGCTGTACACAGGCCGAAGTCCCACACCATCTCATGGAAGAGCTGTACACATGCCAGAGTCACACACCATCTCATGGGAGAGCTGTACACAGGCCAGAGTCACATACCATCTCATGGGAGAGCTGTACACAGGCCAGAGTCCCACACCATCTCATGGGAGAGCTGTACACAGGCCGGAGTCACACACCATCTCATGGGAGAGCTGTACACAGGCCAGAGTCCAACACCATCTCATGGGAGAGCTGTACACAGGCCAGAGTCACACACCATCTCATGGAAGAGCTGTACACAGGCCAGAGTCCCACACCATCTCATGGGAGAGCTGTACACAGGCCGGAGTCACACTCCATCTCACGGGAGAGCTGTAGACAGGCCGGAGTCACACACCATCTCACGGGACAGCTGTACACAGGCCGGAGTCACACACCATCTCTTGGGAGAGCTGTACACAGGCCAGAGTCACACACCATGTCATGGGAGAGCTGTACACAGGCCGGAGTCTCACACCATCTCATGGGAGAGCTGTACACAGGCCAGAGTCACACACCAATTCACGGGAGAGCTGTACACAGGCCGGAATCACACACCATCTCATGGAAGAGCTGTACACAGGGGGGAGTCCCACACCATCTCATGGAAGAGCTGTACACAGGCCAGAGTCCCACACCATCTCATGGAAGAGCTGTACACAGGCCGGAGTCCCACACCATCTCATGGAAGAGCTGTACACAGGCCAGAGTCACACACCATCTCATGGGAGAGCTGTACACAGGCCGGACTCACACACCATCTCATGGGGGAGCTGTACACAGGCCAGAGTCACACACCATCTCATGGGAGAGCTGTACACAGGCCAGAGTCACACACCATCTCATGGAAGAGCTGTACACAGGCCAGAGTCCCACACCATCTCATGGGAGAGCTGTACACAGGCCAGAGTCACACACCATCTCATGGGAGAGCTGTACACAGGCCGGAGTCACACACCATCTCACGGGACAGCTGTACATAGGCCGGAGTCACACACCATCTCTTGGGAGAGCTGTACACAGGCCAGAGTCACACACCATCTCATGGGAGAGCTGTACACAGGCCGGAGTCACACACCATCTCATGGAAGAGCTGTACACAGGCCGATGTCCACCACCATCTCTTGCGAGAGCTGTACACAGGCCAGAGTCACACACCATCTCATGGAAGAGCTGTACACAGGCCAGAGTCACACACCATCTCATGGAAGAGCTGTACACAGGCCGAAGTCCCACACCATCTCATGGAAGAGCTGTACACATGCCAGAGTCACACACCATCTCATGGGAGAGCTGTACACAGGCCGGAGTCACACACCATCTCATGGGAGAGCTGTACACAGGCCAGAGTCACACACCATCTCATGGGAGAGCTGTACACAGGCCAGAGTCCCACACCATCTCATGGAAGAGCTGTACACAGGCCAGAGTCCCACACCATCTCATGGAAGAGCTGTACACAGGCCAAAGTCCCACACCATCTCATGGAAGAGCTGTACACAGGCCGGAGTCCCACACCATCTCATGGAAGAGCTGTACACAGGCCAGAGTCACACACCATCTCATGGGAGAGCTGTACACAGGCTGGACTCACACACCATCTCATGGGAGAGCTGTACACAGGCCAGAGTCCCACACCATCTCATGGGAATGCTGTACACAGGCCAGAGTCACACACCATCTCATGGAAGAGCTGTACACAGGCCAGAGTCCCACACCATCTCATGGGAGAGCTGTACACAGGCCAGAGTCACACACTATCTCATGGGAGAGCTGTACACAGGCCGGAGTCACACACCATCTCACGGGACAGCTGTACACAGGCCGGAGTCACACACCATCTCACGGGAGAGCTGTACACAGGCCAGAGTCACACACCATCTCATGGGAGAGCTGTACACAGGCCAGAGTCACACACCATCTCATGGGAGAGCTGTACACAGGCCAGAGTCACACACCATCTCATGGAAGAGCTGTACACAGGCCAACGTCCACCACCATCTCTTGCGAGAGCTGTACACAGGCCAGAGTCACACACCATCTCATGGGAGAGTTGTACACAGGCCGGAGTCACACACCAATTCACGGAAGAGTTGTACACAGGCCAGAGTCCCACACCATCTCATGGGAGAGCTGTACACAGGCCGGAGTCGCACACCATCTCATGGGAGAGCTGTACACAGGCCAGAGTCACACACCATCTCATGGAAGAGCTGTACACAGGCCAGAGTCCCACACCATCTCATGGGAGAGCTGTACACAGGCCGGAGTCGCACACCATCTCATGGAAGAGCTGTACACAGGCCAGAGTCGCACACACCATCTCATGGAAGAGCTGTACACAGGCCGGAGTCACACACCATCTCACGGGACAGCTGTACACAGGCTGGAGTCACACACCATCTCTTGGGAGAGCTGTACACAGGCCGGAGTCTCACACCATCTCATGGGAGAGCTGTACACAGGCCAGAGTCACACACCAATCCACGGGAGAGCTGTACACAGGCCGGAATCACACACCATCTCATGGAAGAGCTGTACACAGGCTGGAGTCCCACACCATCTCATGGAAGAACTGTACACAGGCCAGAGTCACACACCATCTCATGGAAGAGCTGTACACAGGCCAGAGTCACACACCATCTCATGGAAGAGCTGTACACAGGCCAGAGTCACACACCATCTCATGGAAGAGCTGTACACAGGCCGAAGTCCCACACCATCTCATGGAAGAGCTGTACACATGCCAGAGTCACACACCATCTCATGGGAGAGCTGTACACAGGCCAGAGTCACATACCATCTCATGGGAGAGCTGTACACAGGCCAGAGTCCCACACCATCTCATGGGAGAGCTGTACACAGGCCGGAGTCACACACCATCTCATGGGAGAGCTGTACACAGGCCAGAGTCCCACACCATCTCATGGGAGAGCTGTACACAGGCCAGAGTCACACACCATCTCATGGAAGAGCTGTACACAGGCCAGAGTCCCACACCATCTCATGGGAGAGCTGTACACAGGCCGGAGTCACACTCCATCTCACGGGAGAGCTGTAGACAGGCCGGAGTCACACACCATCTCACGGGACAGCTGTACACAGGCCGGAGTCACACACCATCTCTTGGGAGAGCTGTACACAGGCCAGAGTCACACACCATGTCATGGGAGAGCTGTACACAGGCCGGAGTCTCACACCATCTCATGGGAGAGCTGTACACAGGCCAGAGTCACACACCAATTCACGGGAGAGCTGTACACAGGCCGGAATCACACACCATCTCATGGAAGAGCTGTACACAGGGGGGAGTCCCACACCATCTCATGGAAGAGCTGTACACAGGCCAGAGTCCCACACCATCTCATGGAAGAGCTGTACACAGGCCGGAGTCCCACACCATCTCATGGAAGAGCTGTACACAGGCCAGAGTCACACACCATCTCATGGGAGAGCTGTACACAGGCCGGACTCACACACCATCTCATGGGGGAGCTGTACACAGGCCAGAGTCACACACCATCTCATGGGAGAGCTGTACACAGGCCAGAGTCACACACCATCTCATGGAAGAGCTGTACACAGGCCAGAGTCCCACACCATCTCATGGGAGAGCTGTACACAGGCCAGAGTCACACACCATCTCATGGGAGAGCTGTACACAGGCCGGAGTCACACACCATCTCACGGGACAGCTGTACATAGGCCGGAGTCACACACCATCTCTTGGGAGAGCTGTACACAGGCCAGAGTCACACACCATCTCATGGGAGAGCTGTACACAGGCCGGAGTCACACACCATCTCATGGAAGAGCTGTACACAGGCCGATGTCCACCACCATCTCTTGCGAGAGCTGTACACAGGCCAGAGTCACACACCATCTCATGGAAGAGCTGTACACAGGCCAGAGTCACACACCATCTCATGGAAGAGCTGTACACAGGCCGAAGTCCCACACCATCTCATGGAAGAGCTGTACACATGCCAGAGTCACACACCATCTCATGGGAGAGCTGTACACAGGCCGGAGTCACACACCATCTCATGGGAGAGCTGTACACAGGCCAGAGTCACACACCATCTCATGGGAGAGCTGTACACAGGCCAGAGTCACACACCATCTCATGGAAGAGCTGTACACAGGCCAGAGTCCCACACCATCTCATGGGAGAGCTGTAAACAGGCCGGAGTCGCACACCATCTCGTGGGAGAGCTGTACACAGGCCAGAGTCGCACACCATCTCGTGGGAGAGCTGTACACAGGCCAGAGTCGCACACCATCTCATGGAAGAGCTGTACACAGGCCGGAGTCACACACCATCTCATGGGAGAGCTGTACACAGGCCAGAGTCCCACACCATCTCATGGAAGAGCTGTACACAGGCCGGAGTCCTGTCCGAGATCTCACAGAATAATCTTGACCATTTTCTAGTAGGTACGAGTCTTTAGTCTGAGAAGCAGAAGACTACCTAACAAATACAACATTGCTCACCCACATGTGGGCAGGGATAACAAGTCATAAACTTCCCCCTGCAAAATACTTGTGGATTATTCTGCACTAGCCAAGCCACTATGTGGCAGAGCGATGCAATAAAGCTGAAGTACTTGCCTAAAGCAACCAATCAAGTTTTAGATGCGATATGAAACAAGGAACTGGTTGATCCAGGCAAATGCACTATTTATGCTCTGTTTCCTTTTGCAGGTTTCATCCAAAATCAGCCTTGGTGAGGCCCCTGGGGGTAGTATGGCCTTGCAGGAATAAAAACAAACAAAAACAGCACAATGAAGGTCTACTTGTGGTAATCCAGTGGGAAACCTGACTGGGAAATTCGCTGAAAGTGATTGGTTGGTGTTTCAACAGTTCTCCAATTATGGCACCTTTAACAAGTTTAAAGTGAAGCAAAAAACAACAACAAAACAGTGTAACTTACTTGGGGCTTCTACCAGCACCCTGCAGCTGTCCTGTGCCCGCACTGTTACTTTACGATGCTACCGTCCCCCGGAGCGCCCCTCTTTCAGCCAAGTGACTTGACAATTTGATGGCCGTTGCACATGCGCAGCCTCAATTGTGTTCACATCGCTGGGAGCATTCTGCGCAAGCGCAGTTTTTCCGCCTATGCCCGCACTAGGGTGCGGTGATTGGAGAACTGTTCTTTATGAGATTTCCGTCTGGGTCACCTCAAGTAGAGTATCGCCGCTTTCACACAATTAATATTGCGTTACTTATCACGCAACACTTCCCACGTGAACTCACAATTGTAGGAGTATGTTCACACCTCATTGTTACAGACTATATTTGCCTAACACACTTTCCACAGTGTGTTCCTGAATAAACTGTGTGAAAATGTGCATGTTCTACAGCAACAGTCACATTTTTCAAGAAGTGATAACAATGACTAGGTGGAACAAGAAGAGGAACGGACAATGCACAGAGCTATGTGGATCCAGGATGAACAAAACTCTCTCCTTAGCTTAAGTAGCTTTGCCTCAGGTCAAATCTACTTTAAGGGCGATTTTGCTTATACTCGCATATAAGCTGACCCGCATATAAGCTGAACCCCCAACTTTTCCCTGAAAAACCAGGGGAAAATGATTGACCCCCATATAAGCCGGGGGTAGGAAATGCTGGATTGGTGCAGCCCCCCAGTGTGTCCCAGTATAGCTAGTATAGTGCCCAGTATGGGTAGGTAGTGCCTCAGTATAGCTAGTATAGTGCCCAGTTTAGCTAGTATAGTGCCCAGTATAGCTAGTAAAGTGCCCAGTATAGCCAGTATAGTGCCCAGTATAGGTAGGTAGTGTCCAGTATAGCTAGTATAGTGCCCAGTATAGCTAGTAAAGTGCCCAGTTTAGCTAGTGTAGTACCCCAGTATGGCTAGTATAGTGCCCCAGTATGGCTAGTATAGTGCCCCAGTATGGCTAGTATAGTACCCCAGTATGGCTAGTATAGTGCCCCAGTATGGCTAGTATAGTGCCCCAGTATGGCTAGTAAAGTGCCCAGTTTAGCCAGTATAGTGCCCAGTATAGGTAGGTAGTGTCCAGTATAACTAGTATAGTGCTCAGTATAGCTAGTAAAGTGCCCGGTTTAGCTAGTATAGTGCCCAGTATAGCTAGTATGGTGCCCAGTATAGCTAGTAAAATGCCCAGTATAGCTAGTATAGTGCCCAGTATAGCTAGTAAAATGCCCAGTATAGCTAGTATAGTGCCCAGTATAGCTAGTATAGTGCCCAGTATAGGTAGGTAGTGCCCCAGTATAGCGCTCCCCCCTCCCCCCGCGGCCGCCGCTGCTATTACCTGCTTAGGCAGCGGCTTCCTCTAATCCGCGTTCCCCTTCTCATGTTGCATATAAGTGTATCACAGCTGTGCGCCCGGCGCTGCTGCTGTGACGATGCAGGGGGCAGGAAAGAGCGCAGCTCCCTGTAGTGGCGATCTGTATCGCCGTTACCAGGGGAACCACTCTTTCCTGCCCCCTGCATCGTCACAGCAGCAGCGCCGGGCGCGCTGCTGTGATACACTTATATGCAACATGAAAAGGGGAACGCGGATTAGGAAGCGGCCGCTGCCTAAGCAGGTAATAGCAGCGGCGGCCGCGGGGGGAGCAGGGCGCGGACCACCCGACCACCAGGAAAGACTCGCATACAAGCCGACCACAGCTCCTGCACCATTTTCTGAGCATTTTGTGTTCAATGGAAAGTATAGGGAAATTGCAACTTTGAATTTCGATTTCCCGAGCGCTTTAATGAATAAATTGTATTTATTCATTTCCGGGTCAAAGAGTTCACTTCCTGACTGACGTCAGGTAGTGAAATAATTAATCGCTGAGCAAAAGCGCTTAGAAAAGCTATTTGAGAAGCGTTCACCAAATCGCCAGCGCTTGAGATTTGTAATGTGAACAAGGCCTAAATCACCCTCATCATTAGCAGGAAAGCTTAAATTACAAAGCAAGCAGATACTGCACTGAAATACTGAAGGTGAAGAACAGGAGTCAGTGGGCACAGTTTTACTAGAGGAGCTTGTCCAGTTATAGGCAATCACACCTGTGTGTAAAAGAATGCAATCTGTGTCCTTTTCAACATGCACATTATGCTGCAGTGACCATCCCTTTAATTTTAGTGAGTGCAGCAGGGTGTAGGGAAGTGTGCACAGCAGTGCGTTAAATGTGGACTATGCATAGAAATATGCATTGTGTGAACTGCCACATTTTAATCCTAAAGGCTCATACACACATCAGACTATAGTCTTTGGAAAATAAAAGATCACAGACCAATCTTACCACCCTTCATGTAGTATGAGAGCCATACTCTACACAGTCTTTTCTATGGAGCTGAACTCCCCCATCAGAAAAAAATCTTTGCAAGATGCTGCACACACAGATGCTGTACAGACACAAAAGATCAGTATCTCCAAAAGATCTGTTCCTGCCAAAAATCCATTCCTGCAAATTGCAATGATAGTCTATGAGATCTGCAGATCATCATACACACATGATTTAACTGACATTCATCTGCAGATCAGATCCACCAGGATGGATTTTCAGATCTGCAGATGATTGCTTGATCTGCAGATGAATGTCAGTTAAATCATGTGTGTATGATGATCTGCAGATCTCATAGACTATCATTGCAATTTGTAGGAATGGATTTTTGGCAGGAACAGATCTTTTGCAGATACTGATCTTTTGTGTCTGTACAGCATCTGTGTGTGCAGCATCTTGCAAAGATTTTTTTCTGATGTGGAGTTCAGCTCCATAGAAAAGACTGTGTAGAGTATGGCTCTCATACTACATGAAGGGTGGTAAGATTGGTCTGTGATCGTTCATTTTCAAAAGACTATGGTCTGATGTGTGTATGAGCCTTAAAGGGAAGGTTCAGGGACTAGCTAAAAAAAATAAAAATCCATTTCCACTTACCTGGGGCTTCCTCCAGCCCGTGGCAGGCAGGAGGTGCCCTCGGCGCCGCTCCGCAGGCTCCCGGTGGTCTCCGGTGGCCGACCCGACCTGGCCAGGCCGGCGGCCAGGTCGGGCCTCTTCTGCGCTCCATGGTGCGTTCCACGCCGGCGCGCTGACGTCATCAGACGTCCTCCGGGCTGTACTGCGCAGGCTCAGTAGTTCTGCACCATGGAGCGCAGAAGAGGCCCGACCTGGCCGCCGGCCTGGCCAGGTCGGGTCGGCCACCGGAGACCACCGGGAGCCTGCGGAGCGGCGCCGAGGGCACCTCCTGCCTGCCACGGGCTGGAGGAAGCCCCAGGTAAGTGGAAATGGATTTTTATTTTTTTTTAGCTAGTCCCTGAACCTTCCCTTTAAGGGTAGTGTGCTGGTTCCTGCATGTTAATTATATGCATAAAAATGCAATGCATATGGTGTGAATTGGGTCTTAAAGGGCCACCATCGCTAAAATTATGAAAATGTAAGATACCTAGAAGGTGTATTTGTCCCAGAGTAAAAGGCACTATGTTGCTAGATGCATACTATGTGAACGAGTTTAGCCTCCTCTGATTCTGCCTCACCTCATGGGTTGTTCAGCTGCTAAGGAGGACATGAATCAGGAGAGGCAGAGAGCAGGGGCAGCAATGCCCTCAGTGTGCACTGTAGTTTGCAGACACGAGAACAGGAGCAGTGTGCCATGGGGACCAAGTACAGAATAAAGTGCACTGAATCGAAAGGGAGCTGTGACAATGGGTATGAAGTGCAAAATTCTCCCCAGCCTTTCAGTTCTGGTTACCTACACTGTACTCTAATAATGGATGAACACAATGACAGTGCTCAATTAAAATCTCACGTGTAACTGAGACATATAATAATATGTATCAGCATTAATTAAATTCTTTGCATGTATTATAAATGTGCAACTATGATTATTCATTTGTTGTTAACCTAAGTGTCCTGCTGGTTTATGTTTACTCCACCTGACAAATCAGACAAATCATTAGTGTGTCATGATGATCAATATAGCTTATCTACACAAACAAGGATGTCCTCTATTATTGGGCAGATTATTTTTTTAAAGGATACCCGAACTGACATGTGACATGATGAGATAGACATGTGTATGTACAGTGCCTAGCACACAAATAACTATTTAACGAAAGAGGAAAACAATCTTGCACTGCTCCAAGGCTTTTCTTTATTATGATTTAGTCAGTTTCAATCTTCATCCATAAAACATTCATGTTTTTCATAGAGAGATAAACATAAATGACATACCCTGTTGGAGTCCTGGCTGTGGGGCAATGTGGGGGTGGCAGCGGCCTGCCTGACGACCGTTTCGCTCCAATGAGCTTCCTCTGAGGCTCCGTGCGCACTACACGTCCCATCATGGGGGTCTTTATACTGACAAACAGTAGTTCCGTGTTGCGAGTGCGTGACGCCGCTACGCATCACTTCCTGTCCACGTCCAGCGCGGGCACGTGTACATACTGACGCGTGTCACGCGTACGTCCCAACAGGAAGCCTATGCGTTCCACACTGGCTCGCACCAACTCCCATACGTGTCATCGCCGCGCGCACGCGTACCACGTGACGCAAGCAGGTGTATCCAGTATGGGGGAAGAAGTGCGTCCAGTTAAGAAGCCTGGGATTCAAGAACAGAACTTTCTAAGTCCCAAACTCTTCCACAGGATGGTGCTAAAACATACAGGAGAGGACCAAATCTGTATACGTCATATAGAGCTACTATTACTATACTAAAAATATATATCTTTACTTCAACATTAAATTAAAAACTGCTTTTTAAAATGTATAGTTAAAGCTATATCACAAAAAATGCATACATATTTCTTTTATTAAATCTATTTCCCTTATTCTGCTACTTTCTTTTGGGGATCAAGAAATGTTGGGGTACGTTGGGCGTAGTCTATTGCATACCTTGCACATAGTATCTATTTCATTTATCCTTTTCTGGATGTTTACGCACCAAAAATATGTGTATAGCCCCCACATTTCTCCACTTATCTATGCATTCTAATCTCTGTTAAAAACAATTCTTAAGGTTCATCTGGACAAATAAAAAAAACCCCAAAAAACTCTCATGGCTTATGGATCCAAAAAGCATTGCATATCTAAATGATCATTTAGGCCCAGAGGCCCATGGCATCACTATTCACTATCCACCTACTTTCCCTCCTCAGTAGCAACTGTTCTCTATTGCCCCCCCTGTTTGGAATTGGAACTACCTCTGACACAAATAACTGCTGTGTTCCTTTTTTTCTTTCTCTGCCTGAAAGAGTTAAATATCAGGTATGCAAGTGGCTGACTCGGTCCTGACTCAGACAGGAAGTGACTACAGTGTGACTCTCACTGATAAGAAATTCCAACTACAAAACACTTTCCTAGCAGAAAATGGCTTCTGAGAGCAAGGAAGAGGTAAAAAGGGGGGATTTCTTATCGGTGAGGGTCACACTGTAGTCACTTCCTGTCTGAGTCAGGACTGAGTCAGCCACTTACATACCTGATATTTAACCCTTTCAGGCAGAGAAAGAAAAAAAGAAACACAGCATAGTTATTTGTGTGCTAGGCACTGTACATACCCATGTCTATCTCATCATGTCACATGCCACTACGGGTATCCTTTAAACTTAAAAAATAAAGCTATATACACACGGGGATACTTGTTGGCCAAGGCAATCTTTTGTGATCGCTTTAGGGGATATTTTTCCACGATCAGTGGATCGATGTGTGTGTGTTTCATGATCAGTGTATTATTAGGATGTTAAAGGGACCCTGAGTGGTGGCAAAAAGCAGAAAATTGGACTTACCTGGGGCTTCTTTCAGCCCACCGCAGCCCCTGAGGTTCCCCGGCATCCTTTTCTCCCATGCGCGCTCCCACCACACACCCATGGCATCATCACGCCAGTCGCTGTAAGAGTCCTGCGTATGCGCAGGAAAACGGGTGGTGGCGCCTAGGGTTGCCGCGGTATACCGGTATGACGGTATACCACGGTTTCAATATGCATGATAATCATACCATGCACTTTTTGAAAATACCGGTTTTTGGCTCTATTTCCGCATCCCCCGCCACTGTCCGGCTCTCCGTCAACCTCTGTTACAAAGGCAAGCTCCCGAAGCTAGTTCGTGGTAGCGGGAGGCTTGCCAACAGACTGTGCAGGCGCCGGGTGATGACACGGCCGGATCGCATAGGCAGAGCGCTGCTGGCGGCTGGAGCGCAAGCGCTCATTCTGCGTCATGAAAGGACGCTCGTTCTGCGGCTCTCCGTAGTGTGCACTGCGCACACTGTATGACACTCCCTGAGCGACGAAGAAGGAGCCTAGGCGGCAGGTGCCATGTTATTAATAACGGAGGGGGACAGAGAGAAGGACAAGTGGGAAGCAGAGGCATGGATGATCCCCTGCGGACAATTAGGAGGAACGCAAGCACCATAAGGTATGTCAGTGCCAGAGACATTAGTCCACCACTACTCAGCCCCCACACGCCCAGTCACTCCAGCGGCCTCTACGTTCCCCCACTGGGAGTTGAGACACAATTACTCAAAGGGCCTGCCTGCCTGCCTGAGCACCACACCATTGCACCTCCAGCATTTTTAAAGTGGACCTGAACTTTTGCACAGATTCAAGGAAAACAGAGAACTGGATCCTGTATGCATAGAGTGTTTAGACTGTCTTCCCCCTCATCTGTGGCACAGCAGCAAACATTTTTGATCTCTCCCATCCCGTGTCCCTACCTGTGACCTGTCACCTGACTGAGGACAGAAGGAAAAGCGAGACATGCACCCTGCATGTATTTAGAGAATAGACACTGTCTAATGCCCTCTGATCTGTGACTGAGCAGCACAGCACATGTTGTATTTTGATCGCTCCCCGTGTCAGCTGACTGCCACCGCAGCTATGCTCATTTTGAAAGCACGTCTGTGAGAAATTGAAGTAAAAGTGGCCATACACTTATAGATTTGCAGCATTTTTCGACCATCAGATAGATTTCTTGCAGATGCCTGTCAAGAGCATTCTGACAGGAATCTATCTGATGTGTGCCACACACACTAGGAACAGATTTCCAATAGATTTCAGAATGAAGTCTATTGGAAATCAATCTAAATGCATTATTGGATCATTAGATTCAATGCAACTCTATGGGCCATCGATCTGCTGCCAGCAGCAGATCGACCTAGATTTTCCATCCTGTCAGATAGATCAAATCATCGAAATCAGTTGAAATCTGCCGCAAATCGATCAAATGGGAAATTTGATAGAATAGATTTCTGATCAATCGAGTCTATAGAAATCGATCGATCGATCGATGGCTGAAATCGACCAGTGTATGGGCCCCATTAGTTGTAATTTGGTCACCTGTAACCCGTCACCTGACTGCCACCACTGCAGATAAGCTCATTTTTAAAGAGAACCTGTTGCACTGCAGATAGCTAAGGAATACCAGACACAGATCAGGCAACAGAGATGCAGGAAGCTGTATCTGAGCCTATACTAGCTAGGTTAATTGTAATGAGAATAAATGTGTAATACCGTATACCGTGATACCGCCATACCGCGGTATTTTTTTTGACAGTTATCATACCGTGAATTTTCATACCGTTGCAACCCTAGTGGCGCCATAACACCAAAGAAGCTACAAATGGCCCAGAGATGTGTTTAAACGAGAACAGGCCTGGGCCAGAAGATACCTAGACAGGTGTCTGATCATGCCCCAATCTGATCACATAAGCATTTCATTGAGCAATGATCACCTGATGTCAGTAAATAACTTCAGACTTATAATGTGGCTGCTGGAAAAAATATTTTAGTTTGGGATAGTGTGGAAAGAGTTTAGAAACTTTCTTAAGGGGTTTATGGCAGTCTGTGTTCCTATTCTAGACCATTTCCTCTACTTGTCGTCCAGAAGACCTCTATTTCGTTATAATGTTTTATAATGAACCAGGAGGTCCCAAAAGGGGATTGAGGGACAGAAATAAAACTTGAGAGGAGTTTTAATTCTTCTTGATCTAAGAAGCAAATGTTGTTTGTTTTACTCTCTGATGTGGTTGGAGAAATTTTCCCAGGTCCTGTCTGGACAAGAAGAGAGAAAATGTTACCCCGGATGCAGGGCCGGTTCTCTCATGAAGCAAGATGAAACATTTGCATCAGGCGCGGAGACTTCAGGGGCAGAATTTTTGTACTGTGTGTACCATCCTGAGGAGGAATGGAACGGCTGATGGTGAGCAGTTTGTTTGTCACAGACAGCCAGTATGCTATTGTATTAAGCTGCAGCATGTCATGTGAGAACATTAAATGAAGCAGAGTAAATTGTCGGGTGCCGTGCGATCATTCTCACAAGTTTGCCTCAGGCAGCAAAAAGTCTTGAACCGGCCCTGCTAGGTTGGGACACAGGCATCAATAAAAACCCAAAGAGGTTCTAGATCCTTTCCAGATTGTCCAAAAATATATATAATGACACTATATCATGAGGGACCCTCTCCTTCTTGTGGCCATGCTCCTGGAGTGATTTATTATTCACTAATTCCTGTACTTCTATAGCTATAACCATTTTAAATTTTACAATACTGTTATGTTAGTGATTATGGTCATATGACAATGATCAACTGAGTATATGAGGTATTTACTATTTACTACAGGAGAAATGAAATGTGATCCATAATCCCTTCAGGTTCAGACACGTCTGTTTTTAAATTCTAGTTTATGTTATTTAATATTTTAAACGATCAGAATTCAAACTTCACAGATCTTCAATGCATTTCTACAGAAATATGTTTGACTCATAAAACTGTAAAAGTTACCAGGGCACTATCTGCATTGAGTTAGTATGTTCTTCCCGTGTCTGCGTGGGTTTCTTCCGGATACCCTGGTTTCCTCCCACATCCCAAAAACATACAGATAAGTTAATTGGCTTCCCCCTAAATTGGCCCTAGACTATGATACATATACTACACGATACATACATAGACATATGACTATGGTAGGGACTAGATTGTGAGCCCTTCTGTGAGACAGTTACGTTGACAAGACTATATAGTCTGTACAGCACTGCTAAAGATGTCGGCGCTATATAAATACTAAATAATATAGTTGTTAGTAACAGTGTTGTCATAGAGAGATCTGTGTGTAAACATATGGTTATGAAATAAAAAAAGTGTATGGGAAAGTCCAGTGCACTAGAATGTAATGAAGATATTATTAGAAAAATGTGAGACAAATTCTGTAACATGCTATTTTTATACACAGATGTGGAACATACATGCCTATTTTGTCTGTTTCATACAGCTAAAGTATTACTAAAATCACAGATATGTACCACACGGTAGAAAAATCACATTTAGTATAAAATCTGTAAGTTTTAAACCGGGATGATACCATTTATTGGCTAACTTAAAAGTAGAAAGTACTGTAAGCTTTTGCCTAATAAGCCTTCATCAAACTCTATTCCTGTTAGTTCAAAATATAATATTTGTGCTATGTGCTTGGTAAGTACATGTAAAATAACAAAGACAATTGACTTGTTTCTCTGAATTCTAGTAACAAGGGCATTTGGGTTCCCAAGTTGTAATAGCCAGGGCTATGAATACAATGCTACTACAAAACCATTATTAACACAGAATAATAGCCTAGTAAAATTACTTACTCTGTTGAATTGATTTCAATCCCCTGAGAAAGGTTGATGCAAAAAGGTAGATGCATCCAGTCTGATTGAACTGCACCTCTCCAATAATACTAAAGCAGGCTCCCAGACAGATGGGTATCATGGCAGTGTACTTCAAGGCGTGATGTTTGGTGCCCAGAAACAGTTTAGAGAGGACAAGGGTGAAAAAGGGAGTCGTAGTATAGATCATCTGTGCAAAAGAAAGCTGAACACAGCTGAGTCCAAGATTGCCAAAAGCAATGCTGGAGCAGAATGTCAAACTCAAGAGGAACACTTTAAACCGAGCGCCGGTATTCAGTGGATGGTCTTCCTCCGTGTTTACAGGCACCAATCCAAACCGCAGGATGGGATAGTCCAACAGGATGGCAGTGAGCATGTGAAGAGAAGACAGCAGCAAAGGGTACCTGAAGTTGTAAACTGCGAATATCCATTTATTCAGACTGGAGATGGTTGTACCAGTCACTAGCCAGGCAAGCACTGCAGCAATTAAGTAGAGTTTGGTAGTACAGCTTTTCTGACATGGCCTTTCTGGTTTGGGGAATATGATAGGAGGAGACGTCCTATCAGTAGCTTCCATTTCAACCTCATCTTTCCTGCTGGGTGCCAGACACATAAGGCTTTTTAGGTAGTCTTATTTTCTTTAATGCAGAAGACTCAAGTCATTCCTGGAGTTTGGCAGAAGATGCCCCAGTGCCTTGGCAAGTTGCCTTCACGTCCAATGCATTCAGATTTTAATATCCATCTTGTAGAAAGCTATATTCTGTATGATAGAGAATCAGTGTTAGTGTAGATAGATAGATAAAACATACACACACAGCATCAGTGTCATGTTATAGTCTGAGCAGCAATACTGTTAAATTCCCTTTACTTGAGTGTTCTTCTGTATTCCAGTCATTCAGGCTACTTTCAAACTAAATCTGTTGCAGTGATGAAAAGACACATTGCACATTTATAATGTGAGGCATGTCGCACCACTCAACTATCAGTGTGAAATGCCCCATTGAAACATAATTGCATTGCGCTTCGATGCGATTATGTTGTCCAGTGCGTCGAGACACTCTGGACATAGTGTGAAAGAAGCCTCAATCAGTAGGACCATAATCACTCACCTCCATACATCCTCTAGGCTAGCATAGGACAGCTGTCAGACTCTTCTGTGACCAAGCAGATAGTATTGTAGAGTGTTATTCCTTCTGAATCAATCCTCGGGAACAGAGTGTGTAAACATCTGATCTAGTGCTGAGGATGGTGTGAGCTATGATCTGTAACTCCTCCTTCCCCAAGCCTGAGCTATGTATGTATTCACCATCACCACCATCACAGCCTCTCTCTATGGAAGAAGACTGCAGGAGAGACTAGAGGATCTCAGCACTCATTCAGCACTGGACACATCCACCTTGTACATCAACATTTTCCCTAAGTCTCATAGCAACAAAATATACTCACTAGAAAATGAGAGAAACAGCCACGTCTTTCCGCCTGGCCCGTGATTCATGAGCTGGCCTGGGTGACTAATGTGCCGCCTCCTTCTTCTTGGTAGAGTGTTCTCTGAAACAGGTCAAGCAGGGAACTGATTGAGGGCAGAAAGCGAAGGCTTGTCACAGCAGAGCCCTGCCTCCCTATCAGGCGCATCCCTGACAGGTCACCTTTCCAAATTTAGCTCCTGCCGTGTCCTGGAAAAGTAAACAGTTGTTGGAAAGCGATTCCCCCCCCCAATATAGCAGCAGTGTGCTGTCACGCCATGGGACGAGGCTGTCAGCTGGGGAGTGGGGACACATACCGTCCAGGCACGCTGTGTACCAGCCTATTGTTCCATGCTGTCACAGCGGCGATCTCCTGCCAACATCCTGCCCGCTGCCTGGACCTCTCCTCCGCTAATACAGCTTCCCCACGTCCTACCTACTGACTGTTGTAAGAGAACTGCACACACACTGCTATGTGATCTGTTCATAGCATTCCCTACATCCGCTCTTATGTCTGCTTACATCCTTATTGTAGCCATAGGTGACACAGCGATCCTGCCATAAATAACTACAGGTAAATAGAACTGAACACACACGCAGCACAGCGCCAATCAGGCAGGAGCACAGTACACGGCATACAAGGTGATCTGTCGGGATTGGCTGACATGCCCGCCACTTACGTCGTACGGTCGCACAGCTCACTTGAGTATGAATGAAGGAAGCATTGAGAGGGCGTGTCATGCCTCAGGGGCGGGTCTCGCGTCATTTTAGTCATGACTTTACTGTGGAACGGGCGAAGCTAGGAAAACGACGGTCCTTTGTTGTTGCTAAGGCTGTTGTTGCTAAGGGCCGCAATCTTAAAATGCGCGGTATAGCTTGGCTTTGAGGTCGAGCACACTTGTCTGTGGAGAAAAACCCGAGGGCCCCTTCAGACTTAGGGCTGGTTCAGACGGACGCTCAGAGGCGTTGCGTTCGTTGGCGTTGCGTTCGTGATGCGTTCAGGCTTTCAGCAGCGTTCGCATGCGTTTGCGTTTTTTCTTCCCCTAGGGGGACATTACCGTCGCGGTTAACCGCCCCTGGAAGCTGCATGTAGCTTCCAGGGGCTCCTTGAACGCCAGGGAAAATCGGGACCCGAACGCCGCGCTTGTGTAAACGCGCGTAAAAGCTTGGTACAAATGCTCCCATTCACTTGAATGGGAGCGTTTAACGCCAAGCCCCAAACGCTGGCAGTAGACGCTGCACAAACGTCCGTCTGAACCAGCCCTTAGGGCTGGTTCAGACGGACGTCTGCGTGGCGTCGCGTTTGGGGGCGTTGCGGCGGCTGCACGGTCAGGCTTTCAGTAGCCTTCGCGTCGCGTTCCGATGCGGTCACGTTTTTTGTTCCCCTAGGGCAGCCTTTCTCAACCTTTCTACCCTGGAGGAACCCTGCAAATAACTTTGGGATATCAGGGAACCCCTGCAAACAATTTTTTGGTCTCGAGGAACCCCTGCATTTATTTTGCAGGAGGCATGGTTTTTAAAAGTATGTGTGGCTGTTTATTTCACTACCCCTATTACACTGCCACTCATTATACTGTCTCCTGAGCCCCCAATTTAGTGCTTCTTGTTGAAGTATCACCTATTATAATGTGCTCTATTATACTACCCCCACGATGGGGGAAAATGCCAAGGAACCCTTGCAGAGTACTCAAGGAACCCTGGGGTTCCAGGGAACCCTGGTTGAGAAAGCCTGCCCTAGGGGGACATCAGCTGTCGCGGTTGGCCGTCCCCTGGAAGCTACATGTCACTTCCAGGGGCAGCTCGAACGCTCGCAAAAATCGGGATCCGAACGCCGCATTCGTGCAAACGGGCGCAAAAGCTCGGTGTAAACGCTCCCATTCACTTGAATGGGAGCGTTTACCGCAACGTTCCGAACGCTTGCAGTAAATGCTCCGCAAGCGTCCGTCTGAACTAGCCCTCAGTGAAAAACAGAACGTTTAACAAAATACAGTAGAAATGCAAAAATGCACAGTAAATGCATTTTACAACAACAACAACAACAACAAATAACATTTGTAAAGCGCTTTTCTCCCGTGGGACTCAAAGCGCATAAGCATGGCTCCGACCATCGTGGTACAGGGGAAGAATTTTATAAGTCCGGAAATGCCAGGCTAAACAGGTGGCTTTTCAGTCTGGATTTGAATAGCTCCAGGGATGGTGCTGTCTTTACTGGGTGTGGTAGGGAGTTCCAAAAAGTAGGGGCAGCATGACAGAAGGCTCTGTCTCCAGATTTTTTGAGGTGCACTCTGGGAGTGACCAAGTTTATAGAACTTGCTGATCTGAGGTTGTGAGAGGTGTGGTGCAGCTTCAGCAAGTCCTTCATGTATCCAGGGCCCAGATTGTGCAGGGATTTGAATGTCAGCAGTCCAATCTTGAAGAGTATTCTCCATTCTACTGGTAGCCAGTGCAGTGAGCGAAGGATCGGTGTAATGTGACAGTGGCGAGGCTGGTTTGTTAGCAATCTGGCAGCAGCATTCTGCACTAATTGCAGGCGACGCAGGTCTTTTTTGGGGAGGCCAGCATAAAGGGCATTGCAGTAGTCCAGCCGTGATGTGATGAAGGCGTGGACTAGGGTTTGAAGATCCTCTGGGGGAATCAGATGTTTAATCTTTGCAATGTTCTTCAGATGAAAGAAGGAAGATTTAACTACAGATGAAATTTGGTTTCTGAAACTCAATTCCCCATCGATTAGTACGCCAAGGCTGCGCACATGGTTGGAGCTGTTTATGTCTGAATTCCCAATCCTGATTGGTGTTGCTTTAGGATAGAGCTGTTTTGATGGCGAGCACTGGCTTTGGACAAACAGGACCTCAGTTTTGTCAGCATTCAGTTTCAACCAGTTATCATTCATCCATGCCTGAAGCTCAGCTAAGCAAGAGTTTATTTTTGGGGTAGGGTCTGTTCCACCAGGTTTGAAGGACAGGTATAGCTGTGTGTCATCGGCGTAGCAGTGGTACGTCAGGCCATGTCGTTGGATAAGTGTACCGAGTGGCAACATGTAGATTGCAAACAGCAGAGGGGATAGGATTGATCCTTGTGGCACTCCGAATTGTAGAGGTGCAGGTTTGGACATTATAGGTCCTAGGGATACTCTCTGTGTTCTGTCAGTCAGGAATGATCTGAACCACTGGAGGACTGATCCACTGATGCCACAGTACTCCTGCAGTCTGTTAAGCAGGATTTCATGGTCAACTGTATCAAAAGCAGCTGAGAGATCCAACAGGATTAGGATTAGGATTAGGATTTTATATTATCAATAGGATGTGTTGAAGGCCCTTTCACACCGGCTGCATAATCCGTTTGGTTTTTGAAGTCTTGTGATTTTTCCAAACGCTAGTATAGTAAAATTACAATTGGAAACGTGGGAACGCATTTACACTGAATCCATTTCCTATTTTGTAAAAGGGCAGTCATAGTCAGTGTCAGATACAGTGAAGCATACCGTTAACATACAATAAATAGTATGCTTCACTTTTACTGTTAATGGTAACGCTGCATGCCGTTATACCATACCTCCCAACTTTTTGAGGTGAGAAAAAGGGACACTTAAGCCACGCCCCTGACACACCCCTGGCCACACCCTCACCACGCCTCTAGTCACGCATACCATAAAGATTTCATAAGAAACACATGTTGTTTTATAATTCAAACCACACTGGTCCTTTCTATTCTGGTTCATTTTCCTTCATAGTAACATTTTAAAAATTAGTAATATATCAATTTAAAGGTTGGGAATAAAGTGTAGAGTCAATCAAACACATTTTTAGTATAGAAATATATATATTTACATAGAAAGAGGGACAAAGTCCTGAAAGAGGGACAAATGAGGGTGAAAGAGGGACAGGGCTCCCAAAGAGGGACTGTCCCTCCGAAAAAGGGACAGTTGGGAGCTATGGTTATACTGCAACAGTCCTGCTGCACAGTAAATAACTCCTAGCTGGTGCATTTAAAGGACTTACGAGGTGACATTTGTAAAAAAAAAGTTCAGTACCTGTCTTTATTCTGTATGCACGGAAGTCCTGAAAGAGGGACAAATGAGGGTGAAAGAGGGACAGGGCTCCCAAAGAGGGACTGTCCCTCCGAAAAAGGGACAGTTGGGAGCTATGGTTATACTGCAACAGTCCTGCTGCACAGTAAATAACTCCTAGCTGGTGCATTTAAAGGACTTACGAGGTGACATTTGTAAAAAAAAAGTTCAGTACCTGTCTTTATTCTGTATGCACGGAGGACGCCATCCGCGCCATCCTTTTACTTCCGCCGGGTTCCCCACTCTTTGCCAGACCCCCGGTCATCTCCCGACCCCACCGCCCGTGTCAGGCTCTCATGCCACAGGTAAAATGGCCGCCAGAGCTTGCTGCGGCTGCGCAGTTTGCATAGACGCGAGTGCGGCTGCTCAGCTCTAGGGCCTCCCCCGATCGACGCACAGGAGACAGCCTGTAACAAGGACGTGGCAGGACGAGCCCTAGAGCTGCGCAGCCGCACTCGCGTCTATGCGGACTGCGCAGCCGCGGCAAGCTCTGGCGGCCATTTTTTCTGTGGAATGAGAGCCCGGTGGGGTCAGGAGCGGACCGGGGGTCTGGCAAAGAGTGGGGGACCCGGCAGAAGTAAACGGAGGGTGTGGATGGAGTCCTCCGTGCATACAGAATAAAGACGGGTACTGAACTTTTTTTTTTACACAAATGTCACCTCGTAAGTCAGTAAGCTCCGGTACAAATCTGTAATTCCTCTCATACCCACTTCCAATGTCAAATGATCCTCAAAGATAAACAAGTAGATGAAGTTTAATGTAGAATTTCAGTATTCTGAACTTCAGCTGTCACCCACACAGCACCTGCTAGCTGAGTGGATAATGTATACACAGGTTATACTCCTGCACCCTTGCAGCATCCAGCAAACATAGGGATAGTGTGGTCAGGGGAAAAAGACATCTGTCTCCAAACACTTTAGCACTCCAACAGCAGTGTCCAAGTCTCTCCAGTTCTATAAACTCAACTTGTTCACACCGAGGGCGTTTTGAGTTTCTTTTTAAGCACCAGCGATTTTCAAAATCGCCCTAAAAGCGTTTGTGCAATGATTCCCTATGAGAGTGTTCACATCTGAGCGGTTAGATTCCGCTCCGCTCACCAAAGCGCTGCCTGTACCATTTTTGGGGCGATTTGCCTCAATGGAAGGTATAGGGAAATCGCAAAGCACTTGAAAAAATGCTTTGTGTAGCAATTTTCCCAGCGCTTTCATGTGTAAATACACTGGGTTTGATTCACTAAAGGTGCGTACACACGCACTACTGGCGGCAACGACACCGGTAACCACCTGCCGGACCCTCCCGCTGGGCGGACATTCAGCCGAAAGTAGTGCGTGTGTACGCGCTGTCGGCAGACTGATAAGGCTGTTTCTGAACGATCTGCTGAGCCTTATCAGTCCGCTGACAGCGCGTACACATGCACTACTGTCGGCTGAACGTCCGCCCAGCGGGAGGGTCTGACGGACCCGTCGTTGCCGAATGTAGTGCATGTGTACGCACCTTAAGATAAATAGCATGCCTTATCAGAGTTGACATGCCTTATCAGAGTAGCATGGCGATCGCTACGAACTAATGCCTGCTAATTGACAATGACGAGAGCTCCACTCGTCCTGCCCTGAGCCCCTGCGGGTCCAATCACTTTAAAGGACTTTATCCCAGCACTTTGATTGGCCCAATAGGCTGCCTGTCACTTGACAGGAAACTTGACATGGCCATCTGGTGATCAATCAGAGTACTTGTGTGTTTGGAGATGGCTGCCTTTTTCACCTGATCACATTATTATTGTGTTTGCTGATTGTGGAGTCTTTTGCGCTAGTAACAGAGTGATCCCTGTGCACAGTATGGCTGCAGTTGTTGCAAGGGTGCAGGGGTAACCTGGGTACACACTATCAGCATCCATTAATGTAGCCTTAAAATGTGTGACCACACCCACAATAAAGCTTCACCTGCAACACTCCTAAATTGTGCATCTGACTCTGTCCTTCCAAAATGTTGGATGTCCAGATTTTTTTAAGCTTTTTTTCCGTGAAAAATTGGAAATCAGGTTGGCAACCCTGCCTCAGCCATGTTACTGTAGAGATTTGTTGCCAGACCATGTGACCTGGCATCATGCCACCTGGGCGAGTGTACACAGCCGGGCCAAATCCTGTTCTCTGCCTCTCCCCGGTTATGAGTTGGCTGCTCTCACTCCCAACTCGATGCTTCTACTGCTCACACATCTGCAGGGTCACAGCGCTTTGAGTCCCCAGGGAGAAAAGCGCTATATAAATATTATTGTTATTGTTATTGCGTTCTGGAGAGGGGCGGTACGGGAGACCCCTGCTGGCTGGAGGGGCCAATGCAGCCTGAGCTCCAGATGCTCTAGTTCAGTGATGGCTAATCTTGGCACTCCAGCTGTGATGGAACTACAAGTCCCATGAGGCATTGCAATGCTCTGACAGCTCTAAGCATAACTCAGGGAGGCAGAGGCATGATGGGATTTGTAGTCACAGCTGGAGTGCCAATGTTAGCCAATTTTAGAGATGGCCCGAACCGTTCGCCGGGCGAATCTCTATGTGCCCTGTACTACTTCTGGGTCGCTATGACCCGGAGTAGTACACCGGCGCTGGCCTGGCGGTGCACGTCCTAGATCGCGCTCCTGTTGCCGGGCACTCTCTGCGCATGAGCCTGATGTCACTCATGACGTCACGCACATGCACAGAAAGTGCCCGGCAACAGGAGCGCGATCTAGGACATGCACTGCCGGGCCAGCGCAGGCGTACAACTCCGGGTCATAGCGACCCGGAAGTAGTACAGGGCACATAGAGACAGATGTTCGCCGGCGAACGGTTCGGGAACCGTTCGCGACATCTCTATTAGCCATCACTGCTCTAGTTCCTAGAACTGTCATTATTACAATGCAACAATTTTTGCATTTCTGGGACCAGGGGTGGAGTTTTCTCTCCCCTGGTCCCATATAAACTTCCTCTTGCACTGGTTCACTTTAACTACGACTAAGGGCAGATGGAAGGCCCGATACGCGTTAGTTGATCCTGTGATTTTATTGTACTGTCTGTGGATTCTTGAATAAACTTCATAGCCCTTTTACCTCAACCTATCCTGGTTTGCGGATCCTCCTTTGTACATTGTTCCTGTCATGGCCTGGCTTGCCTGATCCTGCACCGACTGGTATGATGGTTGGGGGTAGAGCGTTTTGAACCTTTCTGCTGCTTTTGCCTGCCTTACTTAATGCTCCCCCCTTCTTGGGCTACAAGATAAATATTTTCAATCGTATTATACAGACTTATGTACAATATCATCTCCAGTTACCACTGACCTTTCTATGAGTATACCCTTGTCAACTGATTATCCTCTTCAACATGGAATTACGTTCCAAGACGTTTGTTTGCAACAATGAAAGGCGAGAGGATAATCATGGACATTTACCATCTCATAACTATACCTCGACAATTCCACCCCCACAAGCTGTGCAGCCGGCTCCTTCATCTGTTTTTCCATCTGACATGGGAGAGAAGGATATTGAGATCCCTGCTATCACCAATGTGAGCTTACCGGAAGGTGCATTGCCCGTGTGTGAGAAGTTGTCTGGCGTGGCGTCTTCCCAGCCTGAGCTGCCGGCCTTTAGCAGGGGCACTACCGTGGAGGAACCTTCAGCTCTGTATACGGGGAACCCGACAGAGCGCACCACGGGAAGTGACGTCACGGCAATAGACGGGCTGAGGAGGATAGGGCTTTCCACTCCAGCGGCACACAGCTCTCCAGGCTCGCCGCCATTATCGCAGATGACAACTGAGGAGATCTACAAGCGGGCTAGGGAGCGCTACAATACTCCTCTCACCTCGCATCCTTCCTCCACGTCTGGCTCATCATACACCAACAACTTGGCTAAAGGGGTGAGTGACTTACATCATCCACACCATGCACTGCCTAGCTATCCTGTCGCCTCACATTGTTTGGGAGCTGTACCTAAGCGCCCACTTGGGACTGAAATACTGATGCCCACATCTACTTTTTCGTCTATTGCACCTGCTCAAGGGACTACCCACTATGACAATGGATCTACTTTTTCCCACACAATACCACAGAATGTTGTTTCTCAGCCTACCATGCATTTGTATCCAGGACTACAATCCTTACAGCATGGTATAACAGGACTGGATCACGCCATTATGACCCCTTTCAGACCCCCCACATATGATGTTATGCCATCTCACGTGTCCTCCTCCCGTTATGTACCCACGGACTCTTCTGCCGTACCATACAATACTGTTCATTTAGGAGCATATGGTTCCAATTGTGTACCACCTTTTAATACTAATATGTTTTTCTCTAAACCTGGTGTTGTAAATTATGCTAATGTTCCTTTCAAATCTGTTGGGGGATTGGTATTGCAGTCAGAAACCGGTGCAGCCACTCAGTCCCCTCTGGAACCATCTGGGGGCACTGATGTGGATTTATCCTCTAATGATACAGTATACAATGATATTGCTACCGCATCGGTGTCCGAACAGATGGCACATGTAAATGAGTCCAGATATGGATTTGATCCCAATACTAATTTAGATACATTTGGTGGTTTATTGCAGGATACCGACCGTAAGAACAAGTTTATTTCAGTTTTCTCAGGCAATACGAATGCAGCTAGTCTTCAGCCTGAACTTACTTTGCACTCTCTGCAAACCACTCTGGAGTGTTTGATGGATAAGGAAGTGCGCCTGTGGTGGGACGTAACCAGTTTGAAACATTACATTAGTAAAGGGATTATACCCAGGGGGTTGCGCATAAAAAAGATTCCCACCACGGTGTACTCTGACAGCTTCATTCTGGAGTGGAATCAGATTTTGTCAAATTGTTCTTTACAACTTATGAGACTTATAGTCACATACGAAGAACAAAAACTTACAGATTTAAAATTACAAATAGACAAAACAAATCAAGATTTGAAGGCATTTGACACCTTGTCCCTTTTTGATGAACTGAATTCCAAATTAAAATCTAATATCAATAAGTTGGAAACGATCATCATGGAAACAAAACGTGTCAAATTCCTGAGAGACACTAATGATTACAATAAAAATGTAGTGTACGAGTGGGGCAGATGGGAATCCTTCTATAGGTCACCTAAATCCATTCTTAAAAAATTCACTCCTAAAAAGAATGTGAGCTTTAGCTCATCAGACAATTTAGGATCCCAGTCTGACACTTCGGATACTCCTGATACACGCCGCACTAATCTGCAAACTATTTTTCCTACTAATTCCCAAACTCCAGGGGTCCCTTTAGTGCTTCAGACCTCAGGTGTACCCATTCCCCCCACATCTTATTATCAAACACCAAAGAGGACGAACAAACCAAAGAAACGAAGACAAAAAAGAAACGTACCCGGCGAGCGGGGCGCAAACATACCAAATCGAAATCTTTAGTAGAGAGTTCAAATCCCCCCATTTACAATGTTGTCAATCTTTCTAGTTGTGCCCTTTCTTCCGACCAAGTCAATCTCTTGTCCAGAGGTCTATCCTTCGCTCCCTCATGTCATTTTGATCTGTTTCACACCATTTTGGATCTCAACAAATTTGTGAGGAATCTAGTGGTGAGGAAGCATTTCCTATCAGATGACTCAGAATCTATAGAATCTTGCAGCCTGCGGCCCTTGCCCCGGAATTATATTGGGGATGTTCCCTCATTCCGGGACATTAGGACCCTTTGTGTGTTGCGAGATCTAGATGAGCATAAATTAGACGGGGTGGGTTTACAACAGGTGGTTCCCGTTAGAATTTCAAACCCATCTTTTTACCCCATCAATGCCAGGTCTCCGGAGATAGATTCATTTCAGGATCTTATCGAACGGGAGTTAACTGAGTTGTCCAGGACATCCAGGGCTCCCTCCGACCTCACGGTCTCCGAGCGACAGGCTCTAGCTGCTCTTGAGAGCAATAAAGACATTGTTATACGCTCGGCAGACAAAGGGGGTTCGGTGGTTGTCCTGGATGCTTTGGATTATCGAGCGGAAGCCCTCAGACAGTTGGGGGATGCAGATGTGTATCGCCCCTTGCTTCGGGACCCTACACAGGCTTTCCTTCGGGATCTTCGGGTGCTGTTGGACCTCGGGCACAGCACGGGTGCATTAACCAAACGAATGTCCGAGTTTTTATGTCCACCACACCCGGTTGTGCCCGTCTTCCACCATCTCCCGAAGATTCATAAACCGGACGTTCCCCCGCGGGGCCGGCCAATTGTGGCCGGAATTGGCTCCGTGGGGGAGCGCCTGGGCGAATGGGTCGATGCACATCTGCAGCCCCTTGTCACCAGACTCCCGGGCTACCTACAGGATACTCGTCATGTTCTCTCAAGTTTAAATGGTTTCACTTGGGAGGACGGGTTCCTGTGGGTGACCATGGATGTCACGTCACTCTATTCTTCTATTCCACACAACTTAGCTCTTGAGGCTTTGAATTTTCACCTTTGCAAATATTCCTTTTTTGATATGCCCTTACAGGTCTTCCTCGGGGGGGCAGTGGAGTACCTCCTCACGCATAATTATTTTATGTTCGATTCGGGGTTTTTTCTCCAGAGATGCGGAGCTTCCATGGGGGCGAAATTTTCCCCCTCCCTTGCCAACCTCTATATGGGGTGGTGGGAGGAGCTCCGCATCTTTGGGGATGACAACCCCTATGCCTCCCATATAGTATGGTATGGGAGGTTTATAGATGACTTGCTTTTGGTGTGGGGGGGTCCCGCTGCCCTCCTCGAGGAATTTCTGCTTTATGTTAATAATAATGATCTTAATCTTAAATTTACCATGCATTCAGATTCGGTTAAAATTGATTATTTGGACCTTACTCTTGTGGGGGACTCCCCATCCCATTCAGTTATCACTCGCACTTTTCGGAAACCCACGGCGGGTAATTCCATATTGCTTGCTAATTCGTGTCACCCCAGACATACCATCAATGCCATCCCCACAGGGGAATTCATTAGGGCCGTGCGTAACTGCTCAGATCCAAGTGATCTTGAGCAGGAGTGCAATTTGGTGGAAACCAGACTCAAACAAAGAGGTTATACTAAGAGACAGCTGGCTGTGGGGCGCCAAAAAAGTGCCAACAGACTGCGGTCAGATTTACTCAATAGCAGGATTGGAGGTGAGACCGGAGAGGATCGGGTTACTTTTGTCACTAGTTATAGTCTTGAATTTAAAAGAATTACAAATATTATTAAAAAATATATACCTGTGTTACATTCGGACACAAAATTAAAAACTATTCTTGATAAAGGGTGTCGTTTTTCTGCCAGGAGGGCCCGCACTTTGGGGTCCATCCTTTCACCCAGCCTTTTTCGGTCTCCCTCCTCTTCCTGCACTCCCACATGGCTGGCCACAGTAGGTTCTTACCCCTGTGGGTTTTCCACATGCAAATATTGCCAGCATCACAAAAGAAGTAACTCAATTTTCTCCTTTGCGCGTAATACAAGTTTTCCTATTAAACAGTATGTGAACTGCAACACTAAATACACAGTTTACGTTATTTCCTGTTTGACATGTTGCACACAATATGTGGGTTGCACCACTCGTCATCTTAGAGCCCGCATAGCAGAACACTATTGTGGTACCAATTGGAACACATTCCGCAAATCAGCTGTCTCCAAACATTTTGAAACAGTACATGAGGGGGATTTGTCTTCTTTCACTTTTCAGGGGGTGGAGCGGGTAGTTTGTCCAGCCAGGGGAGGCGACATGTATAGATTGCTTTTGAAACGTGAAGCATTTTGGATCCATAAATTGGGCACCCGTATACCTCAGGGTCTAAATAAAAGATGGGATCTGAGTTTAGTTTATACTTATTGATATCTACTCTTTTTCCTTCTTTGATTTTTGTATTGCATTTTGCTAACAATCTATCTGAATTGTCATTGTCGCTTACCCCTCCCCTTCTTTTGTGTATACTCAACCTCGCAGTATCTCAGTGGTAATGTGTTTCTTACATTTTTTAAACTTTATACGATGTCATTATTGTATTTTTGTATTTTTATATTGTATTTTGTGGAGATGTGTATATCTCTTTAAGAGGTGGTCTGTGTGTCTCTGGGGGTGGAGTTTTCTCTCCCCTGGTCCCATATAAACTTCCTCTTGCACTGGTTCACTTTAACTACGACTAAGGGCAGATGGAAGGCCCGATACGCGTTAGTTGATCCTGTGATTTTATTGTACTGTCTGTGGATTCTTGAATAAACTTCATAGCCCTTTTACCTCAACCTATCCTGGTTTGCGGATCCTCCTTTGTACATTGCAACAATTTTTTTCTGGTTGCTTAAAACTCCTGGATAACAGAGAACTTACTGTATTAGTATTTATAAAGGGCCGACATCTTCTGTATCGCTGTATACATCCAGGCTCAGACTGAGCCACCGAACCACCGATTTTTCCATCGGTGGGCCCTGGCCCCCCCACCTCCTGGGGGTCCCAGAGCTGAGGAGGGGGGCACAGCGCAGGAAGGGGGGAAATTGTGCACAGAGCAGCGGGGAGGGGGGGAAGCCTCCGCCCCCCTCACCTAGGGGCCCCCCCTTCCGCGCTCCCCCCCTCCTGAATTGCAGCCAGCCAGTGGCAGCAGCGGGGAATAGCTTACTGGCATCAGATCGATAGCTCTGCGTGCCGCTGGTCTGTTCTCCTGCACTGACGCTGTCCAATCACGCTCTCGCAGTACTTCTTGTGAGAACGTGATTAGATAGTGCAGTGCAGGAGACGGAGGCCAGCAGCGCCACGCAGAGCTATCGATCTGATCTCGGTAAGCTATTCCCCGCTGCCAATTTGATTGCATTTTGTGGGGATATCTGCCGCCAATATGATTGTATTTTGTTGGGAAATCTGCCGCCAATCTGATTGCATTTTGTGGGGATATCTGCTGCCAATCTATTTGCATTTTGTGGGGATATCTGCTGCCAATCTAATTACATTTTGTAGGGATATCTGCTGCCAATCTGATTGCATTTTGCGGGGATATCTGCTGCCAATCTAATTGCATTTTGTGGGGATATCTGCCACCAATCTGATTGTATTTTGTGTGGAAATCTGCCGCCAATCTAATTGCATTTCGTGGGGATATCTGCCGCCAATCTAATTGCATTTTGTGGGGATATCTGCCGCCAATCTGATTGTAGTTTGTTGGGAAATCTGCCGCCAATCTGATTGCATTTTGTGGGGATCTGCCGCCATTCTATTTGCATACTGTGGAGATATCTGCTGCTAATCTAATTGCATTTTGTGAGGATATCTGCCGCCAATCTGATTGTTCTTTGTGGGGATATCTGCTGCTAATCTAATTGCATTTTGTTGGGAAATCTGCCGCCAATCTGATTGCATTTTGTCGGGAAATCTGCCGCCAATCTGATTGCATTTTGTTGGGAAATCTGCCGCCAATCTGATTGCATTTTGGCGGGAAATCTGCCGCCAATCTGATTGCATTTTGTCGGGAAATCTGCCACCAATCTGACTGCATTTTGTCGGGAAATCTGCTGCCATTTGACTACTTGATCAATTATCATGAGGCATGTAACTACTACATATAGCATTTTCCCAGCCTTTGCGTCACGATTCTCATTCAATGGAATGAATATTGCTAAATGCAATTGCCAAAGAAATGCAAAACACCGCAATGAAACATCAGAAGGCAATTGCATTACTGGGTGTGAATGGGGCCTTGCTCAGTCTCAGAAATCAGCCTGCGATTTATGGCAGCCAACAAATCTCTCTCTGATCAGATTTGATCAGAGATCTGTCTCTTGGTCAATCGGCTGCCAAAAATCGATAAATGTATGGCTACCTTTATGCTGGGAATACACCATACAATTTTCTGTTAGATTATCTGTTATGCTGGGCATACACGGTACGTTTTTGCTCGTGTAATCGAGCCGCTGGCTTGATTCCGGCGCATCCCCGCTCGTCCACACGGGCGCCAGGATTGATTCCTGCTCGTCCCCGCGGGCGCTTCTTATCTTCTTTTCATTTTTTACCATTGTCCTGCCCACGGTATCGAGCGGGGAATCGATCCGGCGGGTGATCGGACACATCGGAAATTATCAATCGAGCCATCAGCAGCTCGATTACACGGCACAAAAACGTACCGTGTATTCCCAGCATTATGCTGGGGATACACGGTACGTTTCTGTACCGTGCATCGACCAGCTCAGTGTTCTCCCCAGGATTTTTTTCCAGCCAGGTGGCATGAAAAAGTAGTTGGGTGGCGTGCAACCGGGGGAAAGCAGGGCCGGCAACTCTGCTTACGGCATAGTACATCTCTGCACCCCCTATCATGGCCCATGCACCCCTGCACCCCCTATCAGATCCCATTTATCCCAGCACCCATCAGCTCCCATGCATTACTGTACCTCCTATCACGTGCCATGCATCCATTCACCCCCATTACATTACTGCAGCTCCACAAATCTCCGAAATCTAAACAACTCAAACAATATTGGGTCCTATTTCCTTATTACCTAGGTTATTGCACACTCAAACACATTTCATACACAACTGCACCACTATCACATTCCACATATTACTGCGCTTCAGTATGCCTCCATACTGCACTACTGCACCCACCACACTCCACTAGTGATGGGTCGTTCGCGAACGAGCCGGCTCTTTACTGCGAACGACAAGAGTCGGTTCTCAGTTTTGAAAGAGCCGATGCCTCAGCCGCCCCACACAGCTCTGATTTGCTGTGTAATAAAGGGCGCTGAGGCATGTTGGGAGATGTAGTCCTCCTCTTGCAGTTTGTAGGAGTGTATGGGGCGGAGCAGAGCAGTAGCAGGAGTGATTGCCCCAGTCAGAGAAGCAGTCTGGAGTTGTCACGGAGACGGGGGCGGGGCTTTTACTCCGATTCTGAGTGTAGTCTAGTGATATTTAATGAAGAGCCGATTCAGAGCCGTAAGAGCCGGCTCTTTACTGGGAGCCGATTCAGAAGAGCCGATTCTCCGTGAAGAGCCGGAATTCCCATCACTACACTCCACATATTATTGCACCGACCTACAGGCTACAAAGCTTATTAGTGATCTCATACCACCACCCTCCTTACAGCACAGCACAATACATTACAGCACATACATTACAGCACAATACATTATAGCACATACATTACAGCACAGCACAATACATTATAGCACATACATTACAGCACAATACATTATAGCACATACATTACAGCACAATACATTATAGCACATACATTACATTACAGCACAGCACAATACATTATAGCACATACATTACAGCACAATACATTATAGCACATACATTACAGCACAATACATTATAGCACATACATTACAGCACAATACATTATAGCACATACATTACAGCACAATACATTATAGCACATACATTACAGCACAGCACAATACATTATAGCACATACATTACAGCACAATACATTATAGCACAATACATTATAGCACATACATTACAGCACATCACAATACATTATAGCACATACATTACAGCCCAATACATTATAGCACATACATTACAGCACAATACATTATAGCACATACATTACAGCACAATACATTATAGCACATACATTGCAGCACAATATATTATAGCACATACATTACAACACATTATAGCACAGCACATTATAGCACATACATTACAGCACATGCATTACAGCATAATACATTACAGCACAATACATTACAGCACAATACATTACACCACAGCACAATACATTATAGCACATACATTACAGCACAGCACAATACATTATAGCACATACATTACTATATATACCATTCAATTAAAAAAACACAACCATTCTACACCACTAACAACAACAAGAACACTTCCTAAATGTCACCCCCTCCCCCTGCTCACCCCATTAGCAGCCACAATCTGGATGATAATCTGGATGGCCTCCTTGATGAAGAAGCACCCGTCCACCATCCTGCTGCTCGCTGGGCTCCGTGCACCCCAGGATGCTCTGACAATCTTCAAAGCCATGATTGGCTGCGAGAACACAGACGGGAGATTGGATCGGCTGCAGGGGAGTGCTGGCCAAGCCACTGTACGTACGTACGTACGGACGGACGGGAAGTACTGGAGGGGACCGCAGGATGTGCTCTCTAGTTACGGCTGCGATGCCCGTGCCTGCCTGTAATGTTCAGTCAGACCTTAAGATCAGCGGCAGCCCGCAGGGTTATGAGAGACGCAATGGGCCTGATTCACAAAGCGGTGATAACTCAGTTATCACGCCTAAAATACTTTAGGCGTGATAAGCTTTGCACCGCTGAGTTAGCACCGATTTGTGCTCTTTATCGCGCGCAAAGTCCTGCGTGCAAAGTTTTACGCGCGCAATCGCGTAATTCCGCGTGCAGCGCCCATAGGGTTTAATGGGCGCATCGCGTGCACTGCACCGTGTGCCGCGCGATTGCGCGCGCAAAACTTTGCGCACAGGAATTTCGTGCGAGTTTCATTTTATCACGCCTAAACTGAGTTTAGGCGTGATAAGGGGCTTTTCACAGGCGTGCAAACACTTTGCACCGCTTTGTGAATCAGGCCCCATGTGCGATAATGCGCCTTACACTTAAAATATAGGAAATGACTCCCACCACTGTATGGAATGCCCACAAAGCATATTCGAGAGGCATGTTGATCAAGCTGGGAGCCAGACACAAAAAGAACATCCATAAACAAACTAACGACCTACTTCACCAAATCAAGGCCCTAGAAATAGTAAATGTTAGCAACCCCTCAACTAAAAACCAACTAGAACTCTTCAAGTTAAGGCAAGAGCTGAGAATAATTCTATTGAACAAATACGAATGGGCAGTATCCCAGTCTAAAGCCCTTACCTATTCCCAAAACAACAGAGCAGGGAAACTTCTAGCCCAAAGAATCAAAAATACTAGAGCTAAACGCTCCATCCAATCAGTATATCATCCCACAACAGGCGAATTAATCACCAATCCAAAGTTAATCGCAAACGCTTTCAGCGATTACTATAGCTCACTCTACAATTTAGCCAACGATCTTAAAACTTTACAACCCACAAAACAATCAATTAACGCTTTTTTAAAACCACTTTCTCTGCCAAAAATCTCAGAATCCCAACTAGAACACCTTAGCACCCCAATTGCATTTGAAGAAGTACGTTCAGTCATAAAAAATCTAAAAACACACAAAGCCCCAGGGCCTGACGGCTTTACAAATGAATATTATCGTTCTTTCAGTGATATGCTGGCTCCCAGGCTGGTCAAGATGTTCAACAATATTATTTCTACTAACACCACGCCAACGGAATTTCTATCAGCATCAATCTCTGTAATCCCGAAACCAGGGAAAAACCAAACATGTGTAACCAACTATAGACCAATTTCCCTACTCAACTCTGACACAAAAATCTATGCGAAAGTATTGGCCAATAGACTCCTCAATATACTCCCAGAAATAATAGGCCCAGAACAAGTAGGTTTTGTTAAGGGCCGACAAGCAACAGATGGAACAAGACGAATTATAGACCTCATGAAAATAGCAGAAATCAAGCGGGTGCCTTCTCTGTATCTAACTTTAGATGTGTGAGGAAACGCGGAAAAGCCGCCGTCTCTCGAGGTGAGGCGGCTGTTTCCGCGTCCAGCATGGCGTCACAACGCGGAAAAAACGCTGCATGCCGCATGGGCAGTGCGGCGGAATCCGCATTGGTAACGGCGGAATCCACATCAGAGGCGACCCCCACATTAGATACATTGCAAAACAGTACTGGTGTGGCTGGGACTGATAGTCCACCAAGATTTAGACTTACACGCGCGCGAGCACAGAGGCAGAGTTTAAATAGCAGTTAGAAGGGTGTCGGCTGACCAGCTGGGTCAGCTGACAAATTCCACTGCTCCCATTGGACCAGCAATTAGGGAGGTCCTGGAAAGGTCCTAGAGTATATATACTGCTGGTTGTTCACTTGCTCCTTGTCTGGCGTTGCGTTCACATATGTGGGAGCACCCAGATCCGTAGTCAGATCCGTTAGTGTGCCGGGACCAGCTGGAGCTGTAATCCTACACTAAGCTAGATTCTGTTGATAGCTAAAGTACTAGTTTGATTGTCATTATCTGTTATGACTTTTGCCTGCCTTGACTATCCTCCTGAACTCTGATCTTGCACCTCGATATTTCTGATACTCTGTTGCCGAACCCCGGCTCGTTCCTTGACTCTGCTTCTGCCTCCTGATTTTGTACCCCGATATTTCTGATACCCCGTTGCTGAACCCTGCCTGTACTTTGACTCTGCCTTTGCCTCCTGATCCTGTACTTTATCTGTCCGTGTGTGTACGACCTGGCTTGTCCGACCTCGAGAACCGACCTTACCGTTAGAGGCGGTTCCTCGCTCTGTTATCGATCCTTCCTCCTGAGGGTCACTTTCAGATATCCCTTCCTACTGTCAGACTGACTCCTCCCGTCTTGGAGAGCTCAGGTCTGCGGAAGGAATCTGTGCAGTACTCCTTACTGCATTGAGGCCTTGTCCTCTTAGTGTTACAGTTACACCAAACACTACACTCTACTCGGGTGATCAGAGGTTAGTTTGTATATCGGATTATCGGTGAGACTGCAGTTCACTTATAATCTGGTATATATCTGTATTTCCGGTGATACTGCAGATCACCGGTAATCAGATACTCTCTGCGCCCACCGATCGTTACAGAACGCCAGACCAAAAAACAAAATGGACGCAAACACTGGTCGTCTGGGTATGCTTGCCACTTCGGTGGATAACCTCCATCAAGCACTGGGCCAGCACAAAGCTTTGATTGATGCCCTTTCAGGCTCTGTGCAAACCCTCCAGACGTCAGTTGATTCAGTGCGATCCCCTCCTAGTGATGACATACGTATGCCTGTACCTGATAAATTTTCCGGCCACAAGTCTGACTTCCGGAATTTCAAGAGTAGAGTGTTGTCATACTTCGAGTTAAGACCCCGATCCTCGGGGACTGAGACCCAACGGGTCATTTTCATTAAAACACTGTTAACTGGTGATTCCCAGTCCTGGGCATACAACCTGTCCCCCACTAATTTAGCTCTGACCTCAGTCGAGGAATTTTTTAAGGCTATGGCCGTAATATACGACGACCCTGACCTTGCGGCAACTTCAGAGCGGAAGCTCAAACTTTTGCAGCAAGGCAGAGGGTCGGTCGAGGATTACGCAGCAGAATTTCGTAGGTGGTCTGTTACCGCCAGATTCGACAATTTTGCTCTGATGGATTATTTTCTATCTGGGTTGTCGGAGGAAGTCTCTGATTTGATGCTAACCTTACCCGAGCCCACAACAGTCGATGAGGCCATATCATCGGCCATCAGAGTCGATCGTCGACTACGCCATCAGAGGCAGACTAGGGGCAGTCACCGGGTCAGGGTGACTTCGTATGTGGCACCTTCTGGTACGCCCGCAGTAACGGCATCTCCACCGGTGTCACCCTCTCCAGCCTCACCACCACCCGAACCCATGCAAATTGGTCGATCAAGATTGACCCAGGTGGAACGTAGGCGGAGAATAACAGAACAACTGTGCCTGTATTGTGCAGAAGCAGGGCACAGGGTGCGAAACTGCCCTAACAAGTCGGGAAACGGGTCTGCCTAGGAGTAGTGGGGGGTGACACCCTAGGCACTTCATTCTCACCCCAAAAAGAGAAGAAGTTACTTCTCCCCTGTACTATTACGTGGGATGATAAGTCTGTGGACACTGAAGCTTTTATTGACTATGGCTCAGCGGCCAATTTTATGAACCTTGAATTTGCTCGGGAGTTGGGTATTCCTCTCACTCCAGTAAGTCCCCCCATTCAGGTCACGGCAGTAGACGATTCCCCGCTGCAACGGGATCGTCCCCTGTCTCAGACTCCGCAGGTGAGGGTCACGATAGGGGTATTGCATGGGGAACAGCTACAGTTTTTCGTTTTGAACATGTCAACCTCCACTATTATCTTAGGCATGCCTTGGTTACAGGCCCACTCTCCACAAATCGACTGGGCCACGGGTCAGGTAACCAGATGGTCTGATCATTGTCACCAACAGTGTCTAGGAAAGGTGACATTGGGTCAGACCAAGGTGTACGTGGAGGGTGTTCCCGAGGTGTATTCCGATTTTTCTGATGTCTTTTGTCCCAAGTCTGCTGATCAATTACCTCCTCATCGCCCGTTCGATTGCCCCATTGATCTCCGTGCTGGTTGTATGCCCCCTAGGGGTCACCTGTATAACTTGTCCGGTCCCGAGAAGTTGGCCATGCAGGAGTACATTCGTGACAACCTGGCCAAGGGGTTTATTCGGCCCTCTCGGTCACCTGCTGGGGCCGGTTTCTTTTTCGTTAAGAAAAAAGACGGGGGTCTTCGACCTTGTATCGACTACCGAGGTCTCAATAAAATCACGGTGAAGAATCGCTATCCGTTACCATTGATAGACGACTTATTCACGCAGGTCACGACTGCAAAGATCTTTTCTAAGTTAGATCTGAGGGGGGCATACAACCTAATCCGCATTAGAAGGGGCGATGAATGGAAGACGGCCTTTAACACACCCGACGGGCATTACGAATACTTGGTGATGCCCTTCGGGTTGTGCAATGCGCCCGCCGTCTTCCAGGAACTAATCAATGAGGTATTCCGGGAGGTATTGGGTAAATTCGTACTGGTATACCTCGATGATATATTAATTTATTCCAACAACCTCCCCGAACACAGGGTCCATGTGAAATTTGTCCTAAACAAATTAAGACAGCATAGACTCTACGCCAAGTTAGAAAAGTGTATTTTTGAGGTGACATCCGTCACGTTTCTGGGGTATGTGATTTCTACCTCAGGTCTGTCAATGGACCCTGCTAAAGTCACAGCTGTCCTAGAATGGCCGCAACCTGTGGGCCTGAAAGCCCTCCAGAGATTCCTGGGTTTTGCAAATTATTATAGGAGGTTTATAAAAGGGTACTCCACGATCATTGCACCCCTTACCAGTCTCACA